>NW_022437001.1:12938082-13007323 GCF_009761245.1 Sapajus apella
TGGTGATGATGATTATGGTGATAGTGATTGTGATGATGATGGTGATGATGATGATGATGATCCTGACTTCCAGGTGCTTTACCAACAGAAAGGGCTAAGAAAACTATGTGAAATTTAAGAACTGGTCCCAAATAGATGGTTTGTTTCTGGTTTTATCAGCTCTACAAATATTGAACTCCATAGGCAATTGTGAGCATGGAACTAATCATTTAAAAAAGTGAGTACTTCCTGGATGCCTACAATTCATGCAGTGCTGGGATAAGCATTTTATCTGATTTAACCCTCACACATCTTTTGAATATGGGCACTACTGTCCACATTATGGAAATGAGAAAAATGAGCCTGGCATATTTTTTTGTTATCAGTTACCCAGCTACCCAGCTACAGTCAGATTTTGAACTTGGAAGTGGCCAGTGGCAATGCCCAGGCCATCTTCCCTGATGTTCTCTTGCTCTCTGCCTCTTCTATCCTTCAGGGAGTGTGTGGGAGAAAGGTGTGCGTCGCACCAGGGTCCTGCTTACTTAGATTAGCGTACTGCCCTAATGCAGTGATCCCCAACCTTTTTGGCACCAGGAACAGTTTCCTGAAAGACAGTTTTTCCATAGACCAAGGGTTGGCTTGGAGGATGGTTTCAGGATGAAACTCTTCCACCTCAGATCATTAGGCATTAGATTCTCATATGGAGCATGCAACCTAGATTCCTCACATGTACAGTTCACAGTACTGTTTGTGCTGCTATGAAAACCTAATGCCACTGCTGATCTGGCAGGAGGCAGAGCTCAAATAGTAATGCTTGCTCACTGCCACTCACGTCCTACTGTGCCACCTGGTTTCTAACGGGCCCCAGACTGGTACCAGTCCATGGCCTGGGGATTGGGGACCCCAGGCCTAACACATATGTTTCACAGCCTTTGTAACAGACAGTTCATCCAATTAATTTGAATGGAAACTTAGTGATCTGCTCCATACAGGCAGAAAAAATAATCCATCCTATTAGATAACAGAAGTTGCTGCTTCTAATCAATTTGACAGTGGGTTTTCTCATCGGAAGTTTCAAGCTATGTCACCAGATATTTGAGAAATGAGTATGGAACACATGAAATATGAGTATAGAACAGTTTAGCCATATGTGGAGAGCTCCTCAAAGGTGGCCCTACTCCTTGACCTACTGATTCTACCTAAAGAAATGTTTTCCTAAGAATATAATTAGAAATGTATCACAAAGAGATGTATAAGGATGTTCACTATAGCATTATTTATAGTGGTGAAAAATTGGAAAAAAGACCTATATGACCAGAAGTAGAGAATTGGTTAAGTAAATTATGGTATATTCAACTGAAAGAATATTTCATGGCTACTAAAGTATTTTAGAAGAGTGTTTGATAACATAGGGAAATGTCCATGCTGTAATAAGTGAAAAAAGTTAGAATATAAAACTACATATGGGCTGGGTGCAGTGGCTCACGCCTGTAATCCCAGCACTTTGGGAGGCCGAGGCGGACAGATCACAGAGTCAGGAGATGAGACCATCCTGGCCAATGTGGTAAAATCCCATCTCTACTAAAAATACAAAAATTAGCTGGGTATGTTGGTGCACACCTATAATTCCAGCTACTCGGGAGACTAAGGCAGGAGAATCACTTGAGACCGGGAGGCAGAGGTTACAGTGAGCCGAGAATATGCCACTGCACTCCAGCGTGGCAACAGAGCGAGACTCCATCTCAAAATAAAATTTAAAAATACATATGATCTTAATATTTTTAAAAAGTGAGAATGTAAACAACTTGAAGTTGGATTTTTGGTTTAGTGAAATGAAGAATACGTATTTGTTCCCATAACTAAGTCTGAATCTAAATGAAGAATCAGTCTTTGTTTCCATAAACTACTTTCCATAACTAATGTCTCTTACAGATTTTAGGAAATCACCTAGAGAAAGTGTTGGCAATTGAAGAAATATGTTCTCTTATCAGCCTAAGTTCCCAGTGAAATGAGTGATAGGAAAGTTCAATATCAGGCTGGAAACTATTGAATACTTCATGTTTCTCTTTAATTTTCTTCTTTTCCTTAAAACATATTCAACCAGAAGTTATTTTCTGATAATAGGTGATATTTTTGTAATTTCGTGTTTCTTTAAAAACAGTCTCTTTCAAGGAAAAGCAGAGGTATCTATGACATTCGGGTCACAGTTGCTTCATTGCTATGATATTGATACAGGTTGGTCAACTGACAAACCTTTACCTGATCAGAAAAATGGCACATTAGAGATTTGCGCAGGTAACATGAAGGATGTCTCATATCCACCATCCTGTCTAGTGGCAGACATATGGATAAAGGAAGCAATTTCTTTTTCATACTATGGGTGAGAGATGGAGAGGGAGGTAGGGTATGGGAGTTCTGGGTATACCATCATTGCTTGAATGAGAAAGCTTGAGTCATGAAAATACTATCTTATGGGAATCAGAGCGGAAGAAAATTAGTGTGTTCTTCAACACATGGGAAAACAGCTGTAAATGAGAACCATGCATGTCCTGGAAGGACTTTTGACATAAAGTGTAAAATATCAACAATCAGGGTCAATTAAAGAAAGTCTTCGTGGGCTGGGCGCAGTGACTCACACCTGTAATCCCAGCACTTTGGGAGGCCGAGGCGGGCGGATCACGAGGTCAAGAGATCAAGATCATCCAGGCCAACATGGTGAGACCCTGTCTCTACTAAAAATACAAAAAAATTAGCTGGGCATTGTGGCACGTGCCTGTAGCCCCAGCTATTCGGGAGGCTGAGGCAGGAGAACTGCTTGAACCTGGGAGGCGGAGGTTGCAGTGAGCAGAGATCGCTCCACTGCACTCCAGCCTGGCTGGCAACAGAGCAAGACTCTATCTCAAAAAAAAAAAAAAAAAAAAGAAAAAAAGAAAATCTTCAAATCTGAGTAGGATTAGATTGGAGAGAAATGTGAGTCAAACATTTGTAGAGAAGCTACCAATTTATACTTAGCTATTTTTACTAATCTTGCTTTCATAATCATATCTCTGAAAACACTTTGGCGTTTAGAAAATAGTCATAACTACCTGTGACCACTTACTGGTGGCAGTATAGTCCAGTTAGAAAAGCATACCCCAGAAGAAGTAAAAAGTGAGCTGAAAGCCAGCCTTGCAAATCTAGCCAATCAAATGATTGTAGATATCACACCTGTCTTCCCTAAGCCAAACCTGAGAAAAAATAAGATATTGAAGCAGCTTCATGCAGGGGATACAATTGGAGCCGTGCTACCTATGGAACAAAATACTAGCCTCTTAGCATTACATTCAAGATTATATATAATCTGACTCCAAATACCTTTCAGCTTCCTCTCTGTCTCACTATGTCTCTCATCACTGCAGGAACACTGTTCTTTCTCTTTCTCTTGAGTGAGCCACACACTTCAGGGAGCCAGAGCCTCAGCCCATTAAGTTCCCTCCTCCTGGACTGGCCTGAATGCTCTGCTTCTTTTCTTTGCTTGTCAAGATCACTCTCCCCACTCCAGGCCCAATCAAATACCACTTCAGCCAGAAATTATCCATCCCTTCCATACCTGTAGGTTTTATGCCTGCCTTCATTTCATACCTGTTTTATTCGGTCTTACATTTTTGCCGGCTGTTTGTTTCTCTCCCCTATCGGTTCGTTATTCATCTGCATGCACCTCTGATGCTAAGCCAAATGAGTTCATACAATAGGCGCTTAATAAGTGTTTGCTGCATTTAGTCAAATACAATATACCATATGAATATTAAAATGTTTGATACAGGCCATATGTACAACCAGATTTTCCAGACAAAATATATGAAAAAATATGACCATGGCTGTAATCCCAGCACTTGGAGAGGCCGAGCTGCGCGGCTTGCCTGAGGTCAGGAGTTTGAGACTAGTCTGGCCTGTCTACTGTCTGACATGGTGAAACCCTGTCTACTAAAAATACAAAACAATTAGCCAGGTGTGGTGACGCATGCCTGTAATCCCAGCTACTCAGGAGGCTGAGGCAGGGGAATTGCTTGAATCAGGGAGGTGGAGGTTCCGGTGAGCCAAAATCGCACCACTGCACTCCAGCCTGGGCAAAAGAGCGAGACTCCGTCTCAAAAAAAAAAAAAAAAGTATGACCTTGGGACAGAATATTTGAAATTGAACTGATACCATAAGACCCAGGTTGCGAAGGCTACTGTAATGCCAATCCATAATAACAGCGAATGTTTTGTGGTATGTGCTTCATTCTAGGTATTACACTAAGCTCTTGCAGTGTAAGATTCCTATTTGATCATCCCAACACAAGGAAGTGGGCCTCATAGCAGGCACTGGTGTCTTTTGTAACAACTTATTTTGTTCTGACAAATTTTCTTCAACTCTCATTGCTATTCTATAGTGTTTAATGATTTTCCTATTCCTGGGGAACCTCTAAAATGTATCAACTCTTAGGAGGATGGACTTCTCCTAAGTCAAATAGTCATGCATGGGAAGGAATGGTGATATGACCTCAATTAGTTAGAGAAAATCTCATGGAAGATTAGTCCTGCTTTAGCAAATATTTATGAGCACACACTATGTGGCAAAGTACTTAGTAAACACTGGGGACAGAAAACAGAGATGCTGCCTAACCACGTGCACAGGAGTTTAGCCACAAAAACTGACATTAATGAAATAATCACGCAGATACATAATTGCAGCCCGTGATGAGGACAGGTGCTGTGAAAGAAATGTATAGTCAGCCATGAGCATGTCTAAGCTAGCCTAGTGAGGGAGGTGCCGGTCAAGGAAGGCTTCTCAGAGACCTGGAAAACCAATAGACAGTAGCCAGGGCAGTGATTCTCCAAGCATCATTCTAGGACTGGAAGCATCTGCTTCACCTGGGGACTTGTTAGAATTGCAGAATGATCAGGTCCCACCTCAGACCTACAGTATTGGGAATTCTCAGGAGTGGCACCAGTATTGTGGCATTTAACAAACCCGCCAGCAATTGTGATAGACCCTCCAGTTTGAGAACCACTATATCAGCAGATGAGATGAGCTGGGGATGGAGCTGAGACAGAGCATTCGAGCTACAAGAAGTCATCACGAAGCCGTAACTACAAGAAGCAGCACAGTGAGTCCCCAAGGCTGGGAGGGACATAGTGAGCAGGTGGAGCTGCCAGGAGGCCAGTGCGGAGAGCCAGAGGAAAGCAAGGTGGGGCAAAGCTGGAAGACATACTGGTCAGATGGCTTCAGGGCTGGTGGTAAGATTCTGCCCACTGTCCTGAGAGCTGTGGAAAGCCACTGAAGAGTTTCAAGCAGGAGTGTGATAGGATCATTTTAAAAGCATCCTCCTGACCCCAGCATAGAAAACTGATGGAGGGGAGTGGATGTGAAGATATTCATTTGGGGTCAGGTGCAGTGGCTCACACCTGTAATCCCAGCACTTTGGGAGACCAAGGCAGATGGATCACAAGGTCAAGAGATCAAGACCATCCTGGCCAACATGGCAAAACCTGTCTCTACAAAAAATACAAATATTAGCTGGGTGTGGTGGTGGGAACCTGTAGTCCCAGCTACTTGGGAGGCTGAGGCAGGAGAATCACTTGAACCCGGGAGGCAGAGGTTGCAGCCAGTCATTGGGAGGCGACTTTAGTCCTCTGATCTGATTGATTGAGGGATTGATTGAACGGAGGGATAGGACATGAAAACAGATGAGGCAGGTGATATATATGGAGGAGGTGACAGTGAAAGGGCTTTGGCAATATTTGGAAATGGGGATGGAACCTAGGTTTCTGGCTTATGAAATCAGATTGACCACAATGGTCCCAGTCACTGACAGACAGAGGGTGGAGGTCATGGGTTTCGTTTGGATCCTATGGATTTTGAGGTGTAACCTAGACCCTGGTAGAATTTGCATGAATGAAAACCAAGGAAAAAAATTATTCTCAAAGGGAAGATACGGTGACCACTGAGCCAGAGAATGGAGATGGAAGTGAGTTTTTTAATGCTTGTTTGCCTGTTTTATCATCCATCCATCCATCCATCCAGCCAGCCAGCCAGCCAGCCATCCTGCCAGCCATCCTAGCTATTACACCCTTCTAAGGACATGGAAGCATTTGAACAATAGAAGAGGAAGATTAGTAGGTAGGATATGAACCAGCTATGGCAGATCTTGATTTTCAAGCGAATGGTGTTGGATCACCATTGAAGGTGATCGCCTAGCAGTGTTGCACACAGGCAAGAAACTAGAAGGAGGAAGACCATCACAGTGGATTCTAAGAATTCAAAAGGACTCTCATTCTTTCGAATTGTAATGTACAGTTAGCATTTGGGAGTAACTAGCACATCCACATACAGCCATTCATTGTATTCCCTCCGTGTGGCTATGTATCTTTAACCTGTATAGCCATACAATTTGGGAATAGGACAAGATAAACTTTGAGAGTGTGGAAACTAGGCCTTTTCCTCCCCTTTAGTTTTACAGAACCTAGCAGAGGTTAGATATTTTAACAGATGCTAATGTTAATTAGAAGTGAAAGACCTGCACTTAGTAGGCACTCGAGATCTATTAAATTGAATTGGATTGACACCAGTGGTGTCTTGAAAGAAGATGCAGCACAACAGTGGACTTCTCAAGGAGAAAGGGCTGAGCCATAGGGGACCTTGCATGAGAATTAGGACCTTGGTGACCCCCATCTGTTCCTCCTTTCCTCTCTCCCTCCCCCACCGCTGCCATGGCGACATGTCTGGAATCACAGTAAGCCTTATACCCCAGAGAAAACAATACTCTGTTTGAATGGTGTAAGTTGGCCTCTAAGCTCACAGTCTGTAGGCCCCATCCCCCACAATCAGGGGATTCTTACAAAAGGCAGCTTTTTACCAGAGGGTCGGCGGCACTGCAGCTCATCGATTTCAGCCCATTTTATCCCTCAGCACTTTCACTTGTTTGTTTTTGAACTCACACCACAGCCTCGATGCTGTGGGGCTCATTTTGGCGTGAAGTTACTGATGTGGCCGTCTGCGTCCCCTCCACTCAGCCCCTTGGAGCACTGTGCTTCTTTCTTTTTTGTGTCTTGTCACTGCTGTTGACTCACCAGGCTGGGGCTGTTGGAGCTAAACTGAATTAGTAACAATGCAGTCAACATCTCTATTTTTATCTTTGCACCCCTTCCCTTCTTCCCCTCCCGACTGACTCACCATTTCTAGGTCTCAGAGCTTGGCAGTCTTAAAAGAATTATATTGGAGCTGGGGTGAATATATGCACAGATGTGATATTTCTACCATTCAACACCATGAGTGTTTTATTTTTTTTTCCTGGTGGCACAAGGGTATTATTTATTATGCTCATCGTCATCCGTATCGTTGCTGTGTTACTACTCAAGCTGGTGTTTATCTCCTGAGGTCTAAGATGAATTGTAGGCAAGGCAGGGAGCCGGGATCCGATTTCTGAAACTCGTCTTCTGAGCAAACTTCAGTTGTGAACTAAAACTTTTAACTTTGTCCCAGTTGAATTCTGGAAGCCTGAACTGGAGTCTATATAACCTATATACCAAACACAAAATAATAGTAATAGTACCTTTAAAAAATGCACTATGAATGAAGAATATATTTTTCCGCCTAGGCCTCAGCATGCTGATCATTATATTAATTTTATAATTTATGGAGATAGATCTGTTAAGAACGGAAGCCTTTGGAGCTCAGATTTGAATTCTTTTCCATCACTTATTACCTATAATCTTAAGCAAATTACTTACTTTCTTTGTGTCTTACTTTTCTTTTATAGAGACTTTTACCTCTCATGCAAACGTCATAGTCCATATCTCATAAAATTGTTTTAAAGATTAAATAAGCTAGTATTTATAAACAGTTTAAAGTGTCTAGCACATAATAGGCTCTCAGTGAATGTGGGCTGTTATTATTCAGCAGGCCGTATTTAGCTGTTATAAGATAAATGATTCATTCCTGAAAACAGTTTCTTTTAGCAAGCACAGGACACTTCAGGATCTTACCTTCTGTTATTCCTGAATTTACAAACCATCCATGTTATGGATACTAAGTGGATACCAAGTTCCAGAAGAGACCTGTTTGTCTTTCATTCATAAGTCGAGCTTTCTAGCTTCCTAGTCTGCCTTATGCATAGCCAGAATTTTAGTCTCTCATCAAAATTAGGTTTTGACTCTCATGTGGTCTAAATCTAAGTACACTTACTTGTCTTCTCCAGATAATTATATTTTACATAGAGTGACTTTTCCTTGGCTTATCTAATGCTGCCTCATTAGACTCTAAACCCTAATGACACTCTCATTTCTATAGCGCAGCCATGGAAATAGTGTATAAAACTCTGCAGAAATTTCCCTTTGTCTTCCATCACCCAGGTTCCTCCAGCCTCTTTACTGGTTGTGGGAAGAAAGAGCAGTTGCTGGACTATTTTAGCAGGAGTCCAAAGGGAGGGTCGCAGAGCTCAGATGCAGGTAGCATTTGGAAGGTCCCCAGAAAACTCCCAGCCACTGTGTACCCCAGAAACTACATTATCAGCATTGCCTACCAAATCTTGGAAGGGTTTACCCACCTTTCAGCCATCAGAGCTGTACCAAAAATTACCCAAACCACACAGCTCGTTGTAGTTTGCTCATATCTACCCAGCAGCCACAAATCATGACCCAGAGAAGCTTGGGCACAGATCTGTGGGAAGCAATGCTGGGAGTTTTGAAATGGGCTCCCATGGCAGGAAACCCTCTGAGGCTGGCTTCCAAAGCCTGAGGGAATTAAACACGCTCAAGTTACCTTAGCCTGATGAGGTGTTCATGGTAACTAGTTGGCTCTTTTGTTTTTGTCGTCGTCGTTGTTGTTGTTGCTTTGAGACAGAGCCTCGCTCTGTCGCCCAGGCTGGAGTACAGAGGCATGATCTTGGCTCGCTGCAACCTCCACCTCCCAGGTTCAAGCGTTTCTCCTGCTTCTGTCTTCTTAGTAGCTGGGATTACAGGCACACACCACCACATGCTAATTTTTGTATTTTTAGTAGAGACAGGGTTTCAGCATGTTGGTCAGGCTGGTCTCGAACTCCTGACCAATGATCCACCTGCCTTGGCCTCCCAGAATACTGCGATTGCAGCCACCTTGCCTGGCCAGCTCTTTTTTTTTTTTTTTTTTTTTTTTGGAGAGGGAGTTTCACTCATGTTACCCAGGCTGGAGTGCAATGGCGCAATCTCGGCTCACCGCAACCTCCGCCTCCTGGGTTCAGGCAATTCTCCTGCCTCAGCCTCCTGAGTAGCTGGGATTACAGGCACGCACCACCATGCCCAGCTAATTTTTTGTATTTTTAGTAGAGACGGGGTTTCACCATGTTGACCAGGATGGTCTCGATCTCCTGACCTCGTGATCCACCCGCCTCGGCCTCCCAAAGTGCTGGGATTACAGGCTTGAGCCACCACGCCCGGCCAGCTCTTTTGTTTTTTAATCAGTATCTTTAGCCAGGTAACAGTTACATAACTTGAGATCACAGAATTCTATAAGGCATAAACCTGGTATGATATCATCGCCATCCTGATTTCTGCTCTCCAAAGCTTTACAAATTTTTAGCTGCTGCTTCTAGTATGAATCTGTACTTCTAAATAATGTGTCTTTGCTATCTCTTGATTATTACGTTTTAGATTCTATCTATCAACTCCCTACCCTGGAAAAGGGAGACCAACCCACAGTTCTCTTTCTGCCTCTCAGATACACTTCCTCTTCCTCCACCTTCCTAATTATTGATAGATAGACCACAACTTTTGGTGAAAGCATCACTGGTGTGTGTGTGTGTGTGTGTGTGTGTGTGTGTGTGTGTGTGTGTGTGTGTCTATACTGTAGCTAGATAGTGCTTATAGCCAAGCTGCATGTTGGGCTTTGATGACATTATTGTTGCCACTTTTGCTTTTCCTGCAGTGACTGGCTCTGTTTCCTTGTTTCCTTGCTCAGTTGTTTTGGTCCTGTCCTGAAATCATTCAGAGAATCTTCATCAGAAGGGTCAGTCTTCTCTCGATACATTTGCAACCATCAGGTTATCAATCCATTTCTTTTTCTTCCTGGTATTTTTCCTCCTGGAGTCCTGCATCCTTCGACCCCTGTCTGGTTGGCTGCAGAGCCGGCACCCCGAGTCTTTGCTTCCCCTTGCTCCTGTGGGGACCTGGTTCATGGATTCCAAGTCTTCTCTGGCTTGGTCTAGTCCCCATTTCAGTGGAATGTATTCTCTAATCACTGCCTGAGAAAGGGTACATGAGAAGCAAAATTTGGGGCCTTGCATGTATGAAAATAGCTTTATTCTGCTCACATTTCTGACCAGATAGAGGATTCTAGGCTGTAAATAACTTTCAGGAGGAATTTTGAAGCACTTCATGCATTTTCTTCTTGCTTCCAAGGTTGCCACCAAAACGTACACTGCCATTCTAATTCCCACTTTTGGAAACGCTTAGGATCTCCTTTATTTTTAGCTTTCTGAAATTTCACAGTGATAGTCCCTGCTGTGGCCCTTTTTGCACCCATTGTTCAGGGAATTTTCTGGGCTTTTCAATCTGAAAGTTCATGTCCTTCAGTTCTGTGAAAGTCTCTTTCATGATTTCATTGACAATTTTATGATGTTCTCTACTCTATTTTTTCTTCTCTGTTTCTAGAACTCCCATTATTTAGATCTTGTATCTTTTGGACTGAATCCCTACTTTCTTATCTTTTTCTTTTCTATTTTTCATATTTTTTACCTTTGTTCTATTTTTGAAAGATGTTTTTAACCTAACCTTCCCGCCCTTTAATATTATTCCTATTACTGTATTTCTAATTTATGAGTTTTATTTTAATTTTCTAAATGTTTATGCCAACCTATTCTTAACTCATAGATTTTTTTTTTAACTTTTCTGAGACTATGTTAAAGATTTTTTAAAATGCTCTATTGCTGGTTGGGCGCCTTGGCTCGCACCTATAATCCCAGCACTTTAGGAGGACGAAGCAGGTGGATCATGAAGTCAGGAGATCAAGACCATCCTGGCCATCCCTGGCTCTACTAAAATACAAAAAATTAGCTGGGCGTGGTGGTGCGCACCTTAGTCCCAGCTGCTCAGGAGGCTGAGGCAGGGGAATCTCTGTTGATCCTTGCCTGTACATTCATTATGAAGAGTAAGATATTAACAACCTAACTTGGAGCCCTGTGTTTTTACAAGGACTCTGACGTGGTGGTGATTGGCCTGAAACCCAGCTGTGGAGAATCCAAGATCTGTTAGTCACTCCTCATAGGCTGGCTAATTTCCCTAGATAGGAGTCGACTGGGCTTCTGTCTACAAGTTGTAAGACTGGCTGCCAGAGGCTGCCAGTGTTCTTGAAGCCAAGTGCCAGACAGGTTTGGAGTGAGATAAGATTATCCCGCCACTGAGTTGTAGATTTCCACTTAATTCCCATTTCAGTTACAGCACTCCCAGCTTCAACTGTGCTTTGTGTCCTTGTGCCAGAACTCTCTGTTTTCACTTTTTTGAAGAGTAAACAACCATCCCTTTTAGGGTGGAGAGGGAACAGTAACATGGCCGTGTACTATGCACAGAATGAGGGATGAGGGAGGAGGTCTCAGAGTCCATGACTTCTAGTACAGAATATCAACCAGTCATCCTGTCTTTTAGCCCCATGTGCACCCTCATCATCAAAGGTACCTAGTGCCTCCAATTCCTAGGCTCTTTAAGATTTTCTTTTTTGAAACAGAGTCTTGCTGTGTTGGATAGAGTCCAGTAGCACAACCATAGCTCACTGCAGCCTTGACCTGGGCTCAAGTGATCTTCCTGCCTCAGCCTCCTGAGTAGCATGCCACCACACCCAGCTAGTTTTGTAAGTTTTTGCAGAGACAGGGTCTAGCTCTGTTGCCCAGGCTGGTGATCCTGTTAGTTAGCCTGTTGCCCAGGCTAACTCCTGGTGATCCTCCCTCCTCAGCCTCCCAAAGTGTCAGGATTATAGTTGTGAGCCGCTGCGCCTAGCACCTCTTTAAGATTATTAACATACATTAGCTAACTTCTTCTTGGCTTTTCCCCCACTGAAAGTTTTAATTTCAGCTTTTCCTGCTCTGCTGAATTAGTTACCACACATTCATCTGCTTTCTAGTTCCCAAAATTACGTTAACACCTCATATGTTTTTGTCTCCTCTCTGACACTTAATATAGAGTCTTGCTTTTCAGAAAATTCTGTCTTTTGTCATTATTGTGGAGTGTGAGAGGTAAAGTAGAAAAGAAATAGAGATAAACATGTATTCAGTCCACAATGTTTAACTGCAATTTATGATCTGACCCTTTATTTCTGAGAAATACTTTTACTGTCTATGTGCATCAAAATAAAATTGTCAGGTTACTTGGCAACTCCTTCATTCTGGAATATTTCCACTTGGAGCTGCTGTAGTAATGTGTGCCTGCCTCAGAGTTAAGAAATACAATATGATTCTAGAGCTATCCCAGGAAACCTAAGTCAGGTTTCCCTGGCTCACCAGTAAGTAGTCTGAAATTCACAGAACATCAGAACCAACCAATTCCCTGGATTCTGGACTGAGATCCAGGCCCTAACTCCAGAGCAGCCTAAGTAGCTAATACTAACCAAGCCATGGGCTGAACAGATTCAGCCCACGCTCAACCCTGTGTCCAGGGCTCTTCCAGACTGTGTGCACTCTGAAAACACAGGATGATGGAGGCCCTTAGGTAAATTAAATTTAGGTTCAGATTCCAGCTCTGCCCGGCAGTAGGGTGTCATGTCAGTTCAGATTGCTTTGTCTGTATGTTAGAAGCACAGCATAATAGAGGCTTAAGTTTTAAAAAGTTTCATTTTCCCCATGTAATAAGAAGCCAGATATACGCAGATGAGAGGAAATGTAACTGATGCGCAATGTCAAGTTATTTGGGATCTCCTTCCATCTTCCTACCCAATGTGTTGCTTCTATCCTCATGCTCGTTATCTCAAGGTCACAGAATGACATCTTCACTAATGGCCTTACATCTGTGCTCCAGGCCAGAGGAAAACGAAGAAAGCAACAAGAGAAAAGGACAGGGCCAGTCACAAATTCCCAGCATACTTCTACAGACATCTCATTGGCCAGAACTGTGTTACACGCCACCCCTAGCTGCAAGGGAGCCAGGAAAATTCCTCTGCACGTACCATCAGGATTCTAATGAAAAGAAGGAATATTAGCTAGGCAGCCAGTGGTGTCTCCTACACTAGGCAAAAAAATTATTTAAATTCACTTGATTTTTATAACCCTATCTACAAAGTGAGAATAAAAGCCCTAACTCATAGGGTTGTAGAGAAGAATGAAGGGGAAAATATTTAGAAGCTGCATACCTGACACGTAATGTGCTCTCCATGAATGTTAATTTCCTTCTCTGGGATCCTTCTGCGATCTCACAGATCCCTCTGTGCTCTAATTTCTGAACACACCACAGTATCAGCATATGCTATGAAGACCCGTACAGATATATTTTATTTGATAAAAATTAATTTGGGGCCAGGCATGATGTCTCATGCCTGTAATTCCAATGCTTTGGGAGGCTGAGATGAGAGGATCACTTGAGGCCAGAAATTTGAGACCAGCCTGGCCAACATAGCAAAACCCTGACTCTGAAAAAATTAAAAACTTAGTTGGGTGTGGTGGTGTGCCAATAATGCCAGCTACTCAGGAAGCTGAGGCCATAGGATCACTTGAGCCCAGGAGTTTGAGGCTGCAGTGAGCCATGATGGGGCCACTGCACTCCAGCCTGGGTGACAGAGCCAGACCCTGTCTCTTAAAAAAAAAAATTAATTTGAGTTTGCACATTGCATGACACCTCTTGGCAAAGCATTAGTAAAAATGAAATTTGGAAATCACAAGTCAAATAAATGTATTTTTAGTTAGAACGCCCGAATATAAGACTATAAAGATGATTTTACTGTCCATGTCTTCCTTTATTTCCCTTCCCTTATAGCTGTCCACCCACCAACTACTATGTACTAAACTCTTTTCTCGATCCCTTGATTCCTTAATTTGTATTTACTATTATTCATCTACAAAGCTTTATTATGCAATCACTGGAGCATTCTTGTGTGTGTGTATGTGTGTGTGTGTGTGTGTGTGTGTGCCTGCTCATGCAGGTGTGAATGTGTATTTCTTTAATCAGCCCGACTGACCACCCCTGTGCTGTCTTCACACAGCAAACCAGGTGGGAGTCAGGAAGGTGGGGGCTCACATGTGGGGCGGGTTATGACCAGCCAAGCCTGCAACTGAGGATTTATGAAAATGACAATGCTCTGTTAGAGTTTGGGTCTCAGAGGGTGAGAACACATATGAGTTCCATGGTTTTGGTCCACAGAGTTTTCCTGCCGGTACCTATGATGGCGTGTTTCCCATCCTGCCTTGTTTCCCACCCCCTGCCCCATGACAGACGTGTGCTGGTGCACAGTTTAGCAGAGGGTGGGGACCGGGGTCACATCTCCACAAGCTACATTGGAAGAAGCCTTTGTTTTCCTCTCTAGCAAAATAAGTACGGGTAACAGAAGGTAGAGGTTTGGTGCTGTGGCTGCTTCTGTACAGTGGAAAAAAAAAACATTCCAATCTCGCATGAGCCAGGCTGCCTCCTAAAATCAGCGGCTAAGAGCACATCCTCTCAAGGTAAATACAGAAGGGAAAGAAAGAAACCTCTCCTTTTCCATTAAAATGTTTCCCTTCTCTTGTGGCCCTTTTCTAGCTGGTCTTTGCCTACATTAAGTTCTGGCTGTCTGTGTGGAAACCAAATGCCACAGTCCAAAGGAGAAGCTCTTTCACAGGGAAAACAAAAGGCAGCTGTCAGTTTAATCCCAAGCTCCCTGATAACATTCCAGCAGAGTTCCTTTTTCTGGAGATGAAATAAGAACCCTGGCAGGCCCTTTTGACTGGTCACATAAATCATTTGTAGTAATTGCTCTGAGAAAGGAGAGCCTCGCAGACTTCGCAGAGTGAGCGGGGGAATCACACACCGACATTCCTTCTTTCTCTCGCTCATAAACACACACACATGCACACTCACAAACACACACTGTGCCACTGCCAGTAGCTGGTCTCACACACATGTACACGCACCAACACGCACACCCCTGCGTCAGGGATCACTGAGAGGAGTTGTTCACACTGGGGTAAGCTCAGTGAGCTGTGTGTATTTTTAAAAAGCATAATACAGGATATCATGAACAGCTTATATTTCCTTCTCTTTGAGGCTGAGGCCATGTAAATTGTTCTGAGTATAGTTTGGGAGGGGATATTGGAAGGGTTGATAGGAAACGTGGGAGGGAGAGAACACAGAAGTACAAGGGGGAATGGGAGTGATTGGCTTTGTCAGGCTTATCCATCGCTCTGTGTCCTGTAATGTGTCATCTGCTTCCTCCTTTTTGCCTTTTCTGGTGAGAACTGAGATGTGGTCATAAAAATCCCCCATCCTGTGATCTGGGAGTTGCTGCTGAGGCTTGGCAGTTCACTAAGGACCGAACTCTGAAAAGCCACAAAGCTACAATATCCCTTCCCCTCTGTGGCCAATAAAGCTGGTGATAATCAAATAACAGGGCTTAGAAGTGGTATGGTGCCTGCAGCGGTTGGCCACAGGCTGGTGATATACACCCTTCACTTGTAGGCTGATGTATGTTCATTGAAAACATTGAGGCCACCAGTGATGTTGGTGGGGGACTCCCCCAGGCACACACAGCTGTTTGAAGAATGAATGGATGGATGAATGAATACCTGAATGGATAGATGGATGAATGAATGATAGATAAGTTGAGCTCACTGTTGTGTTATGAACATAGCTCGAAAAGTCAGAAAAATTGGATAGCTTCTCTGACAGATGAATGCCTGGTCTCTCTCCCCACACTGCAAGTTAAATAACTGTTCTCAGCATTGTGCCCATAGAGAAAAGAGAAAGTGAAGGAAACAACGAGCCAAATATGAATGGAGGAATTACCTTTCCCCACTCCATCCTTCAGTCCTGATTATAGAACAGGCCTGGCTATAAATTAGTGCTGCCATTGAACCTGCAACTTGCTAAGCTAAAATTCACTGTCATTTTGCTTTGTTTAATAAGAAAATGTATCAGATTTGGAATATATCATGTATGAGCTATATGCCCCGCATCCATTTCACCTTTGTCAAGCTAATAATAAAGTCAGCCTTCTTTATTTATCTCCCAGTTTGTTTGACACCAATGATCTAACTTCAAAAGGAGTGCAAACTAGGGTTGGCAAAGAACTGTGTTCCTCGCAGTGTAGCCCAGGTCTGAAGCAGCGTGTTTTCTACCACAAGGCACTTCTGCCGCTGGGGCACAGAGTGGTTCAGGGTACATGTGTGCTCCCTTGAGGTATTCTATGGAGTGTGAACTCAAGCCAGCCTTGGTTGGATCTTTCTCCCATCTGCCCTACCCTTAATCCTGGATGTCATTGATCATTCCTCTCTTGGCTACCAGGCCAGTTGTTACAGGCCGGCATGTGTAGCTGTACTGAACCAAACATGGCTCCTGCATATGGCTAAATGAGTACAGGGTTTAAGGTCATTCAGAATCAAGGCTTTCAGATATGGGTTAGTAGATTTTTGCTTTAAGCTATAAGGTCCATTTAGGTTAGAGTTCTAAACTCAGACATACACAAAAAGCCTAATAATAATAGCTTATATGTGTATGAGACTTCACAGTTTGCAAAGCAGCTTTCTGTATGGGAAGTCTTGTCAGTTGTTATTTTTAAGCTGAGGAAACCAGTTTAGAGACAGATAAATGGCTTATTTAGGGTCATAGAGCCAACAAGTGGCAGAAACCTGAATAGAAGCCAGGTGATGACACAGCTAATTTGGTTGGCCACTGAACATATATTGTAAATTATTGTGGTAAATTTTAACAAACTCCTTTTTACATAATAGTTTAGTCCTTTTAAAAATCTGTTTATTTTAGAAATTTAAAGAAATATACATATGACGTGTTTTCAAAAACTTGCATAATCCTACTATTCAAGATGATCTCTCTGTATCATTTGGAAGTGATGCATACTAGTTTCTATGCATATGAGACAAATATAATGTCTTGATTTAGACAGCATTGACTCCCATCAGCATTTGGTTTTATATCCTACTTTTTTCATTTATATTATTGAGGTTTTTGGTCATTAAACATTCTTTATAAAACCTGATTTTTAATGCCTGCATAATTTCCCCTGGTATGGCTATACCATAAATTATTTAAAATGTAATCTGTCACCTATTGTTGAACATTTTAGTTGTTTACCTTTTGTTGTTTACGAACTTCCTTTTAAACATAACTTCAGTGGAATTTCTGATTGTTTTCATAGTGTAGATTCTTATGAGAGCAATTGCTGAGTTAGAAGTTACTAACTAGGATCTTGTCGTGTGTTGTATAATTGGTTTCCAGAGACATCTTATCAATTTATGCTTGTCATCTGAATGAGCTCTCTTACCACATCTATTCTGACTTTAGGAATTATTATTTTAAATAATTATTTTATTTTTTCCCAATATGATAGTGAAAAACTATATTTTGTTCTTTTAATTTGCATATGTATGATCATTAGTGAGACTGAACATCTGTTAAGAATTATTGGCTAAATTATGTTTTTGATTCATAAACTGTCTTCTATTCATGCCTGATGCCCATTTTTCAAAAATAGAATATATGTTTCTTTTTCAAAAAAACTTACATAGACCAGACGCAGTGGCTCATGCCTGTAATCCCAGCACTTTGGGAGGCCAAAGTGGGCGGATCAGGAGGTCAGGAGATCGAGACCATCATGACCAACATGATAAAATACAAAAGTAGCTTGGAGTGGTGGCACGTGCCTATAGTCCCAGCTACTCGAGAGGCTGAGGCAAGGGAATCTTTTGAACCTGGGAGGCGGAGTTTGCCAAGAGCCGAGATCACGCCACTGCACTCCAGCCTGGCCACAGCAAGACTCCGTCTCAAAAACACAAACAAACAAAACTTAACATATTATAAATTTGCAATTTTGCCAATATTTTGTCCTGGCTTTTAATCTGCTTCTTAATTTTTAAGGGTTTTTATGTACAGTTTAAAAATGTTTTATGTACTGAAAACTATTAACCTCTTCCTTTGTAACTTCTAGTTATTTTATACTTAGAAAGACTTTATACCGAAATCATGAAATACTGACTTTTAAAAATGTTTTTGGGGCTGGGCAAGGTGGCTCACACCTGTAATCCCAGCACTTTGGGAGGCTGAGGCAGGCGGATCACTGAGGCCAGGAGATCGAGACCATCCTGGCTAACACAGTGAAACCCTGTCTCTACTAAAAATACAAAAAAAAAAAAAAAAATACCCAGGCATGTTGGCGAGGGCCTGTAGTCCCAGCTACTCCGGAGGCTGAGGCAAGAGAATCGCTGGAACCCAGGAGATGGAGGTTGCAGTTAGCCTAGGTCGGGCTACTGCACTCTAGCCTGGGTGACAAAAACAAAGTTTTTGAGTTTATTTTTTACGTTTAATTATATGCTTTTCAGAAATGTATTTTAGTATAGTTGCAAGGTGCAGCTCTAACTTCAGATAGCCCCCTTATTCTTGTCTATTTCATAATCTTTCCTTTCTTCGTATTTTTAACAGATAATGAATCCTTAAGGTTTCCTTTTGGACTATTATTTCTCTTGCATTGACCTATTGGTTTTTTCACCACTAATACAGTATTTCATTATTCTGGTTTTAGAGTAGATTCTAACATCTCATATTGCCTTTTTTAGCTTCCTTAGCTTCACCTCCCAGCTTATTTTTTCAGAATAACTATAAAAAAATTTCTTATTATACTTTAAGTTCTGGGGTACATGTGCAAAACGTGCAGGTTTGTTACATAGGTATACACGTGCCATAGTGCTTTGCTACATCCATCACCCAGTCGTCAGCATTAGGTATTTCTCCTAATGCTCTCCCTGCCCTATCCCTCCACGCCCTAAAAACATTTTATTAAATTCCTAAATGAATCCCTCTGGAATGCTGATTTGAATTATATTAAACCTATAGAATGGTCTGGGAAGTGTTGACTTCTTCACAATATGCAGTCTCTTCATTCAGGAATAAGAAATACATCTCCATTCACGCAAGTCTTTTTTAAAGATTCTCTAATTTTCTTCGTATGTTTCTATTCATTTCTTATTAAGGTTATTCTTGGGTAACTCAAGTGTTTAATTATTCTGTTTCTGAAATCATTGCAAAGTGGCATTTTTAAAAAGAGGGTCTTGATTAGCTAAATTGGGGTTAGACTATGAGAAAACCCAGGAAAACCTGACAAGCTAGAAGTCATTAGTAATTAAATAATTTCTACCTGAAAAGCTAATTGGATTAAATTAACCCATTTTAAGGTATTATTTCTTAGACAAGAAATGTCCAGCTTTTATTCCTGTGTCACCATCAGTGACTATTCCTAATAATATACCACTTTCAGTCATTGCATAAACAAAAAATAAATTAAATTCATGCCTATAATAAATTCTTTTTTTTTTTTTTTTTTGCTCTTGTTGCCCAGGCTGGAGTGCAATGATGAGATATTGGCTCCCCCTCTGCCTCCCTGGTTTGAGTTCAAGCAATTCTCCTGCCCCTGCCTCCCAAGTAGCTGGGATTGCAGGTGCCCACCACCAAACCTGGCTAATTTTTGTATTTTTAGTAGACATGGGGTTTTGCCATGTTGGCCAGGCTGGCCTTGCTTGTCTCGGCCTCCCAAAGTGCTGGGATTACAGGTATCAGCCACCGTGCCTGGCGTCATTCTTAAATAAATTGTTATTTGCCACTACTAAACAGCACTGTTCTAGACACACTGTCCTCCACTTCTAAAGCCACACTTCAGACCTTAGCCCAGCAAAACTTCTTTTGATTTCCCAAAACATATGTTTTTCCATTATAAATGTGAATAGCGTCATACTACTTAAATGTTCACATACATATAAAACTATAAGCAGATATAAATTAATATGCTTGTAGAAAGAGGATGTATGATAGAATTTAAGAGTATAAAAAGACCTTAAATAGCCTACATAGCCCAAGCCATCTAGTCTTACTGGGATCCATGAATGTATTAAAATTCTTAGTGAGGCTGGGCACGGTGGCTCACACCTGTAATCTCAGCACTTTGGGAGGCTGAAGTGGGTGGATCATTTGAGGTCAGGAGTTCCAGATCAGCCTGGCCAACATGATGAAACGCCATCTCTACTGAAAATACAAAAATTAGCAGGGCTTAATGGTGGACATCTGTAACCCCAGCTACTCTGGAGGCTGAGGCAGGAGAATTGCTTGAACCTAAGAGGCGGAGGTTGCAGTGAGCTGAGATCAAGCCACGGCACTCCAGCCTGGGCGGTAAGAGTGAAACTGTCTCGAAAAAAAAAAAGAAGAATTCTTAGTGAGATCACGTGTGTGTGTGTATCGTGTATGCATTTTTTCTGAAGGGAGAGTCTATAGTTGAATTTCAAGTATTTTACAATTATCTAAAACCCTAAAAAGAATTGAGAATGACGGAGCTACCCCAACCTTCTCAATCTTCAGATGAGAAGACAGAGGCCCAAGGGACTGAAGAGACACGCCTTTGGGCACAGGGCTCTTCAGGGGCAGAGCCAAAGCAGGAAGTTGGGTCTGCTGATCCCCAGCTTTTTCTGTAATACCTCTCTGCATACTACATGTGAAGATCATATCAGATCCCTGCATCCCCAGTGTGCCTGCATGGTGTGAGCTGTGTGTGCTGAACTAGTGTGGAATTTGGGACCAAGACCCCGTCTTGAGATTTAGCTCTGGACTCAACAGTTGTGTGACCTTGGGCAAGATCTTCAACTCAGATTCAGTTTCCTCTTCTGTGAAATGGAGCTGCAGGAGTAAGACTGATCTCACAGGCTTTAAAAGAGGGTATTACTGAGGTGATGTGTGTAGTGCATACATACCCAGGCACTTTGTAAACTGTAAAGTGCTATGTGGTGTTCTTATTTTCATCATGATGCTGGGAGAATTGGGGTAACAGAAGCACAGTGGGGGTGCGTAGCAGCATTAGTTACTTTCAGCTGCCACCCTGCATGCACAAACATCTCATCCTTCACCAGAACCAGGCTCCCTTTGCTAATTAGCCTCTCCCCTGTTTTCCTAGCAAACATGGTCATTAACTTACACATCTCCAAAACACCTGCTGACAGAAGGTCTTTATGATCCTATGCCCAAGAAAAAGAACAGGCAACTCTTAGAACTTCATACTAGGGGTTTTGTTTTTGTTTTGTTGTGCTGTATAAAAATGTTTTTTCCCAAAAATGGTCATCTGTCACATTTGAAGGATTATGATAAACTATGTTTTTTTTAAAAAAAAGTTCTTTTAAATCTTATATCCAGCAGCACAGAATTTCATTTTATTATATATATAATAAAATGTATATATATAATAAAAAATATATATATACATATATATATATACATATATATATATATATATATATATATATTTTTTTTTTTTTAATTTGAGACAGGGTCTCACTCTGTTGCCCAGACTCTGGAGTGCAGTGGCATGATCTTGGCTCACTGCAGCCTCTGCCTGTCAGGCTGACACGATTTCCTGCCTCATGGGACTACAGGTGTGAGTCCGAAAACCTCAGGGAGGGCTCACCAGTTCCTGTTATTCAGCATCTTGGAAGAGCCACATATCCGGATATTGAAGAGAGTAACATTTATAAAGAGAAATAGTTATACCATTTCTCAGCTCCATAATATATAATCACTTAGCACTGTTTGCTATAGAGTAAAATTAGGTATAAGGTATTTTTGTCAAAGCCGGGCACAGTGCCTCACACCTGTAATCCCAGCACTATGGGAGGCCGAGGTGGGCAGATCACCTGAGGTCAGGAGTTCGAAACTAGCCTGACCAACATGGAGAAACCCCATCTTTACTAAAAATACAAAATTAGCCAGGTGCGGTGGCACACACCTGTAATCCCAGCTACTTGGGAGGCTGAGGCAGGAGAATCGTTTGAACCTGGGATGTGTAGATCGAGCCATTGCACTCCAGCCTGGGTGATAACAGCGAAACTCCATCTCAAAAAAAAAAAAAAAAAAGATATTTTGTCTTTTAGGTAATAACTCCTCTTACATTTGGAAAGTGCTGCTCAGTTTCCAAAGCACTTTAAATATATTTAATGTATAAATACACATTTTATTTAACCCTCTCAACTGTCCTGTTAAGAAGGAATGATTATCTTCATTTTTAAAATGAAGGAATTGAGGTTGACTGGCTGGAGGCCTACACTTGTCAGCCTGACCCGGCCTTGACCCTGCTCTGCAATCCATCCATCTCTCACAGGCTGCAAGGCAGCCTCGCCAGGAAGGCGGCGCCGCCGCAGGGGAACTCAGGGAACCCTGCTCCTACAACAAACAACTGTACTCATTTTTACTTTTTTGAAAAAAAAAGGGATTGTTCATTACCTTTGTGATTTTATTATCCTATATTTAGGATAGAGGAAAATATAGAGGAGTATTCAGAGAGGGAGTGAAAAGGGGGAAAAGCAGTAAGCCAAAGATTAGGTGATGAGAGGAAGTCAGGCATGGCAGAAAGCAAGGAGTTGCTCATGGGAAAACAGTGAACAGATGCAACTAGATAGGAAGGATAGGAAACCAAGGGAAGAGAGAAAGGAACACAGTGACAGACCCTCACCCTGCTGCAGCCAGACACTGCGGGGAGAGGTCCACATTGGAAGATGTATATGATCTTCCAGGAGACAGTTCTAGCCAGCTTGAGAACCAACCAGCGCCATCCCAGATGTCTCCATTACAGGGTATCTCTCCAAGCTATCCAGCTTGCTCTCTGTCTACCCCAGTCAGGAAGCAACTGGATCCCAGTGGAGCTGGAGAGTTAAAGCTCTCTCCCTCACTAGACCCTGGGATTTGGAAGTAGTCTGTTGCTGTTCTGAGCCCTAGTATTCAAACACTGTAGCCAAAGAGAAGCCTTGGTATTGAGAAATAAATACCACTCCCTTAATCACATATACAACCGCATTCTGAAGGGGGCAGTCTGTCTGTCCATCTGGCCCCTTTCTGCTCAGGTCTCTTGGGTATCTGGGGAGCCCAGGTATCCATGGGGAGCCTAGATCTATACAGCAGCCTGCTCTATACTTAAGAATTAACTCTTCACAAGGCTGTACTCCTGTTTCTCATGTGTTCTCATTTACCAACTTTCCCACCTCAGTCATTCTGTCTGCTCCTGATCCTAAGCACCACTGCTGCCCAGAAGTTCCAAAGATGCAAACATGAATAGACACGTGTGCCCGCACATGCGCGTGTGCGCACGCATGCCCACACACACACACACACACACACCCTACTCCTGCCCTTTTCAATTTAGGTCTCCCTTGGATACTGACCCAAGTCTGAAATCTGTTCTTCATTTTGCCATCTTCACTAGGAGATACATTATGGCTTTCCTTTTGGTGGAAAAAGTCCACCGTTTCTCAGCCCATGTTTTATGCTCCTCTCTTCCCCTCCCCTCCTGCCTGCAGGCTTCATCCCTCCCCCCAGTGGTGGTGCAGCTGGATCCTGCCCCATGGGAAGCCTCCTTGTCTTGGGAATAGTGTTGCCACTTTTAGAAAACAAATAAACAAAAAAGGACAATTGAATTTCAGATGAACAACAAATAACTCTTTAGTATATGTATGTTAGTATAAGTTGTTCATCTGAAATTCAGATTTAACCGGGTGTTCTGTATTTTATCTGGCAGCCCGCCTTGGGGGCCATGTCAGGCAACTCAGTGTCCTCTCAAGAAGAGGTCTTAAGATGGTCCCAGCCCTGAGCTAAAAGTGACTTTTGCCATTGAAACTGGTGCATCCCATAGTGAGCTCCTAGCTACTTTTAGAAACCTGGTTATTTCTAAGAAGTAAGCAGATTCCAACTGGATCTGTCAGTCCAACCAGGCATTTGAAGCCCAACACTGACCAGACCAGATCCCTGACAAATGTCCCTACCTGCATACAGCTGATTATCAGCATCAAAATGTCATTTTATGTTCTCTCTGCCAGGATGTCCTCCAACTTTGCAAATAAGGGCCAAAAACATCACAGATAACTCAAACAATTTGCCAGCCTTGTCTCTCCTCAACAGGATTACTGGTTGCAAAATAAATGAAATCAGTGTTGTTTACAACTCATCATCTAAAATTATTATTCATTTTGGGCAAATGGCTGTTTGTAAAGCTAGTCTGCCATATTTTGAGTCATTATCTCTCATTTCTTTCAGAAATTAAAGCTGACTTTGAGTTTTCAAATGAAAACAAATTGGAGGCCTTTCTGATTGTTTTGTCTTGAGTGTACAATCTTCCAGTGACGGAGGCCTCCTTTGTCGCTAACGTCTGAGTAGCAGCTGAAGAGGTGTAGCTCTTTCTGTTCTTCTCTTTTTAAAATTTCTCTCTGCTCTGTCCAACTTTAAAAACAGAAGCTTTATACTTTTCAATAAGTGATGAATTTCTTTTTTTCATCTTCATTTATTCTCATGATCAAGTCAGTTACTAAGTGCACAGGTATTTGAGACAGCCCCTGTATGTAGGAATTTATATCCTGGAAAGGCAAAATCTTTATAAATTTGCCTTTGCCGAGACCACACACATAGACTTCTGTGCAATACTCTCTGCCTCCTTAAGGAAGACGGGATAGGTAATCATTAAACATCTAGACATAGAAATGGCCTTCTTCCTGTTCTAGCCACTCCTAAATCACTGCACTCATCAACATTTACTAGGGAACATTTAAGAATATTCACCTTGAGTGATGCACATAACATTTTTTTAAGTTAAGTTAAACTTTTTTTTAAGTTTTCTTTAAGTTGTTGAGTTGTTAAGACCTGAAAAAAACCAGCCTGATTCTGCTTTTTACTGGAATGAAAATATGGCTTGTCATAGGTTTAATAACATATTTATATATTCTTAATGTTATGGTAGAATAAATACAATCCCTTGCAGTATAGTTCTGTTTCATGCAAAGATTTAAACTCTTTCCTGATATTATAAATATTTTATCTCATATTCCCTTTTTTCTCCTCTTTCCCTGACTTGTTCTGAAACTTAAGAGGGTAAATACTAAAAAGTGCATTTGCTTCTGTTTAATTAAGAGTCACAGGGTTTACTGGGAGCCCCTCCTCCAAAAATTAAATTGTGAAGGACTGGAATTGAAATCACCTGCAGCTGTGTCTTGCCCTCCTCACTTGATGTTGGAGGGAACTGGTTGATTCACAAGTCCAGTCTTGAGTTTTTACAGAATAGAAGATGTGAATCTCTTTAACCTGGAGGGAAAGATAAGAATGAATCTCCTTCCTGTCTTCCTTCCCTTCTCTTGACTTAGTCTCATCCTATTTCTAATTTGTAAGCATCAATTTCAGTTTTCCTGACAAGAACCTGATCATGTACTGTCATATGAGGACAAAAAGAGAATTTAGTTAACTGCCTTCCTTGGATTTTCAGTTTCTTTCCACTGCCCAGGGTTTAAAGTATCCATCTAGTTTTCCTTAATACACACATGCACAGTACACACTTAAGCTGTGAGCATCTGTCTAGGTATGTTTTGACTTCAGTTGTTTCAACCTTGAAAGGAGAATAGCCACCTTTATCATTAGCCAATTTATAGCCTTAGGTTGATGTACAGTGTCAGGATATTTTTCTTTGCAAGAATCACTGCAAGGACGGTTGATCCCAAACAATAGAAACAGTTATGACTCATAAAAGTGATTTGCTTTAGAAGTTGGTTGCTTAATTATGAGTAGTAGTTCACCAAAAAATGGCAGTACTCACCTACAAGCAATAAAAGTCATGCTTTTGAATGTTCTTGTCCAACCTTTGAACATAGAGGACCAGAGGTTACCATAAGGTTGGCTAGGGTTGGAATGCTCTTATTAACCATGAAACAGAGAAGAAAGCTTGGGATAGAAACTCAAAACCTTGCCCATAAGTTTGGGCTGCTTTAACTGCCTATACTAATCACTTACAGCCCAAGGAATTCAGCTTCATTTAATCTGCCTAGTTCAGGTAAATAAATAAACTTATTAGATAAGATATTTAAAATTACAAAATTTAATGGGAAAAGACCTTGAAAGGGCCTGGTAGAAAATCAGGATGAGGAAGGAAATGTTTATACATCCCTGTTAAATTGGACAACTTTCCCCATTCTGAAGTACGATACCAAAAGTATTTGCTATTTTGTTTAATTTGGGAGGTAAGGGCTGGGCTAAACTTAGAAACTGGCAGACTGTCAGTCTCTCAGGGCTTCTACCATCTGCACTAGGAGGAAGCGGTGTTTTTGTGGAATTGGCCCTGACCTGCTTTGTTTCATAGACTATGAATGATGTGACACATGCATAAGGGAGGTTCCCAGGTAAATTGCATAGGGAGAGCACAACATGACCAATGACTGTTGGGCTCAGCCATCACATCAGGGCTGGCAATAGCTATGGCGTTTGGGATGATCTTGTCTTTCTGTTGACATTACAGTTACCCTAGAAACAGTTGTTGAAGGTGGGCTACTGTGGTACCTATCCCTGAAGAGTATTGCCTGACAGCTTTGGACACTGAACTTTTTGCAGAGTTTGGCTCTGTCCAAGATTATGGATAGAACGTCAGAGATGAAAGGCATTTTCAGGGTCTTTGGTTTGGATTGAATTCAACCACTTAAACATGGTGATATTCAACTGTTTTTCATCTCCAAAAATGGCAGATTCATATGATTTAACCTAATAGTTACCACTCATTCCAAGTACGTGGCACCAAGGCTCAAAAAGAGTAAGTGATTTTTTCTTATCATATTATGAAAAACATTTAAATAAAAGAAGTGTTGAGGGACTGCTTCTGTGAACTCCCTTATACCTGCCACCCAAATTCAATTATCAAGATATTGCCACACTTTCTTGATCAATCTTTTTTCTTTCTTTCTCTTTATTTCTCTCTCTCTCTTCTTTCTTTCCTTCCTTTCTTTCTTTTTCCTGAAGTATGTTAAAGCAACTCTTATACCTCAGTTCCCTTCACCCCTTCCTTTTTTATCTATACATATGCAATTCTAAAATATGGATATTTTCTTAGCTAATCACAATGCCATTATCACTCTTAACAAAATTCATAGTAATTGCTTCATCTATAAATACATTGCATCAAAAATGGTTTTCATTGTTGGTCAGGATTCAAACCATTGCACTCTGTGTTACATCTTCAAGTCTTTTTGGGGAGTACAGGGGATAGACACATGTTTATTTTGTTTATTCTTTTTTCCTTTTGCTGCTTTTTTTCTTTTTTTTTTTTTTTTTTTTTTTTTGAGATGGAGTTTCACTCTTGTCGCCCAGGCTGGAGTGCAGTGGTGTGATCTCAGCTCACTGCGACCTCCGCCTCCCGGGTTCAGGTGATGCTCCTGCCTCAGCCTCCCAAGTAGTTGGAACTACAGGTATGTGCCACCACGCCCGGCTAATTTTTTGTATTTTAATAGAGACGAGGTTTTGCCATGTCGGCCAGGATGGTCTCGATCTCCTGACCTCATGATCTACCCGCCTTGGCCTCCCAAAGTGCTGGGATTACAGGCGTGAGCCACTGAGCCTGGCCTCTTGCTGAAGTATGGATAAAGCAAGTTCCAACCAAATACCTCTATGTACAGAGTATGTATTTTTTAAAAAGCAAACTACCCCTCGATCTGGTCTTCCCCTCTCTATGCTCACACCCAGCCAGCAATGCCCTGACTGCTCTGTGTTCTTGCTGTGAATAGGAGAACACTCCCTCCCACCAAGGATGTGGTGTTTGGATTAAGCCTTTTAAACTGGAACAGTAGACACACTTTTTACTTTTTAGTACATGCCTTTGACTTGTTGAAAAAACCGGGTCCATTGTCCAGTGTCCATGGGAATGTGTCTCTTTAGCTGTATGCTGTTGTTAGCTTGTACATGTTCCTAACTGTGGCTTCTCACCCTACTCTCCTGACCCCCCGGCCAGTGCCCCATACCACATCCTACAGCATGAACCTGCTGACATGTTCACTCAGATGGTCAGGATCACTCCATAACTGGAATCTTATTAGTTAAATATCAGCATGTGTATATGTATATTTTTATCATGTTTTTATAACTTTAAAATAATGTCGTTAGATTGAGATAAACTGTAAAACTGAAGTTTCCGATGACATACATAATATTGTCTTCAATTGCAAGAACAAATGGAAGGCTGCAGCCGCAATACACAGTGTCATGTAGAGCACCTGCCCTGGCCAGGTATTTGACATTGTCACTTTTAGGTATCACAACAATCTGGTGAATTATCAGGACTATTTTACTGATGAGGAAATTGAGTTTAAGGGGAATTAGATAACCTACTTATGGCTCTCTGTGTCCAAGCCCAGTGCTCAGGTACAAAATAAGATCTGGAAAACTTAACTACTGGGTCTTTGTTGTAGTCGTCATTCATTCATTCATTCTTGCTGTATTCCAGCCACTGTGCTTGACTTTGGTGACTATCATTTCTCTTTTGATTTGAGATTATTTTAAAGCATATATATTGTAACCTTTTTGCAATTGCTGGTGTAGAGGGGTAGAACTAGCCTCTATCACATGGCTTATTATATCATATTAGGTATATGCTCTAGGTTCTGGTAGGGCAAGCTAAACCATGGCCTGACAAATCCATCTTGATTGGTTGGTTGATTTTTCAACACATTCCTCTTACTAAATATTCCCTTCCTTTTGAGGGTGGAGCCACAGTGTTCACACCCATGGAAATCTGTGATAGAGTACTCTAGCCTGGAGGATGTTTAAATGCTGTTGTAAAGCCTGGGAAGAGGGTAGTGTATCTTGAAATCCATGTAGGATCTTTGTACCAGCTGGGCTTCATTTCAGAATCTACTGCTGTCATTACAAAATAGCTATTTTCTCTTTAATCTGTGTGCCACATTGCAGCAATTTTCATCAAAAATATATTAAGCCCCTGCTGTAAATTGGCCCCACACACCCTTGTCAGACATGCGAAGTGTAAAATATCTTCTTTTTTCAAAGTTTCTTCTCTCTCTAAAGCCCTAGTAGATATCAGTAGTTCATAGAGCCTCATAATAGTCATCATATCTGTGAGCCAGAGATTATAATGCATAACAAATCTGATTCAATGTCAGAGACAGATCTTATCCTTTGTTTATAAAAAAAGATTATGGAAAAGGCATTCTAGAAGAAAAAACATGAAGCCCCCACATTTTCATGTCTGATGAAACCTGACCTCAAATTGTCTCCCCAAGAGAAACTAGTTTTCCAACGCCAGAAAAGAGATTCACATGTGCTACCCAAATGCCTACAATTATTGAATACCCGTGTTAAAGAAGATACAGTCACACTTACAGTGGGGTAAATGGGAAAATCTGTCTGTGAGAGACAGAAAGAATGTGTGTATTTGCATGTGCATTTGTGTGCATATACATGCGTGGTTACACACCACCCTCTCCTAGAGTAATTTAGGATCCTCCAGAAGCGTTTTACATCTCAGCAACAATAGGGTACTACCACATGTTGCAAGTGGGGTCAGCTGGAAGCCTCATTCAGGGGGTCAGCTAAAAAGAAGACAGAAGCTTGTTCCCTGCTTGCAGCGTTCAAGACACTGCATCTCTGTGGTAGGGAGATTTGTCAAGCTGATGCCAAGAATGTCTGCCTGTGTTAGGGAGAAAAGAATGGAGTCGGTTCCTTACCAGCAACTGTGACTTTTTGAAAATGTCTTCCACTCCCGTAAACGAACACAAGAAGTGTGGTGCCTGAAACATTCCCCAGAAGCTCCTATAACAAAATGGATTTGACAATTTAACAGGAAATTGCCTCAGAATTTTAAACCATTCGAATTTCACCCTTAACACTCAGTAAAATGCATTGAAAAACATTTCGTGTATAATATGCATGGCACATAAAACATGACCCACTCAATTGAATTCAAATTTAGTTGACATCCTTACACTTTTGTTTTTAAAAAACAACAGCCCAAAGTCTACACTTTAAGGGACTTCCAAAGTTACTTGCTTGTTTTCCTCTTCCACAAAATGTCTGTGAAATTCAACATTATGTTAGGTTATTGTTGAGTTATTCTTTTTTGTATTACAATTATTAATGAAATTTCAAGTTAGTTTTTCAGCCTTTCCTGAATTTCAGGGTGAGTTATTGACATGCTGACAGATAGGATGCAAATTTTCCATCACTTCAGCTGTGCCTTCTCACCTAACTCTGCGGCTGCCCTCTCTGAGCCCTGGGGAAGAAGCAATACAGCTTCAGTCTCAGTCACTCTCTATGCAGAGATGACTATATTGATAAGGCACAGTGATTTTTTTTTCCTCGAAAACTTCAGCTATTTGGGAGTTTCTAGGTGTCATTGCCACCAATCCTTACCTTCTTTTAGAAAAGAAGGCTTCGAGGCAGGCAACCTCTTGGCACCTAACCCTAGTCTATTAAGCAGTACGAAGACAGAAACCATCTTGGCCAGCTCCACAGAGGAGCAAAGACTGTTGGCAGTGTCATCTGCAAAAACCAAAACCAGATGTGCTCTTCCAGCATGGAACACAGATTTGTCACCTCAAGCTACATTTTAGCCACAACACAGGGAGCAGGGAGCAGAGAGATTGGCATTTTCCCGGTAGGAAATCATTTTGAAAACTGGACAAGAGCCCTACAGACCAAGTGAAAGCCCAAATTTGCAGGCCACCTCAGTAAGTCATAGGAGTTCACATTCTAGAGTGTAGGAATTGCTAAGGTGGAAATGGAAGTGGTTAGGAATAGCAGTGTGCTTAAACAAAGCCTGGGAGTTGACAAAGAGGCAAGACCAGGACCAGGATGAGGCCAGTAAGGCACCTGGTGGCCAGGCACAGTCAGATTGGGAGTGAGGATGCTCCTCCTGGGACACCAGGCACCCCACTGATGGCCTGGATTGATTTTGCTGATCAAATCAGCTGACTAGGTGTCTGCCTCCCTCCTGACCTTGCTGCATGTGTCCTTCCTGGGCAGCATGCCAAGTCTTTGAGAAGGAGAGCCTTCCCAGATAAAGCATTATTCTTTGACCAAAGGTGTGTGATGACTTTGTCTGTTATCTGGCATTCTAAGAGAATATGGTATTCTGGTTGATCTTATTGGAGTAACTAGAATACTGAACACAAATATTAGAAATTTTCAAGCAAAATACATTATATTAAAATAAAGTAAGTACAATGTAATCTTCTTTTGATAATGATTTATAAGTTGCTTCAAGATCATAACAAGGCCAGGTGATCATAGCCATGAAGATGGAATATCCACGTAGGACTGTTCCTTAGGTACATGAGTACTTCCTGACAGTGAGTTCTGGCTAATGGTAAAAGGTGAATAGCCAAGGTGTACAGTGCTGTTTGGTTTTTTAATTTTCCCTTCTAATTAGAAAGTAACGTATGGTCAGTGTACAGCCATAATAATATTCTCCTAGGGCTGCGCTTCAGCATTGAACACCATTGGAATATTCAAACAACTACCTATAGATGTTTGCTCTAACAGGAATTACAGAAGAATGTGTTTAACACCCTCTAAAGCTAAAGATCTGTATTTTTGGACTCAGACAGCGTATAAGTTGGTTTTTTGGTAGAAAGCAGTGGAAATAAACTCAAGTGAACCTAGGCAAAGCTGTTAGGTAACCCACAGATTTCAGAATACTGCAGAACCAGGCTTGGAAAGCCACGAGAATAAAGAAAACTCTAGGGCTCTTTTGGCAGGAAGTCGTATTTAGGCTTTTAAGATGCCACCATCAAAATAAGTCAATTCCAGCTGTTTTCCATCTTTGCATCCATCTGCTTGGGATTCAAAGACTTGGGAGAGATTGTCCACTTGGCCAGTGGGTCATGTGCACACATCCTGATGATTGAAGAACTAGGCACCTTGCCTGGCAGTTCCACAAAGTCAGTGGAGATAGCTCCCCAGAGGACTCAGGAATGTTGTTACTAAGCATGCTAGCATTAATAAACATCCTATACAGCGAGTTCCCCCAGCCACACTGAGTGTTCAGGTCTCTGATGTAAGCAGGTTGGGTTGATGCTCTTTCCCGTGAATCTGTAGCTCTAAATTTAAGGTAGGTGTGCTGGAGGGTGGGCTAGCTCAAGAGCATAGCACAGTAGGTAGCTCTAATATGAATAAATGTGTTTCATTTCTTTGGATAAGTAAGAACAGATCTACCAGTGAGGTCATGCCCACCCATCCTCATTAACCAGTAACATTCTTTTTTTTTTTTTTTTTTTTTTTTTTTTGAGATGGAGTATCCCTCTTGTTGCCCAGGCTGGAGTGCAATGGTGAGATCTCGGCTCACTGCAACCTCTGCCTCCCAAGTTCAAGTGATTCTCCTGTCTCAGCCTCCCCAGTAGCTGGGATTACAGGCGCATGCTACCATGCCTGGCTAATTTTGTATTTTTAGTACAGATGGGGTTTCTGCATGTTGGTCAGGCTGGTCTTGAACTCCTGACCTCAGGTGATCCACCTACCTTGGCCTCCCAGTGTTGGGATTACAGGTGTGAGCCACTGTGCCCGGCCCTCATTAGCATTCTTAAGGAAAACCAGTTCTACCAGAACTAGAATTTTACCATCCAATGCAATGTTAATAACGTTAATAACTTCTAAAAATCATGTAACAAAGAGAAAAAGAAGGGCTTTTGGCTTAGTTCCACACTTAATACATTCCATTAGCTTTGTTGCTATCTGGGTAGCTTATTAGCAGCAAGTATGTAACATTTTTAATGCTGTATATCTGAAAATACAGACTGGAACAGACTAGCTATGTAATTGTGGTTAATTCACTTTAATTGTGAGATATATTATTATGGAATGTTTGTAACTCATATCCTTATGAGGATCATAAATTAATATCAAAATTTTTATCCTAAATATTTTTAAACTAAGTTGATATTAAGACATCAGCTTAAACCTCTCGTCCAAAACTATCTACATTGTTTTAAATATGCTATTTGTAAAGGATATTGTTTGCTCATTGTTACTGGAGGAAGTGGAGTAAACGACTTCTCAGATCTCTTAGCTTTCATCTACTATGAGTCTAAGTCGCATACCTTTTGTGTGACAATAACAGTGTTTTCATTCTCCTCTCTCCATATATCCATAAGCAGAATTGCATGCTTGGAATCCAGCATAGTGCCTGCATCTTAGCAAGTACTCAGTAAATGTTAACTGAGTTAAATTGATCTGTTCAATGCAACAAAAATGTGTGTAGCACTGTCTGTATTAATATTTCTCTAGCCTACAACATGCATCTGCCGAGATACTCAAAGGCTCTAAGTTTAGAGATCCCAGTATACCCAGCACCATTAGCAAATGAAGCCTCCATAATTACCAGGTCCACCTGTCTGCAGTGGGCTGCTCTGGGAAGGAACACATTCATCTACAATAACAATGTTGGGTGCTGGCTGCTAAACAATAGCGTATGTTGGTAAGAAAGCAATACAGAACAACTGGCTAGAACACAATGGGCTGGAAATACTGTAAAATATGCTCAGGGTTCTGGAATAATATTGGTTTTGGAATAATGTGCTTTGTGACCAAATAGCTCAATGGTTAACTTTCAGGAGGGACATTCCCCTGTATTATGAGTAAGGCTGCCTTGACTACCATCTTGAAAAGGTAAATAAATTCACTGAAGGGAATTCTTACTATATTATGAAACTTATATACTTTAGAGGAAATATATTTATGACTGTATAAGTCCATCCGTGACAGTTTATTTAAATAATGGGTGCCTTTTTTTTTTTTTTTTGGAGATGGAATCTTGCTCTGTCTCCCAGGCTGGAATGCAGTGGCATGATCTCGGCTCACTGCAACCTTCACCTCCCGGGTTCAAGCAATTCCCCTGCTTCAGCCTCCAGTGAGTAGCTGGGATTACAGGCGCATGCCACCATGCGTGGCTGATTTTTGTATTTTTAGTAGAGATGAGCTTTCACCATGTTGTCCAGACTGGTCTCAAACTCCTGGCCTCAAGTGATCCATCCGCCTCAGCCTCTCAAAGTGCTAGGATTACAGGCATGAGCCACCACACCCGGCTGCCTTATTTTCTTTTAAGGATAATGGATAAGAATATACCTCATATATTTTGAAGATTTATATAAGGGTAAGGTTCCATTATTATAAAACATTTAAAATTCAGTACACATTCAGAGTTTAAAAGATATTTAAACAAAATATCTATCTAAGTTATCTTTAAGCCTAATTTAATAATATATTGATTTAATTTTCTTTTTTTTTTGGAGACAGAGTCTCATTCTGTCACCCAGGCTGGAGTGCAGTGGTGCTATCTCAGCTCACTATAACTTCCACCTCCCAGGTTCAAATGATTCTCCTGCCTCAGCCTCCCGAGTAGTTGGGACTACAGGCTCATGTCGCTACAGTTGGCTAATTTTTTGTGTTTTTAGTAGAGACGGGGCTTCACCATGTTGCCCAGACTGGTCTCTTACCTCCTGAGCTCAGCTATTCTGCCCACCTCAGCCTCCCAAAGTGCTAGGATTACAGGCGTGAGCCACCGTGCTCAGCCCGGTTTCATTTTCTATTCAGAAATTCTGTTTGTTGCTAATCTGGTCTCGTTAAATGGTATCATCTCCTCTGCAAAACTCCCAGAACAAAAAGAGGACACTGTAAAAATTTTCAGGTTTCTGTATGTTTCTGTGGGAATTTAGTCAAGAGCTGGTTGGCCAAGGAGATTTTAATATAAAGTTACTCAGGTCTGTACAGCATTATTCACAATAGCCAAAAGGTAGCAACAATCCAAATGTCCATCGATAGATCAGTGGATAATCAAAATGTGGTATGCACATATGATGGAATTTTATTCAGGCTTCAAAAGATAATGAAATTTGGATACATGCTGCAACATGGATGAAACCTTGAAGACATTATGGTAAGTAAAATAAGCCAAACACAAAAAAACAAATATTACACAATTCCATATATGTAAGATACCTGAAATGGTAAATTCATAAGACAGAAAGTAGAACAGAGATTATCAGGAGAGTCCGGGAAAAGTGATGGAAAGTTATTGTTTAATGGACACAATTTCTATTTGGAGTGATGAAACATTCCCTGAAATGGATAGTGGTGATGTCGTACAACAGCATGAATGTACTAATGCCACTGAACATTTAAAATTTGTACATTAAAAAATGGTTAGACTAGTACAATTGTTATGTATGTTTTCTACAATGAACAAAAGTGGTTTGTTCTGTACATAAAGCAAAAGAAGAAAGATTACTCAGGAAATTTTTTTTAAATTGTCAAGGGATATATATATATATATATATATGTACATATAAAGAAAATTTAAGTGGAAAACTGCAATAATTCAGGCACTTTTAACTAACAACTCTCTCAGGACCCAGGATGAACAAATTTCTCTGAGGATGGTGTTCTCATGTCTGGGGCAGACAGCTTGGGAGAAACAGGTAGGGATCATAGAGGAGGGAAGAGGTCACTCACCTAGCTTGTGAGATGCGTCAACCTCACTCTAGCGACCAAAAGAGAGCGATTCCATCCACATCTGGAAAGAGGCAGAGGAGGAATGGAGCGGAATGGGAATATATATATATATGTATTCCCAGTACTATATCCTTAGAGTTTTCTTTATCATTATTGCTTTGTGTGAGTTGCATTCATTGAGTACATATTTTAGGGCAGGTCTCCCACTAAGCTTTTTCTAATTCTCACCACAGCCCTGAGAAGTTAGTATTGTGATTGCCCTGGTTTTACCCATGAAGAAACTGAGATTTAGAGCTCACCTAACTTTCCTGAGGTCACCCAGGCATGAGACGGTGGAGTCAGGGTCCCAGACTCCCTCTAACACTACCTGCTTTACCCCGAAGGAGGCTGCTTCCTCTTTCTTCTTGAAACTCTCCATCTCTCACACCCAGGGCGTTCCTCGTTATCTTCCTGCCGCTCGGGCACTTGTTCTTGGTCTTCCTCAATGACCCCTCTTCCCCCCGTCTACCTTTTTCAGTAAGCCTTACATGAAATGGTGAGCTCACCAGAGGCCTACCTGCAGTTTCCTCTTCTTCCCAGGCTCTGCTTTCTCCCTCATCTGCTAACGTGTGTCTAGTCTTCACCTGCAGACCCATGACTTCTAGGTCTGCCTCTTGCCCCAGCTCCTCTACCCCATTCCAGATGTGGGTGGAATCAATCGCTCTCTATTGGTCTCTCTAATAGGTACTAATGAATGCAACTCACACAAAGCAATAATGATAAAGAAAACTCTAAGGATATAGTACGGGAATACATATACATTCCCATTCCTCTCCATTCCTCCTCTGCCTCTTTCCAGATGTGGATGGAATCGCTCTCTTTTGGTCACTAGAGTGGGGTTGACATATCTCACTGGCTAGGTGAGTGATCCCTTCCCTCCTCAATGATCCCTACCAGTTTCTCCCAAGCTGTCTGCTCCAGAGATGAGAACATCATCCTCAGAGAAATTTGTTGGTCCTGGGTCCTGAGAGAGTTGTTAATTAAGAGTGTCTGAATAATTGCAGTTTTTCAGTTGAGCTTCCAAACAAGGTCTGAATGTCCTACATTCCAGCAGTCAGCTAGACTTCTCCTGGGATTATTACCCTGGTACCTCAGGCTCAGCGTATTCAAAATCTAGTGGTAACTTCACAAGCTTCTCAGTCACCAAAGAGCAGTCACCTTCAACCCTCATGTCCAGGCCCCTCTACACCTGCTGCATCACCCTTCTTCTTTCTGAATTCGCCAATATTGCCCTAGTTGAGGTTGAAAAAAAAAAAAAAAAACCTTTGAATTACATGTCTAACTGTTCTCTCTGATCTTCAGTGCTTTCTCTGTTCCAAGACATGGTCAAAAAAAAAAAAATTATATATCACTTCTTTGGTCGAAAGACTTTGGTGACTCCCCAGTACTTACATACTAATAATTTTTAAAACTGCTTACATGACATTCAAAACGCTGCAGTGCCCTGAGCCAGGCCTCCCCCCGCCATGCCTTCACATCTGCCTGGCCAAAACATCGGGCTGCTGGCAGCTCCTACACACGGACTCGACCTGCTCTGTGCTCCTCTTAGCTCATGAGGATCCCTCTTTCTAGACTCTGCTTCCCCTCTGCCCACTCCTCCTGTGAAATACTACTCTTCTTCCAGACTCAGCTCCAACACCCTTTGTGAAGACTTCTTAGGTCCAGACTATCCCACCCCAACCCCTGATCAGTTCTAATCCTCCCAATGTTTCTGTAGTATACTGTGAGTTCCTCTCTTAAGATGCTCGACACATTCTGCCTGTGTTATTATCAGCAGTGTGATTAAATCTCCCTTAAGGAAAAAACCATATTTCATAGCATTTTGTCTACCATATGACAACTAGGCTACTGCCTTTCATGTGGTAGGCATCCAGCAAATAAAATGAATTGGGCTGTACTTAAAAAGATTGTATTTGATGATCTCTAAGGCTACACTAGCATTAAAAGGCCTTAGTTATATGAAATAAACCTAAGTCAAGACTTTCCGCGTAAGTAAAAATTAAATACAGCTGCAAATAACAGAGGTTTTCTTTCTTCCTCTTCTTCCCCCCAACAGTGGTTTAAACAGCATAGTTTATTTTTCTTCCACAAAAAAATGGTCCAGGGCTACTCTGGCAGCTCCACAAAGTGATCAGGAACTCAGGCTTACTCTCTACTCTGCCATCCCTAGGTTGTGACCCTCATGGTCTATCAATGGCTTCTAGAGCTCCAGCTATCACATAGGAATCCCAGGCAGAACTTCTGTTCTAGGAACAGAAGAAGGAGGCGTGTCCTCTTTGACAGAAGTTTCCAAGAAAACCTATTCAAAATTTCACTACATCTCATAGGCCAAAACTTAGTTTCTTGACCATCCCTATCTGCAAGAGAAGTTAAAGATGATAGTCTTTTAGCTTGCTAGCAATGGGCCCAGCTAAAAATAGGGAAAATGGGTACTTGGTAGGCACCCAGCAGTTTTAGCCACATTCTTATTGGTAACTTTAAAAATGGGAGACTTTTATTCCATCAGATGCGAGGTCCTCTCAGGATATATCGGGAAAGGGATTGGAGGCAATAGCAAAGAACTGGAGACAGGATGGGACATATCCTTCTCGTGGTAGCTAAGATAAGAAGTCAGGAAATAATCATGAAAAAACATCTAGCAAACTAACTGATTCTAGTTTCTATTCAATTAAAAGAAATGCCACCTTGAAGAGAGAGAAATGGGAGGGAGTGCGGAAGGCTCCATTTGACAAGCTCCCTGTTGCCACCACAGGTTGCAAAGGAAGCCAGGGCAGAAGGTGGCTGTACAGGAAAATTAGCAGTCTGCTAGGATTTCTCACTGCGTTTTCAATGTAATACTGAGAAGAAGTGGGAAACATTTTAGGATCACTTATTCTCAGCACAGAACTAAAGGTGCTTCTTGAGGTTGAATTGGACTCTGGTGCCTCATCTTCAGGACTGTCCTCATTAACTTGTTGAGATCTTTTACGTGTCACTTAGCATAGAATCTCACCAAATAATGCTTCATTCTACACCTTTTAAAACCCACTGGCTTCCAAAAGTATAACAAGAATAGATGGCAAAAGCCCTAAAGTAGAGAGTTAAGTACAAAGCTTTGAATTGGCATGGTTAATAAAAAAATTAAGGATTGCTATGAGACACTTCAGGCAAAGCTAAACAAACTAGGGGACTGGGTAGTGTGAAAGCAGATGAAATTTAATTTGGTTAAGTGTAAAATAATGCACTTTGGGAAAAATAATCTAAACTTCTCATAATCTCTTATAGGCTCTGAACTCATAGTAAAATAATTTAAGAGTCATGGTTGATAACTTGGGGAAAATATCTGTCTGCTGTGCAGCAGCAATTTAAAAAGCCAATAGGATGTTTGGGGGTTAAAAGAAACAATAATATAGAAAATTTAAGATAACATATAAAACATTAGTGCTATTCTGTGTCCAGTTTGGGTTATCATAGGAGATATTAAATCCCGGAAAAGGGACTTGAACATAGTTTAAAAAAGTAGTGAGACTTGGGATTTATGTAAGCTTTACTGACTTGGAAAATAACATTTTTGAAGTAGGAAAAAAGGAGGTGTGATACAGAGAACAGGAATAATAATTTAGAAAGAGCTACTTCCTCCTTGGTTCTAGTGGCCCATGGTATGAAAAGGCAACACTTAGTGAATTCAACAAAAAAGAATATTAAACAAAGATATAGGAGAGAGATCCAAGATGGCTGATCACTAGCAGCTCGGGATTGTAGCTCCCAGTGAAAGCTCAGAGAATGAGAGGACGCCACACTTTCAGATGAATTCTTGTTGCTCACGGACCAGGAGATTCCCAGTGGAGGAGCCCCACAGGTCGCCAGCTCAACTCTTGTGGCCGGTGAGGCAGTTTTGCCACTGCCTTGGTGCGGCGGTTCTTGGTGCAGAGTCAGAAAAGTACCATCAATCTTAACACTGCTGTTTTGGCCGGCGCAGTGGGTTGCTCAGATTTTAGCGCCAGGAATCAACAAGTTGGATGTCCATTCAGAAACCCAAATATAAAGACGGTAATTATAAAGACCACAGATGGATAAATCTATAATGAAGGGAAGAAACCAGCCTAAAAAGGCTGAGAATACCCAAAATCAGAACATCTCTCCCTCTACAGGGGATCACAGTTCCTCATCAGCAATGGAACAAGGCCTAATGGAAAACGAGTATGTTCCATTAACAGAAGCAGGCTTCCAAAGATGAATGAGAAGAAACTTCTGGGAATTAAAAGAACTTGTTCTAACCCAATGCAAAGAAACTAAGAACTTTGAAAAAAGGTTTGACGAAATGTTAACAAGAATACACAATTTAGAGAGGAATATACGTGAATTAATGGAGTTGAAAAATACAACACGAGAACTTCACTAAGTATGCGCAAATTTTAACCGCCGAATTGATCAAACAGAAGAAAAGATATCAGAGGTCGAAGACCAACTCAATGAAATAAAATGAGAAGACAAGATTAGAGAAAAAAGGATAAAAAGGAACGAGCGAAGTCTCCAAGAAATATGGGACTGTGTGAAAAGACCTAATCTACATTTGATAGGTGTACCTGAATGTGATGAAGAGAATCAATCCAAGCTGGAAAATACGCTCAGGATATTATTCAGGAAAACTTTCCCAACCTGGCAAGGCAGGACAACATTCAACCCCAGGTAATACAGAGAACACCACAAAGATATTCCTCAAAGAGACCAACCTCAAGGCACATAATCGCCAGATTCACCAGGGTTGAAATGAAGGAGAAAATACTGAGGGTAGCCAGAGAGAAAGGTCAGGTTACCCACAAAGGGAAGCCTATCAGACTCACAGCAGATCTCTCAGCAGAAACCCTACAAGCCAGAAGAGAGTGGGGGCCAATATTCAACATCCTTAAAGAAAAGAACTTTCAACCCAGAATTTTACATCCAGCCAAACTAAGCTTCATAAGCGAAGGAAAAATAAAATCTTTTGTGAACAAGCAAGCACTCAGAGATTTCATCACCATCAGGCCTGCTTTACAAGAGCTTCTGAAAGAACCACTACACATAGAAAGGAACAACCAGTGTCAGCCATTCCAAAAAAATACCAAAAAGTAAAGAGCATCAACATAATCAAGAATTTACATCAACTAATGGGCAAAACAGCCAGCTAACATTAAATGGCAGTATTAAACTCACATATATTATTATTAATTCTGAATTTAAATCGACTAAATTCCCCAATCCAAAGACAAAGACAGGCAAAAAAAGCCAAAACCCATCAGTATGCTGCATCCAGACCCATCTCACATGCAAGGATATACAAAGACTCAAAACAAAGGGATGGAGAAAGATTTACCAACCAAATGGAGAGCAAAAATAAATAAATAAAAAACAGGAGTTGCAATTTTTGCCTCTGACAAAATAGACTTCTAAGCAACAAAGATCATAAGAAGCAAAGAAGGATATTACATAATGATAAAAGGATCAATGCAACAAGAAGAGCTAAAGATCCTAAATATATACGCACCCAATACAGGAATACCCAGATATATAAGACTTACAAAGAGACTTGGACTCCCACACAATAATAGTGGGAGACTTCAACATCAATATCAGACAGATCAATGAGACAGAAAATTAACAACGATATCCAGGATTTGAACTCAGATCCGGAACAAGTAAACTTCATTAACATTTATAGAACTCTCCACTTTAAGTCCACAAAATATACACTCTTATCAGTACCACATCACACCTATTTACAGGCTTAAATGAAATATTGGTTGGCTGCTTGTTTGTTATTTTCTTCCCTCATTTTTTTTTCATGTCTCTATTATTAAGCACAATTATAGGCATACCCACTTTTAGACTGCATTCTAGCCCAGGCAACAAAGCAACACCCCCGTTCTCTCTCCCTCTTCCTCTTCATCTTTCTTCCTCTCCTTCATTTTTTTTTAATTCTATTTTTTCTTTCTTTCTCTTTTTCTTTTTTTTTTTTTTTTAAAAAAAAAAAAAAAAAAGAAACTCCCGAGTCCCACCTAAGGAAAAAAAAAAAAAGATATAAGGTGGTCTTTAACCAGTGTTCCTTGGTTGTAGATTTCCCTGTTTCAGGAGGGGACCTGTATTTGATTAAGGAGCACAGAACTACATTAACATTTATGTCTGTTCGACTGAGAATGAGTAAGTGAAGTGTAAGGAAATCCCCCGTGGAACGCTGGACATGGTGGTGCCGCAGAACGAGGAAGGTTCAGTGGAGTGCCGCTCACAGCCGGGAAGGGAAAACTGAACAAAAAGTCTCAGTGGCAAACCCAACTGAGGCATGTTCAATTTTTCTATTATATACAGAATATTTATTTTTCCTCCAGCTGTACTCTCATGATTCAGCATTATTGGCAGGGGTGCATCTGTGAGGCACGGGATGGTGTAGGCTCTGACAAGGGATGTCCCCCGGGTGGAGTGAGCAGGGGTGGTAAGCGAGGCTAGAAAGAAACACGTTTCCCTTGGTCAATATATCGTGCTGTCTTTCTCCAGTGGAAACTGTACCAGCATTATCCTGGCCCTTGACCCCACTTTAACCTCACCTCCTGAAACACATAATCCCGGGTTATCCATTTTCCAAATATAAGTAACTACTGAGCTGCGCTTCCTGCTGTGAGCACAACCTGCCCAGTGATGGCAGTACCGTTGTATTGACAGATATGTCTGTTACCAGCTGACACCTTGGAGAACTGATTGATTGGCTCAAACAAAAATCTAGAGATTTATTTGAAGGGCCAGATAGGTCCTTCACAGCATTTTCTCAGTTCAAGATGTCACTTCTGCCTTACGCACAGGAAGCTAAAGAGCAACCACACTTTTACAGGTATTTAGCCAACAGAAAACAACCCAATTTCCACTTAGTCTCTGTGAAATTAGCATCTGGGCTGAGACTTACTGGCTACTCTTCTTAAGCCATGTGTCAGCTAAAATGATGCCTGAAATAATCCCCCCAATACTGTGAGACTCCCCTTTGCCCCTGTCCGTGGTTTCTCACATCCTGAGGCACATTAGCACTTATACCCCTTGTCTTAGTCCACTTGGGCTGCCATAACGAAGTCCCACAGCCTGAGTGGCTTAAACAACAGACATTTATTTCCTCACAGTTCTGGAAGCTGGAAGGCCGAGGTGAAGCTGTCGGCCAGGTTGGTTTCTGCTGAGGGCCTCTGCTTGGTTTTCAGGTGACCACATTCTTCCAGTCTTACATGGTCACCTTTCTATATCTGTGTCCAACTTCCCTCTTCTTAGACGAAACCCAGCCATACTGGATCAGTGCCTACCCTAATGACCTCACTTAGTCACCTCTTTAAAGACACTGTCTCCAAATACAGTCACATTCTGAGATACTGGGGGTTAGGACTTCAACATAAGAATTCTGGTGGGGGACACAATTCAGTTCATAATACCCCCGCTTTACCATCATGAACTTAAAATTCAAGATTTCATTACTTCCCCTAGACCATGTGGCAGGCCGCTATTAAATTGTCATTAGAATTCCCAGGCCCCCCTCTCTGTGTATGAGAAGCTTGCACACCACAAGCTGCCCCCTGCTCACTTGCCAATCAAGGACTTTTCTTAAACCACAGAGTAGCTCCATGACCCAAAACCCTCAGTAGCATTTTAAATTCAAGAAATCCATTTGTTTTATCACAGAAAAAAAAAAAAAATGAGTGCAGAGATATGTGAATGAAGGGACAGATCTCTCCATGCAATGCCCCAGGCGCTGGGGAGCCATATTGTTCATGCTGGGTGATATTTTTCCAAACAATACTCTGCCGTGCAGCACCAGCCGAGCAACAGCCCAGCAACCACATGCAACCTGTTCCTGCCAGTGGGGATCACCACATTCTGTACAAAAATAAAGAGCTGTGTTTACTGCCCAATGCACTCATCAGGAACACTCTGATCCCAGAGCAAGCGTAGGGAACCTTTATATTCCTCCTTCACAGCCCTTCCCCTTCCAGGGGAGTTAGGAATACAGCTCTGCTGTCATTTTCTGCCCAGAGTCGTACGAAGTGAACTCTGATGATTAACATTTTAAACATGTAAACAGCAAAACCCCATCCATGTCCTCGGTTTTAGCATCACCGTGTGGGAGGACCCAGGAGCTGAGGGACAAACTGTGGTTCAGACAGTGGGCACCCAGGAGGCATGTGGCCAGGTGGCTGCCAAGAATCCAGGTATCAGCCCTGGCCTCATGAGTGTTTGTGTCCAAGCCAGACTTCTTCTTCTTTTGTATAAATGTAAGGAGTACGAGTGTAATTTCATTATACAGCTCTGTTGTGTGACAATGAAATCTGGGCTTTTAGCGTATACATCACCCGAGAAATGTATGTACATAGTACCATTCAGAGATTTCTCATCATCTCCCCTCCTTCCATCCTCTCACCCTTCCAAGCCTCCAGTGTCTATCACTCCACACTCCATGTCCATGTGGACACATTAGCTCCCACTTGTGAGAACCAAGCTAGTCTTCTAAACCAGGATCTTTCTCTGACAGCAACAAAGAAATGAAGCAAGAGAGCCCCCCACTCTCCAAGTTGGAGGCCCCCAGTGATCGGAGGTGAGGGCAGGGGCTACAGACTTGGCCAAGGCACAGCCCATAGCAAAGGCTCAAAGGACTGGGGACTCTTCCAGTTTCATTGGTCCTTCACAAGAATGGAGAGAACAGCACATTGGGTGACTAAGTGGGAAGAGATGAGAATTGTACTAAAAGTAATACATGTTTCTTTTTAAGGAAGGAAAGGAGATCCTTGAGAAAGGTGACCCACACACGCACACAAGAAAACATCAGGCTGGGTGCGGTGGCTCACGCCTGTAATCCCAGCACTTTGGGAGGCCAAGGCGGGCAGATCACGACCTCAGGAGTTCAACACCAGCCTGACCAATACGGTGAAATCGCTGTCTGTACTAAATATACAAAAATTAGCCAGGCGTGGTGGCACTTGCCTGTAATCCCAGCTACTCGGAAGGCTGAGGCAGGAGAATCACTTGAACCTGAGACGCTCGGAGACTGCAGTGAGCTAAGATTGTGCCACTGCACTCCAGCCTAGGTGACAGAATGAGAGTCTATCAGAAAGAAAGAGAAAGAAGGAAGGAAGGAAGGAAGGAAGGAAGAAGGAAGGAAGGAAGGAAGGAAGGAAGGAGAGAAAAAAAGAAAAGAAAGAACAAAAGAAAGAAAGAAAAAGAAAGAAAAGACAGAAAGAAAAAGAAAGAGAAAGAAAAGAAAGAGAAAAAGAAAGAAAAGAAAAGAAAAGAAAGAAAGAAACAGCGCTTGTGCAGGAGCCAAGAAAGGCCATGGGGAAATATTTTTAGCAAGTGGAAGTCAATCGCAGCAGGGAGAGGAGAGGGGCGGGTAAAGAAGGGACCTGGAGCCTCGCAAGTGAGCCCAGAGCCCTGCAACACCGTTCTCCCTCATCCCGTGCCTCACTAGGATCGCTAGGAATGCCATTGGAGAGGCAAAATGGTTTTAGAAACAGGAAATTGGAAGTGTTCTGCTTAAAACGCTTCAGGCTCTGTGTGTGAATGAGAAAGAGAGGGTCTGTGTGTCGGTAAGAGGAGCACTTGTGCGGACGCACCCAGGTCGGTTTGCAGGCAGCTGGGCGGCATCAGGCAGGCCTGGCCTCGTTGACTGCTCTCATCAACAAAGCCTTGCTTGTTTCCATAACCATTTTCTTTGCATTTCAGAACCAAGGGTCCTTTCTTCTTTTCTTCTTCTCTTGCATCAAAGAAAGCTGTTGTATGCTGATGCTCAGGAAGATAAACATATGCATTTTAATATCTGTGGCTCCCCCACAGTCAGTGAGCTATTTCCTCCACCCAGGTGGAAAAAGGATAGCGGGCCTCTCTGACATGCTGGTTAGTCGGAAAACAGACCGCTAAATGCATAATGAAGAGCCTCCGAGGAGTCAATCTGCATGTTAAAATGGTGTTCAGCAGCCCGGGCTGTCACACAACATAATTTGAAGATGAATGTGCATCCAATCAGACGGCCAATCGCTGACTGGCAGGGTCCTGGCTATTAGGATTACCTGTCTGCCTGGTAGCAGCGGGGGTTCCAAGGGGTCACAAGTTAACCAGCACCCCCAAATCTGTGACAAGACAAATGAACCCTCTCTTGGCCCTGCCCAGATTTGCATGGTCAGACCGCAGCCGAGAGACAGTCTGAAGTGGAGAGGAACAGTTAAAGAGGTGGGTATTGATCCCAACTGTAAGACACAGGCCTTCCAGCATGTTGGAGTCCAGGGGCTGGAAGCGGTAACAAAGGAAAATGTTCAGCCTGACACTTGGAAGCAGAAAAGCAGGTTCTGAGCAGCCCCAGGCCAGCAGGTACTACCTGCCATGAGGTTTGTGCTGCAGCCACTGCAGTTGCTGCTGCCGCCACCGCACCTACAGTTCACAGCCAGTAACAGCCTTCACGTGAATGATGCGTAGACGCCACTTTTGTCTCTGAGCGCTTGACAGCAATTAGGACCTGACTCCAGTGGCAGGACATCACAGGAACACTGGAGAAATGAGGTTAGAGCAGAGAAATTAGCCGTCTGCCTCGAGGTAACATTTACATAGGAACAACAGGCAACATGTATCCATTTTCATTGTCCTCTGCTACAGCTAGACAGAGGACAAAAGGCCTTGAAGGACCATGCTTTCTTTAAGGCCCCTGTATTAGTGAGGCTGCCAGGCTGCGTGTCCTTTTTTTTTTTTCCTTCTTCATTCAAAATGCCTGCTGGAGTTGCAGTGAAATGACAAGTCCTGGGGAAGGATTCCTATCAGCTGGAGGTTTTATGCATTGCTCCTTTCTTGAGGCTCCCAATCACTGAAAATAGGCAGCCTAAAGCCAAATCTGGAACACAGGAAAGGGCAGCAAATAAAATCATAAGGCTCTACGTGGAATGTTGCAAATTCTCCATTTGAAAGATAGAGGGAAAAAATATTTTTAGGTGAGAGGTGATTCCCAAATTGAGCCCCAAACATGTTCCGGCAGCTTAGAGCTGTGGGGTTGACATCAGAGGCCTCTTAAGTGAAGCCTCACACGTAGACGCTACAAGTTCTGGGTGCGCACACCAGTAGCTCTGGCCAGCTCTTCCGCAGTAAAGGAGTTCAGTTTGCAGTTGTTCCCTGGCCAAACTTTGCCATTCATTACAGGACAACCAAAAGGGGCACCAGGAGGGCCCACCTCCATTTAGCATGTCTATTGCCCTCCTAAGAGCCTGTTAAAGTGGGGAGAGCCACCCAAGGAAGCCTTTTCTACATATATATGTCATTAACACTTTTATCTCTGTATCCATGTGAACTATTTTTTTTTTTTTGAGACGGAGTCTCGCTCTATCACCAGGCTGGAATGCAGTGGTGTGATCTTGGCTCACTGCAACCTCCAACTCCCTGGTTCAAGTGATTCTCTTGCCTCAGCCTCCCAAGTAGCTGAGATTACAGGCACAAACCACCACACCCATCTCAGTTTTATATTTTTAGTAGAGACAGGGTTTCACCATGTTGGCCAGGATGGTCTCTGTCTCAGTCTCCTAACCTCGTGATCTGCCTGCCTCGGCCTCCCAAAGTACTAGGATTACAGGCGTGAGCCACCATGCCCAGCCCCATGTGAACTATTAATATCAGTTTCACTGTGCCAGTTTAGAAAAAAAGTCCGTCCCAGCATAGTGGTTCACACCTGTAATCCTAGCACTTTGGAAGGCTGAGGTGGGAGGATAGGTTGAGGCCAGAAGTTTAAGACCAGCCTGGGCAACATAGTGAGACCCTCATCTTTACCAAAAAAAATTTTAAGTTGTGCATGGTGTGAGCTCCTATAGTCCCAGCTACTCGAGAGGCTGAGGCGGGAAGACTGCACGCGTACAAAAGTTAGAGGCTGCAGTGAGCTATCATTGAGCCACTACACTCCAGATGGAGTAACAAAGTGAGACCCTGTCCCTAAAAAAATAACTATAAAAAGTCAGTAAAATTATTGAAAAATGTCTGGCTGGTTTTTTGTTTTTGGGATGGAGTTTCGCTCTTTCACCCAGGCTGGAGTACAGTGACACCATCTTGGCTCACTGCAACCTCCACCTTCCAGTTTCAAGCGATTCTCCTGCCTCAGCCTCCCAAGTAGCTGGGATTACAGGCACCCACCACCATACCCGGCTGATTTTTCTATTTTTGGTAGAGACGAGGTTTCACCATGTTGGCCAGGCTGGTCTCGAACTCCTGACCTTGTGATCCCCCCCCACCTCAGCCTCCCAAAGTGCTGGGATTACAGGTGTGAGCTACTGCACCCAGACTGGCTGATTTTTTAAAACTGATTTGACTCATCATGATTTATGGGATGGACATATAAATCTAGGTTTATTTCTCAAATCTCTTTGTCCTCTCCCCTCCACTCCTCAACTAGTTCTCTCAGTCCTGCATCCCATGGAACAGGTCCCCATGGTACCCAGCAACCCTTCCATGAAGTCCAAACTCGCTTCCATTGGACCTAACTAATAGTCATATTATTATCCTATCAAAGAACACAGATGAGTGGTTGCACATGGGGATTTTCTCATCTTTAACATTTTATGCTATTCATTTTAGTAAATCACCTTGACCTTAGGGTGCCAGGTATTTTTTCAAGTTTTAAAGAAGCAACAGCATCACCGTGAATAGGTAGCTGGTGTGGAGGCCAGTGCCATGCCACAGCCATGATGCGAGCTTGGCTTGGTCTCAGTGTCCTAAAAGTCAAACCACGCTTCACTGCCCTGTGTCAGGCCTGAGTGTTATACCACATTCTCCCGCATTTGCCTACCTGTAAAATTAGGACAATATTAATAGTTAATCCTGCCTAATGCAGGAAAACAAATGAAGCTAGTAGAGAAAATAGCCATAATGGGTGTGCCATGCAGATTATATATACATAAATGCTCTGTGATCATTAGAAGAAAGCTTGTACCACAACGATCTAGTACTAGAATCGGGATTTCGAGATTTACCAAACTTTTAAATATCATGAAGTTAGCCAAATTTAAACAGCATACCTCGACCTTTTAAACTATAGAACTCTCTGGTTTTATATCTATTTGCAGATATAAAAGGTTTTCCCTTTCATTATTCAGGCCCCAAAAGTGCAGCAACTGAATTGTGCAGCGTAAATTATGATCCCAATAGGAAATGGTGGGTGGGTTATATTCCTTCGTGTTGTAGAGTGTTTCTGGGTTTTCCTCTGCAACTCTGTTTTTCAGTGATATTGTTCAACACCTTTGAAGGTGGTAAATAAATTAAGAATTTAAGAATTTATAATACACAATGCATGCAACATTCAGAGAGTAATGCATTTTGGATAAGGAGCTGGTGAAACCAGTTATAGTGGTTGGGCATAGGGATGTGGGTGCTGAGCATTTGAGCATTCTAACAAAGATAAAATGATGATTTTGATGATTTCCTATGAGCAAAGAGGAATTATCAGAGCCTCTGTAATTCTTTGCCATCAGAAATGTGCAACACATAGCAGGTGCAGTGGCTCATGCCTGTAATCCCAGCCCTTTGGACGGCCAAGGTGGGTGGATCACTTGAGGCCAGGAATTCTAGACCAGCCTGGCCAACATGGTGAAACCCTGTCTCTACTAAAAATACAAAAAGTAGCTGAGTATGGTGGCGTACACCTGTAATGCCAGCTACTCAGGAAGCTGAGGCATGAGAATCACTTGAACCCAGGATGTAGAGGTTGCAGACAGCCGAGATAGCATCACTGTACTCCAGCCCAGGTGACAGAGCAAGAGCAAGACTCTGTCTCAAATAAAGGGAAAAAAAATAAATGGTAGACCCATGCACAGCCACATATAGACAATAAAAAGCAGTTTTTTCAAGAATTACTAAGGAGAAACAATGAAAAGGGGGCAAATACAAGGTAAAGCATTCCACCTGTCTTCTGGAGTTTGGCAGAATAAGCACATGCACATTTAAGGTTAGTTAAAAGTCTGTCTTTGGCTTGAGGTTGTTTGAACTGTGTCCTGAGTGACAGTATTTGTGGCATCTGCTTTCAAGGTAGATGCATGGCACCAAGAGAATTCTCAAATTCAGCAGACCCAATTGTCTTCTTTACCACAAAGGTAAAGACCTCAGAATCTGTAAACAAAGAAGAAAGGGCCTCCCAGCACCACCTGAGTTTTCTGGGTCAGAGCCGTCCGGTGGAACTTTCTGGAATGGGAAAGATGTTCTGTACCTGCGTAATCCAATACAGTAGCCACTAGCCAAATATGGCTATGAACATTTGAAAAGTGGCAGAAATGAATGTTTAATTTTATTAAATGTAAATGTAAACAATGGGTACTGCCTTGGACAGCATGGCTCTAGGTTGCATGGTCTTGATAAGGAACTGGAAGTCAGAAATGGCAGTGCATCTGCTGGCCTAGGTGGGAGAGAACAGAGCGGAGTCCACAAGCTAACAGAGAACAGCACTTACAGGAACAGCATACGGCTTGCGCCCTACAACATTACGAAGACTGATCTGTGACAGAGTCAGGAAATGTCTTTCCCTGTCGGCCTCCCCTCCTCCACTCATTCTGATGGCAGGGTGGAGAAAGGGCCTCCATAGTCAAGCCTGGTTATTGTCGAGCACAATTTGCCATGACTTTTATTTTCCAATAAGCAATCTGGCCAGCTGTGGCTGAAAATGAAATCACGAAAGTGACAGCCCCTCACCCCTCCGCTGATTATTGATTTATAAAGAATCCAGTCCGTGTTCCAGTCTGTCTCATGTCTTGTGGTCACATGTATCACTGGCAGATCTCAGGATACAGATCCAGTCTAAGAAATACTTCTTAATATGAGCGGTAAATAGTAACTTGTATTTCTAAATTTGAGGAGATTTTTACTGACCTTTCTCAAACATTTTAGAAACAATCTTAAATGTAAAAAGTCAGGGCTATAAACCTGAAAGACATAATTAAAATTGTGACCACTAGGACTTTTGGGGTGACGGGCCTCATAAATTATTTTCAAATTAAGTTTCTAAATTTATTTCAATTATCTTCCACCCACACCAACCACCTGATGAAAACACTTTGGGATTTTGAACTGAAGAGCAGCAAAGCCAACTAAAAACCTATTAGAGTTATGCCTTCTGTGAAGTCTGTGAATCAATCATTAGCATTTATAAAGCCCCCCAAAGACTGTTCCTCAGCTCTTTAGGGAAATTAAGGGCAAAAATAAAATAGATTACATCAACGTTGCTCAAAAGGCCTTGGCTAACTGGCAGGGGCAATGGTCAGCCATTGCATGCAAGGCCTACAGAAATCTTGCAGTCATGCCCTCCAGCGGTCCTTCCAACCCTCTTTTGTCCAACTCTGAATCAAAGTAGGCTGTGTAAAGGCAGATTTAGGATAGCTCACAGCATCTTCTGTGGGAACATGGAACCACAAGGGCCTTGTAAATGTTCTGGAGGTAACGTTAAAGATTCGCTCTCAGGAAGAGTAAGGGAGGTGGCCAGCCTCTCATGATTCTTTAGGAAGAAGAAGGAAAATAGAAAGCTCAATTCATCCTGACAGGTGATCCAACTCAATGGTTTTCAAGTGAGATCGCAGATCTTAAATCCCCATCTTTTTCTCCTTCCACTGTGGCTGCCCTCTGAGACTTAAGGTCAGCCCTCTGTGCTTTTTCTCTTGCTCAGAGAAACTCCCCTAAAATTCTCTGACCCTGGTAAGGATAATGCCCCACTGGGTTTAACTCTTCTCTGGGGCCTCAATGGAGGAGTCAAGGCCCTCACTTCACTTCAAAGGGGCACCGCCCTATGAATCTCTGTCTAAGTCCAAATGATCATGTAGCCTGTGGCAGTATAAACCATGCACAACAGTTTCTTTTTCTCATCTCCAGCTCTCTTGGGATAGCAAGTAGCAACCTATTTTTATCACATTATTCTTTTATTCATCATTTTATTCTTTCATTCATCATTTTCTTCTTTCATTCAACCAATATTCATTGCATCACCCTAGCGTGTCAGGTGCCTGTCCAAGACTTGAGGACCCTGTCATGAATAAGGTGGAAAAGGTTCTCACTCTCAGAATGTGCACTTTCTACTGGCCAGAGAAGGCCCATGAAGGTGACACTTGAGCTGAAACGGAACAACAAAAGGAGCCAGCCAAGGGAAGAGCTAGGGCAAGAGTGTTGCAGCCAAGGGAGCAGCTGGCACGAAGAGAGCAAAGCTGGCTTTTCAGGAACAGCAAGAAAGTCAGTCAGTGTGGCTCAAGAGAGCAGCAGGGAGAGAAGGGTGGATAAGATGAGGGCTCAGCAGAGGGCAGGAGCCAGCTGATGCACAGCCTGGAAGACCATGGCCAAAAGTGCGAGTTTCATTTAAGCATGATGGGAAGTCTTTGGGTAGCATTAAGCAGGAGGGTAACATTGTCTGATTTATGCTCTAAAAAGCACCTGGGTTGGGCACCATGGCGCATGCCTGGAGTCCCAGCTACTTGGGAGGCTGAGGTGGGAGGATTGCCTGAACCCAGGGAGTCAGGGCAGCAGAGAGAGACAACGTCTCAAATAAATAAATTAATAAGTTTTAAAGCAGCTGTCTGAAGAATGGATTGAAGGAGAATACAAGGAGGTTTTGGCTGAGTCCAAGCAAGTGGTGATGATGGCTTGGACTGGAGAAGTGGCAATGGAGACCGAAGACTGATTAAATTCAGATCTTGTTGTGGCAAGGTCTGCGGAAGGACCGGATTGGGAGCAGGTAGAGAAGGGAAGGAAATCTGAATGATTCCTTGAAACTTTTAGTCGGTCAACAGAGTAGATATTGGCATTGTTTTCAGGAGTGGGAAACAAAGAACCAGAAATTCTATTTTGGACATATAGAGTCCAAGATCCACGTTAGTCAGCCTGGAGTTAGGGCTACCCTGCCTTTCCATCAGCTCTTCCGTCTCTCTGACCTCGAGCTCTCCAGCTTTTCATTTAAACCTGTTGCTTTTTGTCAGTTCTCCCTCCCCCCAGCCCTGGAGAGGAGTGGATGAGTGCCCCTCCAAAATCCTTCCTATATTTGAATACAGCCACCATCACCCCTTAACCTTTTTTCCTCTAGGATAAACAATGCAATTCCTTTCATCTTACTTTGGAGAACCTTTCTTCCATCCCTTTAATCATGGCTGTTGCTGCCCTCTGTGCCCCTCTAAGTTTTCGACATGTCATTTTGTAGATGCTGGAGCCAAAGTAGGACACAGAAGTCAAATAACAGTGTCATGCCGGTAAAACAAAGAGTGCTTCCTGCCCTTTGCATGTCACTCTCTTTCTAAGCCATCCCAGGATCGTGTCCTTTTCCCATGAAAGCCCTGCTTGGCTGATCCTTGGCCCTGTGACCTTTGGCCCTGGCTTCTGCCTCTGCCCAGACTTTGCCATCCAGTTTTGGTGCGTTTTGTTTTGGGTTTAAATGTACCATTTTGCATGTATCTGCTTTGAGTGTATTTCCATCTTGTTTCTGTGGGGACCATCCAAACGCCGTTCAGGGAAAGCTGCAGTCTACCTGAGAGCCTTTGACAAAATGGCCAGTGGCCGCAGCTCTGCACTTTTCCCTAAAGTTGCCAGGAGATTTGTTCGTTTTCACTGATCTATCAGTGTGGTCTTCGGAGTGCTTTCTAATCACTTACCACCTAATCTGCAGAGTCACTTCCTTAGCCCTCCCAAGGGGTCCAGAAAAAGCAGAAAGGGTAAGTAGGGGGTTTCCAGGGCCCTGTGTCACGACAGGAGCCATTTCAGGAGTAGTCAGCTATCAAATATCTCCCCAGTTTAGACGTACCAGCATGTGACAGCTCCGCCTAGACCATCGCAATGCTTCTGCAACAAAATACAACAAAAATGAATATCCCAAAATAAAATTAGAGCAAAATACCATAAATTAGCTGCAATTGACATCAAAGAACTGTTGATTTACAAAATAATCATTTTTTCAGCCTACATGCATTGGAAAATTGTCTGTGCAGATGCATTTATCATTTGCCTTGGGTTAATACATTCAGATTTGGCATGCTATTTGGTGGGAAATATTTATGTAAGATTTTTATTTCCCATAAATAAGTTAAATGGCAGCCGTAGAAGCGGAGCTTATCGTATTATTATTTGGCTCTGCCCTATTTCCCTGAGTTAGGGGAAGAGGCAGAGTCGCCTAACAGTTGCAACTTGTACCTTAGAAATATTTCCTAATGAGTCGGAACCATAAAATGCTTTAAACTAAGCTGAAGGTAACAGGCTTTTGAGGGAACCCTGAGTGTAACAGAAAGAAAAATACGATGGCAAAGGATATCCACCGTGCCTTTCACCTTGTCAGCAGATGATAGCAACTGTTTGTGATATACCGGAAAGACAGAAACAGTAACAATGAAACAAGGGTGTCTTGGAAAATAAAATGCAAACCTGAAATCAAACGGAATCCTTCCGCCCCCAGAACCACTCCTCTCTGCTGCCAGCTGCTCCCTCTTTTCCTTTCCAGACTCACAGCTCATGGTTTAACCTGGGAGACTGTAAACTCCAGTTTCATTCCTCATCCTTAATTTAGCTAGACAGAGCTTTGAAATGGCAACTAAATTACCTTTTGGTGAAATCAAATCTTCTCTACTAGCCTCAAGCAGAGAGGAATCTAGACCACCAGGGCCAGCTAATGTGTCCCAGCAGCTCCTAGTCACTCTCCTGGAACCCACAGAGGGTGCGCTCTATTAAAGGGTTGCTCACATCCTTTGTCGCCCGCAGTCTGTCCTGTAGGGGGTTACTTTGCACAGCCTTTTCTCTTCTGACTGCCTGCCTAGCAGGAGGTTGCTTAGGGCAGTAAAATGTTTATTACCTGTTTATTGTGTGAGTAACTGCAGTCTAGGAGGAGAAAATATTTCCCAGTTTACCTAGGGCAATGAAAATAGGATTAAGAGTTCTGAGGGCTGAGGAAGGAGCAGTATAAAATCCAGAGAATCATATACCATGCAGCCATGAGAAGCCCACGTACCCTTGCATTATCCTTTCATTCTAGTCATGGTGGCTTTTCCTCTTATTCTCAGATCCGTGTAATTCATCATTATGGATTTGAGGATTGCTGGTATTCTAAAAGGAAGTCTTCCCCCAAAGAGAGTTTGGCCCATATCCCAGGTGTAGCTATCAGATTGCACCAAAAGACAGGTCATTGGCCTGATTAGCGTTTACATACACATATATTTCTCTTTCCTCCAAAGTAAGTTACAAACAGCTTAATTTTCACCAATTTTGCAGTGTGGAGATTCAATAAAATATCATATAGCAGTTCAAGCCAGTCTACAACTGCCATTTGTAGTGAATTCCTTTATCGTGGTTTAGAATAATTCATGTCTAAGATTTAAAAATTACTATCATAAATCTTCAATTAGTTCTTAAACATGATTTTCCTCTTGCCATCCTCCCCTCCCTTACTTTTATTCCCTTCTTAAAGACTCTTTCTGTCTTGATCGTTAATGGAGCGACAGAGTTTAAATCCTCTTTAGACTTCACAAAATTATACTTAGCTATCTCTGAAGCTGAAATCCTGGGGCTTTCTAAAATGCCACCACTCTTAGAAGTGGGCTATAGGATTGAGCTGTAATTACTTCTGGAGTCTGTTGTCTCTTCATTCATTCATTCGTTTCTTCATTCTTTTGGGAGATATAGATTCAACTTGTACTACGTGCCAGCCACAGTGCTGAGTACTTCAGATAAAGCAGTGAATAAAACAGAGGTACTTCATCCCTGCCCTCATGTTCTTACAGATTTGGAGGAGACAGTAACAAAGTATCACCAGTTAAATAAACAATGACCAAGTATAGTAGTTGTCAAGGAGGATTGGTACAGACGAGACCGTCAAGGTCAGGGACATTTTGACCATGATTTCTGCTTCTGCAGGGAGAAGAAATGCTCAGCTCTGGAGCTCGGCATTCCAACTTGGAGCTGAGCCAAGTCCTGGCGCTCTGCTGTTCTTTTCTGTGACTCAGGCACGTCTCGTGTCCTTGCTTGTAAAGATGAAGCTCACATGGCCTGCTGCAAAGGATGGCCTGGTATGGCTTGCTTCAACTCCTAATCATGTGCTTTAGATCTCAAACTTGAAAACTGTTTCAGAACTAAAGCATCCAATTAGAAGCAACCATAAATATGGCTTCACAGTGGTCCAGTTGTTTGTAATTTTTCATCAGATTGAACACTTCTCTTCTCAGTCATCTTCTTCAAGTGCTTGTCTCAAATCTGAGATCCAAAGCCATTGAGATGCTTAAGTACAGTCCACACAACGTGAATTGAAGAGTGGGTGATTTGGCAACCTTTTTATCAATATGATACATGGAAATGGCTGCCAGATAACTCAGGCTCCACAGATTCATTCTCCTGTTTATCTGAATTGTTAGTTTAGTTGATTGAGGAACTTCAAAATCTCCTTTTTTATTTTGTTTTGCACAGGCTTATCCTCTTCCCATTTACACCAAGCCTTTTGGTAATGTGCTCACTGCTACACCAATCTCAGCAGCACCTGAGATTGGAATTATTTTTCTGTAGTAGCGAAGATCCATGGACATACACACTTTTGACCAGTGAAGAGGAAGCTCTGGGGCAATGAAAAACAGGTGCCAACAACCAGCACAGTCACCAGCATTTATCCTCTTGAAAGTTGTATTTCACTGGGCATTTAGTGATATCCTTTTGCAGTTGAAGAACCTGGGAGAGATTTAAGATCTCTGATCTGATGAACACCACTCTGAAGAGTGACAAGGCTTAGCAGCCATCGCATATCAGGATGCTTGGGATTGTGTAGCACAATGTGAAAATGATGAACTCTTCTGCCTTCTTTCTGTTTGTCATCGTGAGCATATGGTGAGCCGATACATTTCAGAGCTGGAATTAAGGCTAAGAATCCCCAAGCCAGTTGATAGTTCTGTTCTTAGTTTCTGGACTTCAGTTTTGCAGACTGACTTTCATGGTTCTTTTGAAAATTAACCAACAAAATTTGGGAATATGCTTAGACTTTTTAAAATGTAATGCTTGATATATTAAAGCTGATTTTGTTATAATATTATCCTAGGATCATAGAGCTGGAGGAAATGTGACACATTATTTCGGGGTTAGGGCCCTCTACTGATACTTTATTATTCTCTATGATATTCCTGAGAAGTGGCTTTCCAGCCTCTGCTTGAAGACCTCCAGTAATAGAACATTCCCGAACATTCATTTTACGTTTGAGAAGTTCATCCTCTTGATGCTTGCTGTAATACATGTAAAAGTTAATTGAGGGCCAACAATGTAAAGATAACCTTGGCCAGGTGTGGTAGCTCATGCCTGTAATCCCTGCACTTTGGGAAGCCGAGGTACGTGGGTCACCTGAGGTCAGGAGTTCAAGACCAGTCTGGCCAACATAAGGAAACCTTGTCTGTACTAAAAAATACAAAAAATTACCCAGGTGTGGTGGTGGTGCCTGTAATCCCAGCTACTTGGGAGGCTGAGGCAGGAGAATCACTGGAACTTGGGAGGTGGAGGTTGCAGTGAGCCAAAATCGCACCTGCACTCCAATCTGGGCAACAAGAGTGAATTTCCATCTTAAAAAACAAACAAATGAGCAATAAGATAACTTTAAAAATATCTGTGAACTAAGAAAGCAAGAACTACACCTGAAGAACTGTAGATCCTTTTACTTTTTTTTTTTTTTTTTTTCACTTTAAGTAGAGTTGGCCTGGTGTGGGATGGCTCTTTCAAGACATAGCAATGATTCCCAAACTTCAGTGTATACAGATCACAGGATGAACTTGTTCCAATTGAAGATACTCAGGCCCCACCCCAGAGACCCAAATCTGGGATGGGCCCCTGAAAGCTACATCTTCAAAGCACCTGTAGCTGATTCTGGTACAGGTGGTCCCTCTGTACCAGATTAAGAGGGTACAGATTACCTAATTAAGAGACTGTCCTAGGCTGGGATATGTGCAATTAAATAAACTAAGGGTTTCCTGAGAAATCTTTTACATCTTCTGTTTTCTCAACCAGAAAATTATTTCCAACAGCTAAGCTCTAGAGGAGTAGTGTATAGACTCATGTACTCTGCCCTTTATTTGACACTCTATAGTCCCAAATACTTATATAAAAAATAATGATTGAGGTTTGAATGAATTTCTTCCCAGCATTCGCTAATAAGACAAAGGTCTAGGAGTCTGTATCCGTGCTCACAGAATCTTATCCCTCTTCCAGGGAAGGAAAGAACTTCTTCGCTCTGATGTTTTATTTATGCATTGAGTCATTCAAGGTGACTGGTCACTGGGATACTTAGGAAGAACACTGCAAAAAGGGTCCCTGGATATACAGGACCATCAGCCCATAACATGAGGCTCGATCTTAGGAGAGTTCTAAGAAATGGTTTTGGTTCTTTCACCCAGAACAGTGTAAAGTCTATGCAATGGCTGCCAAAACCCTTTCCGAAATGCAGTTCTTCAAAGGAAAAGGGCTTTAGACTCCCCTTCTGTTAGATGTGCAGCATAATACATCACTGCCATTTTATAAACTGTAGCTGTAACTTTGGGTGAAGACTTCATGAATGGAGAAAACTTAAGATTCAGAGGGCCGTAGAGAGCTTTCGGAAGGAGGGTGTGGCGTGGATCCTTCATGGAGGGCTTCTGAGGTTCCTTGCCACACCAGGTCCTCCTAGAGAATTTTCTAAAGCACACAGCCACATCCAGTTGTTAATTCTTTCTCAACCTCGGGTCAGCCTTCCCAACCTGGTGTTCTCTGTCTTCAGTATCTCCCTCCTCTCCCTAGTCCTATCCGCTCACGCTTTTTGCCGGACACATTTTGCTTTACAGTTATACAGGCCATCCTATCCTTTCAAGAGAAACTTTCTCTGATGTCATTGACTTTATTGTGTAACATTTTATTGGGGGCCAGAAGATCTGGAGGGTCTTTGGAGTTCACCTTTGGGCTGAGGGCTACTGAGCTAATTCTAAAAAGAGATCAGCAGTTGGCTGGCTTCATTCCAGGGAAGATTCCAAAAAAGCAGGGTCAGACTTTTATTTTTAGGAACAAAGAGCAACTTTCCAACTGAGCGCCCGCCTCGCCCTCTGACATCAGTATCCTGTTCTGTCCTGCCTCAGCTCAGCCACCACCAATCTCCTCCTCCCTATCCACCAGCCCCCTTAGGAGCCTGGGAGGAGCTTGTTGCCAGGGACACAAACAGAATAGTCTTTTTAAAAGGAAAAGTATAAGGGAACAACCAAAGTGGAGACTTCTGTTTTCCTTCCCCAACCCTAGCCCTGTCCCTGGGAACAAAGGTTGAACTCTTAAAGCTTCCACCCATTTAAGCCAGAAGTGTCCAGAGATTTTTGCCAATACCATTATATACTTAATTCATATGCAAAGGTGATGAAAAGTTTTAAGATGTCTCTGAATCCTCCTAACAGAAAAGAAGGCTTGGCTGGGCACAGTGGCTTGTGCCTATAACACCTGTACTTTGGAAGGCCGAGGTGGGAGGATTGCTTGGGCCCAGGAGGTTGAGACCAACCTGGGCAACATAGTGAGACGCTGGCACTACAAAAAAAAATATTTTTTTAACTAGCTGCGGCATCGTGGTATACACTCTGTGGTCCCAGCTACTCAGGAGGCTGAAGTGGGAGGATGGCTTGAGCCCAGGAGTTTGAGGCTGCAGTGAAGCTTAACTGTGCCACTGCACTCCAGCCTGGGCAACAGAGGGAGACTGTGTCTTTAAAAAAAAAAGAAGAAGACGAAGAATCTTGACATGGAAGTCTTCAGACTCACTGTATTTTATTGCTAGTTGATAAATGTCATATTTACATGTCAATTTTCCTGGTGACAGTACTACTGAGCCTTGCTGTCTCCCATAAGATATACCACTCAAAATAGTTTCCCTAGGAAAGGCTTGCCATGATAAACTAGAGCGTGTCACCGCTGTGCAGATGGCCTTCTCTTGTGGAGTATAGAACAAAATGGACAAGAGAGCACCCTAATCAAAGCAGCATATCTTGTGTTCCCTGCACCTGAGATGTGTTCTCAGGAGAAGTGTGTTTTGACTCTCCTTCTTCTACTACATCTGGATTCGGGGACTCCAGAGCCTTTCTGGGTTTGAGGGATGTATCTCTCCTCCTATAGTAGAAGAGCACCCACTCTGTGTCCCTGCCTGTCTGTTGCCAGCTCCAGGCTGAGCCATTGAAGCCTAAGTCTTCTTTGCCAACCTGAAGGGTTCTGTAAGCCTTTGCCAATGGTAGGGCTTCTGCTTCTGCCGAGACGTGGAGTTTCTTTAGTAAATTCACCAGGAAGTGACCTTTGGAAAGAGACTGGGACTGTTCTTCCTAAACACCATGTTGATACCAAAGCAGTCACAGTCAGGACTCGGGCTCAGTCAGCCCCTGGGGCTGCATTTCCCCATTCCTATAGAGTCATGTACACATTGTGTCAATGTTGACTGAAGCCAGGTGAATTTAAACAGTCACATCCTATATTATCACCTGAAAGAAAAGGGGAGGAAATACATAATTGACCCGAGGGGAAGCAGGATGTTGAAGAGTGAGTGCCCAGCGTTCCTATTGGTCCATGAGAGCCACGATAGCTCTCAGGCCTTGACATCTGTCTACCCAGACCCCATACATCAGCCAGCACCATGTGATGCTGCAGGAGGACTGGTCTCTACCTTGGCCCACAAGGCTACCTTCTCAACATCATCGTAGTACTAAGTAGCAGCAGGAATCCACACTGGTGTTGCTTTATTTCCTGAACATTAGTAGAACAGTTTAAACATCTGGTGTTACATTGCTATTGATTCATAAGGAGGTATTTACAACTGTAAGGCAAAATATAATACATCTTTATACTTGAGCCCATAAGGTCAAATTAATCTGAGCAATAGTAAATACTAACACTTGGGAATTATAAAGCAACTTGTTCCTGAGAATCAGAATACTTTACAGACATGTTATTTTTTACAAAAACCTGGTATTTAAGCAAGTAACTTAAACTTGTGGCATAAGGTTATCAAAAATATATCTGACAGAGTTCTAGGTCCTCAAAAGCAAGTGCAACAAAAACAAAAATTGTAAATTGGGACCTAATTAAAGAGCAGCAACACACACACGCACACACACACGCACGCACGCACACACACATGCACACACACGCACACATACACACACGCACACGCACACGCACACACGCATGCACACACACGCACACACACACACAAAAGCTATCAACAGAGCAAACAGACAACCTACTGAATGGAAGAAAATATTTACAAACTTTTTCATCTGTCAAAGGACTGATATCCAAAATCTATAAGGAACTTAAATCATCAAGAAAAAAAAAACATTAAAAAGTGGGCAAAGGACATAAACAGACACATTTCTTTCTTTTTATTTTTTTGTGGATGTGCTAGGATTACGGTGTCATAATTTTTTTTTTGTTATACTTTAAGTTCTGGGCTACATGTGCAGAACGTGCAGGTTTGTTGCATAGATATACACATGCCATGGTGGTTTGCTGCACTCTCCAACCCGTCATCTACATTAGGTATTTCTCCTAATGCTATCCTTCCCCTAGACCCACCCTCTGATAGGCTCCCATGTGTGATGTTCCCCTCCCTGTGTCCATGTGTTCTTATTGTTCAACTCCCACTGATGAATGAGAACATGCGGTGTTTGATTTTCTGTTCTTGTGTTAGTTTGCTGTGAATCATTTCCAGCTTCATCCATGTCCCTGCAAAGGACATGAAGTCATCCATTTTTATGGCTGCATAGTATTCCATGGTGTATACGTGCCACATTTCCTTTATCCAGTCTATCATTGATGGGCATTTGAGTTGGTTCCAGGTCTTTGCTATCGTAAACAGCACGGCAATGAACATAACGTGTGCATGTGTCTTTATAATAGAACAATTTATAATCCTTTGGGTATACACCCAGTAATGGGATTGCTGGGTCAAATGGAATTTCTACTTCTAGATCCTTGAGGAATTGCCACACTGTCTTCCACAATGGTTGAACTAATTTATGCTCCACCAACAGTGTAAAAGCGTTCCTATTTCTCCACAACCTCACCAGTATCTGTTGTTTCCTGACTTTTTAATGATCACCGTTCTAACTGGCATGAGATGGTATCTCAATGTGGTTTTGATTTGCATTTCTCTAATGACCACTGGTGATGAATTTTTTTCATATGTTTGTTGGCTGCATAAATGTCTTGAGAAGTGTCTGTTCATATCCTGTGCCCACTTTTTGATGGGGTTGTTTGTTTTTTCTTGTAAATTTGTTTAAGTTCTTTGCAGATTCTGGATATTAGCCCTTTGTCAGATGGATAGATTGCAAAAATTTTCTCCCATTCTGTAGGGTGCCGAACACACACATTTCAAAAGAAGACTTATGAGCGGCCAACAAAGATACTCCACCAAAATAGGAGACATCATCTGGTGAAAAAATCACAAAGAAAACAAAATAATCTTGTTCAGAATTTTGACATATCCTCATCTAGAATAATAATAATATGCCATTCTGGCCATTGCATCTCAAGAAATAACTAACCAGAACTAGAAAAGTTTCAAGGAGGAACCAAGTGATCAAGGATGGTGGTTCTTAGCCCCTTTGGAGTCATAGACTCCTTTGAGATTTTCTCTAACCCTTTACTCCAAAGAAATGCATGTGTGCACACACAGTTTTGCATGCACTTTCATGCTGATCTATGGCTAACTTGGGGTCCTCAGACCAAAGTTAATAACCTTTCATTTAAGAAATACTATGTGAGAATAAATTTAGAAGTTTGGATTCTTCTGTCTGAATACATAAAGACTGAAAGGAGCTATAACTGGACTCTAAAATCACCAAGTATGTGATTAATGCAATATATCACACACATGTTCACCAAATCCTGGTATAGTAAGAAAAAGTTGGGAGGACCATTGGGGAGTTTGAAAGAGGTAAATTCAAGAAGAAGAAAAAAGAAGCATCACTCATTCACATGGCTGGTTTTATAAGCATAAGGAATTTCATTAACTTAAGATGTGGTAAGACCAAAACTATAAGTAGCTTTTAAAACAGCTTAAACCAGGCCAAGATGGGCAGATCACGAGGTGAAGAGATCGAGACCATCCTGGCCATGGTGAAACCCCATCTCTACTAAAAATACAAAAATTAGCTGGGGCTGGTGGCACGCGCCTGTGGTCCCAGCTACTCGAGAGGCTGAGGCGGAAGAATCACTTGAACCCAGGAGGCGGTGGTTGCAGTGAGCAGAGATTGCACCACTGCACTCCAGCCTGGCGACAGAGCAAGACTCCATCTCAAAAAAAAAAAAAAAAAGACAGCTTAAACCAATTTCATGGATGATAGATCTGTGATGAAATGTTAGAGAGAACTCAGTGGTTCAGTGTGTGGCCCTCACGATTTGAGGTTGACATCAACATAGACCACTGTGCTCTCGTAACGAACACATCCGTCAGCATGTCTCTTGGTGTCACCAAAAGAGATTCCATGCTGAGCGCTGAATAGCTGAGTGGTAGGCCTGACACAGTGTGGACTTTTTAGGTTAGAATTAATCACCTGTACCCACTGGAAAGTTGTGGTGCTCATGTTTTATTTTGTCTGTTTGTTTCTTTGGGAGGCAAAGGCATATAAATTGGGTTACATAGTAATCACATTGACATAATAAAGTGGACAATAATGGTCATGTGTATATGTGTTATGTGTGCACAAGGTATTTTTGTGAGGTGGGAAGGAACACATATTGTTACCCTCAATTTTTCATGTGTGGGTACTGAAATGCGGAGGGCAGCTAGCTCAGCCTCACACTTAATGTCTCATGGCATTCACTGGCTCCCCATGGCCGTGCTTGCAGAGCTGGCCTGCAGGGAGATGGTGCAGAGGCAAACTTTGGTTGTTTCTCAGTTCTGCGCTTCATAAGGTGAGTGCCCAGGTGCCAGAACCTTTACCTCCCCTTGTCTTCATTTATCTCTTTATCAAGTAGAGGGAATGATTTCTAAATCACAGTAGAGGAAATGGCAGAACTGGAGTTGTCTGGAGAAGAAGGAGAGGATCTGAGCAGTTGCCTATTCTATTGCCATTCGCAGAGAAAGCAGCTAGGTGTGGCCGGCTACTATAGGTGCCAAGCCCGGTTCTGTCATGATTTGTGGTTGTTGATTTAAGGAACCAGAAATTGTTGGCAGTTCCCCTCATTGACACTACCTTGGCACCTAGAGCTTTATAAAAAAAAGTTACCTGTGGCCAGGCACAGTGGCTCACACCTGTAATCCCAGCACTTTGGAAGGCTGAGGCAGGTGGATCACCTGAGGTCAGGTGTCGGAGACCAGCCTGGCCAACATGGTGAAACCCCATCTCTACTAAAAATGCAAAAATTAGCTGGGCATGGTGGCGGGTACCTGTAATTCCAGCTGCTCAGGAGGCTGAGGCAGGAGAATCACTTGAACCCAGGAGGCGGAGGCTGCAGTGAGCCGAAATCATGCCACTGCACTCCAGCCTGGGTGACAGAGCAAGACTGTCTCAAAAAAAAAAAAAAAAAAAATCACCATGAAGGGAGTTAACTGTGTAGTGCCTTACGTAACAACCAGTGAGACTCCTTTTTGTGGGAGGAGAAACAGGAAAAAGGGAGAAGTAAGAAGAAATACACAACACCTTGCCCAATGTTCAGCACATAGGTGCTCAGTAAATACTTCATTTTTTATTAGTATTTTTTTTTTTTGAGACAGGGTCTCACTTTGTTGCCCAGACTGGAATACAGTGGCAGCAGGATCGTAGCTAACTGCAGCCATGATCTCCCGGCTCAAGCAATCCTCCCACCTCAACCACCTGACTAGCTGGGACGCACCACCACACCAGGCTTTTTTTTTTATTTTATTTTTAGTGGAGATGAGACCTGGCTGTTGCCCAGGATGGTCTTGAACACCTGGACCTCAGCCTTCCAAAGTGCTGAGATTACAGGCATGAGCCACCACACCTGGCCAATACTTCATTCTTCATTGACGGAAAAGATTATAGACTGCAAAGTGTCTTCCAAATAAAAAAGCTATGATTTGATTTCCAACTTTTAAACATTGTATGTCCTTTGCCGTTTACGACATCCTCCCAAAAAATACCTTGAAATGAAGGAGGCCACCCTTAAAATATTTTAGAGGCTGAAAATATGATTATTACATTGAAATCCTTTAGCCTACATGGTATTTCTTTAACTTTCTTGCACCTTCAGGCCCAGTAAAGCCAAAATCAGGGTAACCAATTTCATTTTATAGAATGTTAAAACCCTAATTACAGTTCCTTTTTTAAATTATGTTAAAGATTACTGAACATTAGACTGCAGAATCTTTGCAAGGGAAGCATTCATAATCTACCATCCTAAAACAACAAGTAACTTCATTTTTAATATTCCCTTCTGGTTTTAGACAATGTGCATACATATTTTTTGTCCATGTGCACCACAGTTACCATCATGGTGAACTTACCATTTTTTACTAGATATAACATGTAAGGCAGATGAGAGGGAGACGAGAAGAACCGAAGAAAATAAGTAATAATCCCTTCAATGATCACAGCCCAAACAGCAGCTGTTAGTGGGGCTGCCTAAGATAAGGTAGGCGTCTCTCTCCTCCCAGCTAGGAGTACTGACCAGCCTGGGGAACCGGTTCCAGGGTAGGCACTGGTGATAACTTCATAACTATTCACATCAAGGCTAGGCCCACCTCTGCCTCAGCCTCTGCTTCCCCACGAATCCAGGCCCAGCCCTGTGTTGGGAGCTGCCCAGAGCAGGCGTAGGCGCTGAAGCTGAAGTGTGGCAGCGATGCCGGCAGTGAGCCACGCTGAGCTTGAAAGCAAGCGGACTTCTGCGGCCCCTGCTGCTCTGGTGGGATGTGGACAGCGCTTTTACCTGCGGCAGATGGTGCCACCCCACAAAAGAGAACACAGTCCGCTGTCTGTGCACAGCACTCCCTTCTCACCGGGAGATGTTGCTATTCTTTCCCCAGGTTTCCAGTAGAATGCCCAATAACAACAGCAACCACATCCTCCATCAGGCTTCAGGCTTTTCGGAGTCACAAAGTGCTCTGGCATGCATTAGCTCACTAGATCTGTACAGGAGGCCAGCGGGGTGATCTCTATCAGCCCCACATCACGCAAAAGGGCAAGTGAGACTTGGAAAGGTGAGACCATTTTCTCAGTCACTCGAGGAGAGTCCAGTGGCTCGCGGACCTGCTGGCCATTCGGGAAAGGGTCCTCGCCTCCTCTGCCCGGCAACGTGCATGGCACACACACGTCCTCTTGTCCATGCTGTTTAGCAGGCAGCCTTGCCAGGCATGGGCACAGGAGTAAGTAGAGACCTTTCCGGCTGGGGGTTGGTGAGCAGGGCGTGGAGCTGCTGATAAGGTAGTCTAGCAAAAGGATGTTTAAAAATAAATGAGTCCTGCCCAGGGTGAAAAAGGTTTGCTCGTCAGCAGAATTGCTTGTCAGCAGGACTACAGATCCAGGTATGCAGTGTCTTTTTGGTGCTACCATTTCTGTCTCGTGTTATTAAAAAATAATATATTGATTACTGCTACTTCAATTTGCTCGGCTTAAGGAAGTTATTTATTTTTTAAAAGTGGCAAAGTGAGGAAATGACTTTCTTCACTTGGCTTGGCTTCTGACACACTTTTTGGAATCTCAGAGTCTACCTTCTACCCCTTCACCCATTTCATGTGGGTTTAGAAAAGGAGCGTATCAGTTCAGTTTTATTTTAGCAACAGAAGCACTTCCACTTTGGCTATTTTTAGCGTGTCAGGTGCCCTCTGCCTGCCATGAACTTGGTATATTCAAGTGTTTAATTCAGCGGCCTCTCTCATTTGAAAGGGAGACTGTTCCAGCACTCTGCCTACCATAGCTCCACTTTTACAGCTGCTCGTAAATTTCTGAACATGCAGAGATATCTTTAGCTGTAACTCCAGATATTTCCTGTTGAGCTGCAAGATGCAATCCTGCAAGCACACTGAGGCTAAATATACCCTCTCAGTCCAGGACTCAGCCAAATAAACAGGGGCAGCATCAACATGATTTCTTTCTTCAGGCAGAGTCTCGCTCTGTCACCAGGCTGGAGTGCAGTGGCGTAATCTCTGCTCACTGCAACCTCTGCCTCCTGGGTTCAAGCCATTCTCCTGCCTCAGCCTCCCGATTAGTTGGGACTACAGGTGCGTGCCACCACGCCCAGCTAATTTTTTGTATTTTTAGTAGAGATGGCGTTTCACCATGTTGGCCAGGATGGTATTGATCTCTTGACCTTGTGATCCGCCTGCCTTGGCCTCCCAAAGTGCTGGGATTACCAGCCTGAACCACCGCACCCAGCCAACGTGATTTTTTAAAATCCAATGCTAAAGAGATTTTTTTAAGTTAGAATAATAAAGCAATCCTGTTTGTTTTGGCAATTGAAGTCATTTCAGCTTCCCCCGAGCTTTTAACACCTAAGTGTCATTTTCTATCCCAATTCAAGAACTGACCAGAAGCGCTGATGCAGGGAACTCACATGTTTGAATACTGGGTGCCTCTTTAGCTTTGTACTTCTCTTTGGTTAAGCAGATGGCTGTTTCCGAGCAGCCGCCTTGTTCATTCTCACAGAATCCAGACTCCTTTTCGGCTTTGCCTAGGGCCTTAGTCGTTCAAGGGAGGATAAACTCCAAGATTCCCTATCGTGAATGTATCCTTTGGGGACTTGACAAAGGAAAAGAATGTTAAAATCTTTCTGGGTTTAATCCTGTGGCAGAAGAAATCTCCTCTCTAGAGTTAAGTTCTTGTCCACACGTGATGCCTGACCTTTTAATCAGACCCTAAAAAGTTAGATTGTCATCCCTGGATAAGTCCCTGGGTTCCCAGAGAAAGTTCTATTTCTCCTGAATCTTTAGGACAAGGAGTACCTACCAAACAACACTGGTCAGTTTCCCTCTAACCAAGATCAGCCAATCGCAGGCCTTCATAGACCAGGAAGACGCTACTCCAAGAGAAGCCGGAGGAAGCAATGTCAGGACGCCTAATTCTGGCATGTAGATGACCAAATATGCACACACACACACACACACACACACACACACACACACACACACACACACACTTGAGCCCTCCTTAGAGAGACACTGACTGTGCCTGGCCACACCCCCACCAGGTTAAGCCCCTCAGATGGTTGTTAAGGTCGACGACATCTACAGAGAACAGTTTATTCTCACCCATTTTCTACTTGACTCTTATCCAGAATTCACTGGGGTTATAAGTTTTGGCCATGAGTGTAGCAATGGAGCCTCATATGACACTTGCATACTTTCTTGAGGAGGCCTGCCTGCAAAGTTAAGTTTTAGGATTCCTATTGAGGAAATCAGTTCCTCGATTCTCTCCTTTGCATGTCCTTTTTTGGTTTATGATGCTGAATATTTTTGTAACTCTCTGTAAGTTGGGGGCCTCTTTGGGGACTATTATGTTTTGGCAAACACCATTACTCATCAAAATGTACTAATCAGGGCCAGCCACAAAACAAAGTGCTATAAGCAGTGGGCTTGCAAAACCAGTAAGGCAGGAGAAAAAGAAATACAAATGAATGATAATCACAATCACTGTCCCTTGTTCGTGCATGCTAGGGCCATGTGCTCTAAGCATGCTACATATAGCAACTTAGGAAACCTCACAAAAGCCCTGTGAGGTTGCATCCTTTCTGTTCCCACTCTTTCTTCTTAGGTACCTGTTGTGTTCCTTAGGTACCTGTTAGGCACTGGGCTAGGAACTGGGGATATAGTGATGAATTAGATGGACAAGGCCCTGCTCTCATGGAATAGAGGACACACATGGTAATGAAACAAACAATTGCACAAATAACTTATAGATGCCAGGGACTAGTTAGGATTCTGCAGCTCAAACAAGAGTCCTTCATCCGTGCAGGTTTGTGCATGTGGCATACAAGTCCCTAGGAACCCACACTGGCCTCTCTGGGCTCTCGGCCCTTCCAGCCTCTCTAGCCTGACTTCTTCCTGTCTCGTGCCCTACGCATCACAATTCAGCAGCATAGAATTGCTTGTCCACAGGGCTGTTTTTTTACTTTCATTACTTGACTCATGTCATCCCTCTTCCTCTAACGCCCTCCCTGACACCCCTTGACCCAGCCAGGCTGGGTTAGTTGAACTTCATTTGTGATTCCGCAGTCTCTCTTACTAATCTCTTTATCGCTGCACTTGCCTCACCATTTCATAGGCATCTGTTGAGGGGCCTGTTTCTCACTAGGCTAGGTGCTCCCTGGGGAGGCACTTTATTCATCTTTTTAGCCCCTGTCAAGTAGCACACTTCCTGACCCATAGAGTGCCATCAGCGAATACCTGCTGGATGAATATGCATCTGCACATGAGATTGTGCCTTCTGTGCTCTAATGGAGAAGGCTAGGAATCAGGGGACTCTGTGTCCTACCTAATAGTCATTAATGGGATGAAAGGGAGCCTGGTGAGGTCCAGCAATAGAGGCCATACCTGTTGGAGCAGGGAAGAGGAAGAAGGAGAGCAACTGTGAAAACCTTTCCAATTCCCCTGACACTCCCCTGGACTCTCTTTGATCACTTGCAGGGGTGGGAAATGAAACAATCTGTTCCATGGTCCAGTCTGTTGAAAAGTTTTCCCTTTGTTAAACTAAGCTGAAGAATTTTAGAAAGCTGCCTTCTAGAGCCAGGTGCAGTGACTTGCCACTGTGATCCCAGCACTTTGGGAGGCTGAGGCAGGCAGATCACCTGAGGTCAAGAGTTCAAGACCAGCCTGGCCAACATAGTGAAACCCCATCTCTACTAAAAATACA
>NW_022437001.1:13007423-13076528 GCF_009761245.1 Sapajus apella
AAAAAAAAAAAAAAAAAAAAAATTAGCTAATCATGGTGGCAGGCGCCTGTAATCCCAGGTACTCGGGAGGCTGAGGCAGAAGAATCCCTTGAACCCAGGAGGCAGAGAGGTTGCAATGAGCTGAGATCGCATTCCAACCTGAGCAACAAGAAAGAAACTGTCTCAAAAAAAAAAAAAAAAAGGAAAGCTGTCTTCTAGAACAACAGAACAATTTGACTCTCTTTTCTATATAACAATTCCTCAAGTATTTCAAGAGAGTTGTCAGGACCCATCTTACACTCATTTTTCTTTCCTAAATGATTCTAGTTTTCCAGCTATTTCTCATTCTCATGTCACACGACTCTGGATACACTCCAGCCTCTTGGTATCTCTTTCAAAACATGGTGTCCTGAGCTGAACAATATTCCAGATGGCTTCTGATGGGTATAGAATATAGTAGTACAATTCCTTCATGAATCTGCAGCTTAAGTTAAAATTCACGTGCTTTACAGCTTCATCACTTTGTCAGTTCTTACTATTCCTTTGGGCAATGAAGCTCCTTGGTGTTCTGTATACAATGAACTCTTGTCTGACCACATTTAATAATTATAATAGCAGCTACCAGTTACTGAGCATGTCCTGTGTCCATGAGCCAGGCGCTGTGCCAAACACGGTGCCATCAGTGCCTTACTTAATTCTCCCACCTACGCTGAGGCTGAGTGAGGCTGAGTAATTTTCCTGAAGTGCTGGGATTACAGGCTGGCAGACTGATTCCAAAGCCCATGCTCTTTCTATCCCAGTTCCCTGCCTCCCATCCTGAACTGTGTAGCTGGTTTCTTGCTCACCTAAATTCTAGATTAAGTTTGACCTGAGTTCCTGCTCAACTTTCAGCATCTTGGAAACTCCACAGGCAGAGTTTAGCTCATCTTTTCAGGCCTGTATCATTGTATCTACTGCCTTCATCTATATCAGTGACAGTGCCGTATAGCTACCCATTTGAGAACTCTTTCTAGATTGACACCAATCTGGGTACCAGTAGGATCAGAATATTATATTGGTTTGATATGTATCATGTATGTGGCATTCCCCAACTACAGCCAATTAATAGCAGTAAGGAATAGTGGGAAAGGTAGCCTCTGTTTTACATATTTTCAGAAATCCTGTTTAAACTTTTGTCCTAAAACTTTCTTAGAAATTAGTATCCTGTTCACCTTTACCCCCTGTGTGAAAGTGGGCTGTTGCTTTGCTTCTCTTCATGGCTCACTCCAGTATGCCATTATTTATTCATTCTCAACATTAACAGTGTTTCCATAACCACAGATGCAAAAACTTTTGTATCTTAGATCATTTTCCTTTTCCCAAAAATATTAAAATAATGCATCCTTCTTACAGAAAAACTAAAATAAGCACAAAACAAGATTGTCTAACAATCCTAGAGATAGCCTCTAACATCTGCAGTTCTTTTTATAATCTAGAAAGCAATTTGCCTAGGTGCTAAAACAATTTACGGCCAAGACTTAGAGTTGGTCGTCCACACCTACAGCAGGGACAACGGCCTAATAGCAGCCAGAAAAAAATTGTAAGGGAGAGATGGTGGTTCAAAGTAAGGAGTAAGGCTGGGCCCTGGGGCAAGGGTAGGATGGATGTGGAGAGGTGGGAAGCAGGAGTTCCCTGCCATGTGAGCCCCACAGACACCAGCCTGTTCCAGCAGGTTCATTTCCATCACTGCTGCATACTTCAGTGTGTTGATATTCAAAGCAGTATATTACAGTCCCCCATCCCTCTCGATGTTGTTTCCCTGGGGGAGTAACCAGACCACTCCTCTGCTGTGGCTCTTCTCTTTCTGTCATAACTGCCGTGCCCTGTACCATCCAGCTGGAGAATTTTATCTGGACACATTTCTCTCTTCCCTCAAACGTCAGTTTGAACATCAGGGATCAGAGGAGAAATCACATGGGCGAGAAGGTTCTTTCTGGGTGACTGTGATTTGTTGGACATCTGTCTCCCAAGTACATGATGTTCATTTTAGAACCAGTCTCTCAACCAACCACTGTGATTTTTCACAGATGGATGGATGGACAAACATCTAACAAAATGTCTTGCAGACTCTCATCAAGAGAGGTTCAGGTGCTACGATGCCCAGAGGTCCCTTCCAGCTCAGTGGTTCTCTGAGTGTGTGATTGATATTTTGGAAACAGGGATATCACTTGGTGTATTTGTCAGTGGCTGGCGATCTTCAGAAAACTTTACTTTGGTCCAGGAAAAGCCTTGAGGAAGATGTGACTAGTAGAGAGGAATTTGGAGAAGAGACAAGCTAGTCATCAGATGACATGGATAAGGTGGAAAAGCCAATTCTGAGACAGCGATTGCCGGAAAATAAACGGGGGCATCAGGAGAAGACCAGAAGTGTTCAGTAACATACCGAGCATACTCCTGCAGCTGAACATGGCGGCGAGGGAGGGGAGAGGCAGGAAACCTGCTATAACTCTCATGTCAAGAGCTTGGCCCCGAAAGGCCAACAATGGATCATACAAATCGAGGTTTCAGACCCAGATCAAAGTGTGTGTCTGGTATCAAATGAACAGCTGGGCATACATCAGTCTTTCTGGCCACCTCCGCACACACAGATCGGTAACAATCAGCTGTAGTCGCCATATCTTAAAATATTAACAAAAAAATGTTAAGAGATATATTCAGATTCTACACACAGATCGGTAACAATCAGCTGTAGTCGCCGTATCTTAAAATATTAACAAAAAAATGTTAAGAGATATATTCAGATTCTACCATGACTCCTTGGTTTTCTTCCTTTACACAGCAAGTATACTCAGGCCACATCTGCTGAGTAGGAAGGCACGCCTTCTCTTCCCTGGATGCCCAGAACTGTGATTTAGACAGGAGCCTCAGGAAATGCAGATGACTCTCTCCCAAAACAAATTTTAAAAGTTGTCCTGAGTTGACCTATGGAGGGTCAGATGAGTATAAGAAGGTTTCAGGAATCAGCTAATCACAGACCTATTTTCCATCATTTGTTCATCACTCAGTCATCAAGTCCTTCCTGCATGACAGGCACTACAAGAGGCAAGTGAATCCAAAGACAAAGGCTGGCAAGGGACCCCCAGCCAGAGGGAGAAAAACTGATGGACATGCACTTGTGACACAGGCAATGAGAAGGCTAGTGGAGGAAAGGCAGGAGGTGCTTTGGATGTTCAGAGAGGAAGTGACCAGCCATGCTGATGGCAGAGAGGGCTTCCTGGATGTGATACTACTGCTGAGAGTTCAGGGATGAGTAGAAGGAGTTAACCAGGTAAAGAAGGTAGGGGGACTGGAAGCAGAGAAAACAGACAGGGGAGAGCAAGACACATTCAGCCAAATACAAGTGGACTGGTAGGATCAGAGGTAGCATGGGGGCTGGCATGGTGGCACCCAGCAGATAAGGCTGGAGAGGTGGATCATGAAGTGTGCCCTGCTAAGGAACAGGATTCTTACCCTGCTGGAGTGTGAGTATGAGGGGGAGTACTGACAGGTTCAGGATCTTGTGGCTAGAGGCTGTATTGGGAATAAACAAGAGTGAAAAATGGACAACCATCCAGGAGAGTAGCAGAGAGCTCCAAGGGAAAGTTGAGAGCCTGGACCAATGAAACGCCAAGTAGGATGCCGTGGAGAAGGGAGAATCCCCTGATTCTCTCATATCTTGGATATGAAGAGTGGGAGGCAGAAGATAAAGAGTCTAGGATGACCCCTTGGCTCAGACATCACACTAGCAAGATGGCAACAGCATTTTCAGAGCCAGGAACACAGAGGCATGAGTTTGAGACCAGAGCGGAGTGGGCAAGGTAACTGATTTCATTCCGGTTCCACAGTGAATTATCTGTTGGCTGTGATAATGTGCTTCCAAGCTGCTGTACTGGTGGGAGACTTAGTCATGCATTCATATCAGGTCCTGCAACGCTAGAGAATCTCCCTAAAAATGTTAGGGAGAAGGGCAGAGGTTTTGGCGTTGCAAAACCTGGGTGTTTCCTCAGATAATTATTGTTACTTTGGTTCTCAAGAATATTGTATGCTGCCATTCATAGTAACAACCATTCCATGGGTGGCAAACTGTCAGACATTAACTCAGTCCAGAGCAAAAAGTTGCAGGGGGGGTGGGATGCACAGTGAGCAAAGAGCTGTCCAAGCTGGTAGGAGCCTAAAGCACAGCCACAGCCCAGTCATTTCCAAAAATGTTTTATTACAAGCTTGAATTTGCACACCAACTTCTCCAAGGCAGCTTCCCTGTGAGGTAGAAGTCAGCTAGTGCATCAGGATTCCTTTAAGGTTTAGGCTTGAAGTCCTTTACTCTCAGATATAATTCTTGGGACATTCTGTGAGAATGTTGACAGACTTTTTTTTTTTTTTTTTTTTTTTTTTTGCGATGGAGTCTCACTGTGTCGCCAGGCTGGAGTGCAGTGGCACAATCTTGGCTCACTGCAACTTCTGCCTCCCAGGTTCAAGCGATGCTCCTGCCTCAGCCTCCCAAGGAGCTGGGACTATAGGCCTGCACCATCACGCCCAACTAATTTTTGTATTTTTAGTAGAGACAGGGTTGTACCGTATTGTTCAGGTTGGTCTCGATCTCTTGACCTTGTGATTCACCCACCTCGGCCTCCCAAAGTTCTGGGATTACAGGCATGAGCCACTGCGCCCTGCCTATGACAGACAATTTTTTAAGGCTAACTTTCTGCTTCAGCCATGTGTGATTCTATAACACAGACCTATATACTGCTGGTTTTAATTCCTGTGTCTTGATGGAGCATAATAAAAATCTTCTCAAAATTAAAGATCCATTTTATTCAATACAATGGACTTTAAAAGTGAATGACATTTTCTCAATGCACGTCATAGTTTTCAAAATCATCAGTGTTTTCATTGGGTGGGGTGAGTGTTGTTTCAAAGGATACTAAACAACCGGTACATTGGGGTGAGAAGGTTCAAAGTGGCACTCTTCCCCAGACAACCTGCATGCTTTGCTCTTCTTATACTCCTACAGTATATTCATGAATACTCTGCAGAAAGTTGCTTTTTTTTCTTCTACTATGTGCAGCTTTTCTAATGAATTATGTAGATGAACAGATAACTTTTTAGTTCACTTTCACACTTAGATTTATTCTTTCCCAGACCATAGCGGGTGTTTTGACAGAAGTCCTGCAGAGCTAGAAATTTGACTTGAAATTTGCAAAAACTATTTTCAACCAACTTTGGACCCCACAGTCTTCATTAAATGAATTAGAAATTACAGAATTCATTTTTTTTTTAATTTTAACTATTGCTATATCTTGATCCATTGCCTAAAATTCATACCACCAGAAATGTTGGTAGAATTTCCTACCCTCTTCAGGTTCTTCCTAGCCTGTTGTAGTTTGTTCAACAGACTGCCCCAGGTCCCTGTGTTAAGTGTGTCAATGTTTACTTAATACTGACATGCAGGCTGGGTGCGGTGGGTCACGCCTGTAATCCCAGCACTTTGGGAGGCCAAGACAGGAGGATCACAAGGTCAGGAGATGGAGACCATCCTGGCAAACATGGTGAAACCCTGTCTCTACTAAAAATGTAAAAACTTAGCTGGGCATGGTGGCACACACCTATAGTGCCAGCTATTTGGGAGGCTGAGACAGGAGAATTGCATGAACCCGGGAAGCGGAGGTTGCAGTGAGCCAAGATCACGCCACTACACTCTAGCCTGGGCAACAGAGTGAGATTCCATCTCAAACAACAGCAACAAAAAAAAAATACTGACATGCAAAATTTATCTTTTCTTTTCTGCTATTGTAGTAATCCATACATAGGGACCAAAAAGTAATTGGAAGCCCTGAATCAAATCAATTGCCATTGTAACAAAGCCATAGATCTTAACTGGGTCGTCGCCATTGCTGGCACAGTTTTCTTAAATCCACATAACTGAGGTAAAGGGAAGTGCAAGCCAAATAAGGAGCAGGCTTTCTCCAACGCCGTTCCCAATGCATTCCACCTCAGAACCTACAGGTGCCATTCTGGCTTACGGCTGTTGAAATATGGAACAGCAAACCAGCTGTCATTCATAAGAATTGGTGCCGGCCAGCTGACCAAGCCAACTACAGGAATAAAGACGTGCCTTTTCACTCTGATACGTGGGGGCCTTGCTTTGAGCAGACAGCTGAAGAACCTCAGGTGACAACTCCGGGGAAATGGTGTTTGTGGCTTTCAGGCATTCACCACCCTGAAGAGGCAAAGCAACAGACATAGGATGTCAGCGTGCTGATTAAAGAGAACAGAGGCCAACCATGCTTGCTCCTGGGGCTTTGGGCAGAAGAAGAGAAACTAAGGGGAAAGCTTAGATGACTACAAGTTATAAATTAACTTTAAATAATTTTAAAAATTAATTTTATTTACAGTGTTTTATTAGGAAAGAATCATGAAGAATCACAATTGCACTGGGCTGGTCATTTTTAAAAAATTGAACCTAAAGTATAACCCAGAGACCCTTGTATATACAAGTTGATGCTGATTCATTTTTATAATACTTCTGTTGATAACAATACAGGTAAATGCCATATTTACTCCACCTGTCTCACTCTTCAGATGTGAAGGATGTTCGAGTGTGGGATTTACACTATTTACACTTCCTGATGGAATTGTAAAGTCCTGATGGAAGTGTAAATAGGGTCACATCTTTCCAGAGGATATTTGATAATAGGTACCAAAACAGGAGTCTTAAACACATTCATGCTCTTTGACACAAAACTTCTACGTTTAGGAATTTATTTGAAGGACATAATCAGAGATATACATAAAAGTTTATGTATTAGAATGTTCACTTCAGCATAAAGTAGTGAAAATTGAAAATGATTTAAATGTCCAATAATAGGCAATTGGTTAAATAAATAACATCTTTATACAATGGAATAATATGCAGCCATGATCCTTGTCTTATTTGAATGAATGTTTTGGTAGGAAATATACTGAGTGATTATCATTTTGTGGTAATAATTACAGTGATTTTGCTTTTCCATTTTATATTTTTCTGTGTTGTTCACATTTTCTGTAGTGGGTAAATTTATAATCAGGAAGAAAATAATGTTTAAAGAACTGTAAGAACATAAACGTGTGATTAAAATTAGTGATTTGTTACATTTAAAGAGTTACCCAGGCCGGGCCCGGGTGTAATCCCAGCCCTTTGGGAGGCCAAGGCAGGGGGATCACGAGGTCAGGAGTTCAAGACCAGCCTGGCCAATATGGTAAAACCCCGTCTCTACTAAAAATCCGAAAAGTAGCCAGGTGCAGTGGCATGCATGTGCCTATTGTAATAGTTCTCTTACTAGCCTCCGAAACTCATCTGTAACTTTTTTTGGTCAGGATTTTCTTCATCATGCATATTAATCACATTCCTTTACAAATTTCTATCAATACCCATAATAGCAGTTAAAATGCCCCTAGCTAAATAAATAAATAAATAAATGGAAAGAAAGAAAGAAAGAGAGAAAGAAAAGAAAGAAAGAAAGAAAGAAAGAAAGGCTGCTTAATGGGTGCAGAGTTTCTGTTTAAGATGAAAAAGTTCTGGAAGTAGATCGTGGTATTGATCACATGACATTGCAAAGTACTTAATGCCACTGAATTGTACAGTTAAAAGGAGTTAAAATGCTAAATTGTATGTTATGTATATTTTACTCCCGATAAAAAGGGAAAGAAGGAAAATAGAAACTGAGTGATGTGGAGCCCACTCTTTCTACAGATCTGTTTTTCATTGGTTGAGCTCTCTCCTGAAACAGGATTCAAGATGGTAGTAAGTCTTTTTGAAGACAGGAAGAATAAATTCTTCAGGTTTGTATTGTATCCTATTATCTTGACCTAACAGATAGGTTCAAAAAAATCACCCCAGCCTACAAATGCCTCACCATCCTATTTTCCTTTCCCCTGTTAGCTCTTCCCAGTGTCACCACAAGGAAGTGGCTAATGACATAGCATTAGCAGCCTGAAGAACTATGGTTATCAATACAGAGAGACATTTTTTTCCCCTTAGAATCATTGCCTGCCTCTAGCTTTTTTCCTTCTAGAATCAAGCTAAAATCATTTAGGTATTAGTGCTGCAATCTTCTAGTGGCCATGTTACTTCTTATCTGTACACATGCTCTCTCGGGAGAAATATGTATAAATGCTATGTAGTAAAGTTTTTTTAAATTATCATTTAGAAAAATACAGAATATATTTGTGCCAAGCCTTGCCTGAATGAAGACCTAAGAGAGAAGTCCTAGCTTCCAAAGCTTCCCATGACCTGCTAGCCACTTTCCCAGCCATCCTGTTTTGACCCCAAAGAAGAGGGTAGGGAGTGGTTATCACTCACCCCCTTTTCAGAGTTAGGGTTGTGAGCACAGAGAGAGCCAGGCTAGGTCCAGGGTGGGTGTCACACACTGGAAGAGGAGTTAGGTCTGCCAAGCTAGACCTGGTGGTTGTACAGAAACCTAGTCTCAGGCCTGCACCCTTATAACCACAGGCCTAAACACCATATCTCATTGATCCTAAGATGCACATTTTTACATCTGTGAAATCAGGGTGCATCTTACAGTTGATGGCATACCGTAGTTCTGTAGGTTTTTTTCTTTCTTTTTAGTAGTACATAACATGAGCCTTAAAATTTGTGAGTCTTAGAGCTGATGAAATAGCAATTTTTGGGAGAAGCTACAGATAGCCATCTGTAAAATTTTATAGAAATTGTTGAAGGATCTACCTGCAAGGAAAGTTAGAATTTGAATTCCAAAGTCACAGTCAAGAGAGAAGACAAGGTTATTCCGGAGTTAGGCTGTAATTATAAGCTTCAGATTTCTGCCGCTGGGCTCAGACCATAGTAGCAATAAATGCAGTACAGGCTTCCTTTTATATGGAGGCTCCTTGGAAGTCTCTGCTTTGAATACCTTTCTTTATCAAAAGGAGCTATATTGTAATCTTACATGCAGACACTCAAGAAATAAGAATGGATGCTTTGTGGATTAGAGGTCAAAGATGTCATTGTAACTCCATGGCTTGCTGTGGGTAAAATTGTGACCTGGGCTGAGTGTATTCCAGTATCCTCTTTCCTCCTCCCCCCAGGCACAAGTTCCTACCCCCTGGCTCCCTGGAGTCCATTAAACCTACCCATCTGTGTACCACCTCTTAGAACCTAAGCAGTCTGTAGGGTTAGGGGCTGTTGTGAGTTATGTATACAGGTTAAGCACCCCTAATCTGAAAATCTAAAATGCAAAATACTCCAAAATCCAAAATTTTTTGAGCACTGACATGATACCACATGCGGAAAATTTTACACCTGACATGTGATAGGTCACAGTCAAAATACAGTCAAAACTTTGTTTCATGCACAAATTATTTAAAATGTTGTGTGTAATTACCTTCACGCTATGTTATATATGTTATATGTCATATAGGTGTATATGAAACATAAATGAATTTTGTGATTAGACTTGTGTCCCATCCCCAAGATATCTTATTATGTATATGCAAATATTCCAAAATCGCCCAAAATCTGAAATACTTCTGATCCCAAGCATTTTGGATAAGGGATACTCAACCTGAATATGTTAGACTACTCCAAGTAATATTTTAAGTATCATAGTAATCTCCCAGAAAATCTAAAGCCAAATGGGAAAATGTTATATTTAGACAGGGACATGGGAGAGATATTTTTCAGAGGCATTTTGTTATTTGGCAAATCATACCTACGGGCAACTACCCACCCCATATTTCTTTGCCTACACTGCAGGCCAGATCCAGAGTTAGAGCCTGAAGATGGATGGCTGACCTTCAGGTCTAACAGTCTCTAACTTAAAGAAAAGAGTGATTGAATCACAGGGAACAACTTGCCAGGTGTCCCAAACAGTAGACATCTCCACTCCCACTTCCCATAAAAGAATGCTCATCTTCAACTGAGGCCAAAGTCGGAAATGTAAAAGCAAAACAAAAACCCTTCTTCTGAAACCTCCTCCCAGTCCAGTTTTTAAAAGAGGGGAGGTGGTAGGCGGTGGTGATGAGACCTGAAGATGAGAAATGCTAAGATGAAAATCTATCACTAACTTTTGAAATTCAAAACAGAATGCTCTTAGGAAGACCATTTTTAGGTAAAATATCCAAAGAAAGTAATTGAGCTTAAAGAGGGCCCACCGGCCTCTTTAAATTTATATTTTTATCAGCTGCAGGAGGGTAGGCTTCTTCACTGGGCTCAGACAGAGTGAACAACGGAGGAGTGAATTCCAGTGTGTCGAGTTTCATCATGTGGCGTAATATGGTTCAGATACAGCTCAATCAGTAACTCGCAAATTCAAAGAGGATTTAAGGCTTAATATCTCCAACGAACAAAGAGAAGAAATCCCAAACTGCACCAAAGGCCATTTCTAGAATCCACCTGGTTTGCATTTAGTGTAGAGGCAGCAAATGCTGAACCATCCTCGGAAGGACTCACAACCCACCACCTAGGAGGCCTCTCTTTCCCTCTAATCAGTTGATTTTATTGAAGCTAGAGAGCGACCCACAGGGGATGCTGTGTTGCTTCTAAAGCTTCTAATGCCACCTAGGTAGGGTTTGGGGAATTGTCACCCCTTCTTCCCTATCACATGGAGCTAAGGGAAGCACCCAGGGGACCTGAACCCTCCCTTCCCTTCACTTAGCACTGAAATATCATGTGAGCAGTGAACTACCTTATCTTGGGGGACTGGAATTCTTGCAGATGAATTCCAAAGCATTCTGCCATTCAGAGTTTCTTGTGTATTTCACGGCTGTGTTTGGCATCCTATTGGCACTTCAGGGTACAATCAAATTCACTGTCACTCTAGTGACATGAATAATCCATCCATATTAATGAAATGATAGCTGTTCCTTGCCATCTCTTTTCTTATTCTTAAGTTGATTTCAAATAACATGAATTCCACTTTTGGCAGAATAGGGTGGGGGGTTCTTATTCATCTCCATTATGGGAGCTGAGAGGGGGACAAAGAGATAATGGAATGATGGTGATGTAGAATAACTGTAAAATAATTACTGCATTGCTCAAAACTCTGTATTATTCATCTGTGCAGTGAGAGCTCCTGTTTGGTACCACACTTGAGTGGCAACCTCACCAATTAGCACTGCCACTGCGGGTTTGTGAATTGCATGTGAAAATAGAATTTGTCCAGAAGTGCTCATGCAAATTGTGCAACACAAATGTGGCCTCCATGTCAAGTCCTTTCACGTGTTCTGACAGACTCATGTCTTTCCAGATTTCTCTGATCGGCGCCCCCCACCCCCTTGACAGTTACCAGAGCTCATAAGCCAAAGGAAATAGTTCCTGTTGCCATGAGTACTGTGTCTGTGGTGAGGTTTATGAGCTGCTCCTAGGCCTGGGTTTTTGCCTGAGAAAACAATCAGATTTTCACTTAGATCTGCAAGAAAGCAGATTAGGAAGGGAATATATGCAAATATCTATGTTAATGCCACCAAACCTATAACTTGGCCCCATGGTGCTTGTGTAGCAGTTTCTCTTAGAGAAAACTTTTTTTGCATTTAATGTATGTTTCATGTTTTTGAAATCTGTGTTAATGCAAAGAAACCTGGAAAGCAAAAGCATTAGGTCAAATATGAACTTGGCTATAATTTTAAATAATTGGGGAATATAATATCTTTGTGAACATAGAAACTGTACATGTATAAACCATTCTTTGCCTTTTCCCAATTTGAAGAAACTTCCAGTCTTTCCTGAGAAAGAAAATAATTTTTCTATTTGAGCTCTGTTTAGAACTTTTGGATTGTTTTTAGTTGGCAGTTTGGGGGGGCTAGATGGGAGGGAAGAGGTGCCCTCTGGAACTTCAAGGATGTGTACAGCCACAGTCATGCCCACACTGTTCACCAAAGAAGCAGGGATGAAATGGTGTGTATGCAGAGAGAAGCCCCTAGGAGAGGCTCTCTTCCGAGGTCAGCAAAACAAAGCCGGGTTGAGTTTGCAGGCCTTGAAAATGACTGCTGGCAAAATGCCTGGTCAGGCTGAGACCTTCTTTTACTTTTCTGTCTTTCTACTGTTCAAAACCTCAGGAGCAGCTACTTGAAATTGCTCAACTTTCCAAAGCTAGCTGCATTCAGACTGAAAGAAGAAAACAAATTTTACCCCGAGTGCTTTTGTTCCTCACCCCAGAAACATATAGAGTATAGAAAGCATATAGCCTATATGTTTTCTATAAGATCATCTATAAGATGTGGTCAAGCCGGACCTCATCCTGATTTGGGGACTGAGCCGGAAGTGTTCTCCCAGCCAGGGTCTGTTCCTGGTCTCTTCTCAGCCTGCCTCATCCCCAGCAGCCTCCTGCTCCCTCAGTTTCACTCATTTCCCATGATGCATTTTGTCTTCTTCTCTCCTGCTTGCTGTATGGTTTGATGTTCAGGACAGAGGTCCTTTCTTCAGTTGGTTCTCAATCTGAGCTCCATTTCTTTCCATTTCTAAAACCTCTTCTTGGTATTCAGGTCCCTTAGTGCCTCTATTTTGGGGTGTGGGCCTGTTTCTCTGGCGCCCCTGAAAGAAAGTGATGGACATCTTGGCGTCCACTCCTAGAAACTCCAACCTAGGGAGTTGTTGTCTCTCTTACGGCTCAAGTGCCCTAAACCTCAATTCCCGTCTTCCTGCTTAGCCTCTAGATGGAGGCCCTCCTAGAGCCTGTGGGTATCTGGAAGTTGAATGTACCATGGGCAGTGTTCCTGTGGATTTGTTTTCCCATTCCCTTTTTAAAGGCCCACCAGCTCTATATGTGCATTCTTTTTTTTTTTTTTTTCCTTTTTTTTTTGAGACAAAGTCTTGCTCTGTCACCCAGGCTGGAGTGCATGGGCATGATCTCGGCTCACTGCAACCTCCGCCTCCCAAGTTCAAGCGGTTCTCCTGCCTGAGCCTCCCAAGGAGCTGGGCCTGCTACTATACCAGGCTAATTTTTGTATTTTTAGTAGAGACTGGATTTCACTATAGTGATCAGGCTTGTCTCAAACTCCTGACCTCAAGATCTGCCCGCCTTGGCCTCCCAAAGTGGTGGGATTACAGGCGTGAGACACCGTGCCTGGCCTATATGTGCATTCTTGTTACTATTAATAAGTATCAGTAATAAAATGATGTTTGCAAGGAAATTTTTTGTTTTTTGTTTTTTGTTTTTTTGAGACAGAGTCTCGCTATGTTGCCCAGAATGGAATACAATGGCATGATCTCAGCTCACTGCAACCTCTGCCTCCTGGGTTCAAGCCATTCTCCTGCCTCAGCCTCCAGAGTAGCTGAGATTATAGGCACACACCACCACGCCCGGCTAATTTTTGTGTTTTTAGTAGAGACAGGGTTTCACCATGTTGACCAGGCTGGCCTCAAACTCCTAACCTCAGGTGATCTGCATGCCTCAGCCTCCCAAAGTGCTGTGATTATAGGCGTGAGCCACCATGCCCGACCTACAAAGAAGATTTTTTTAAAGTTCTTCCCCACAGAATTCATTCTCTAACTAATGAGATGCTGATGCTTGAAGGATAAATTTCTGTCTAAAAGGTGGGGGAGAGTTGCCCGGTGCTCTACACTCTTCTCCCTCCTCCCACCTGAGCCACAAACTCTCAAGTTACATTTCCTTTCTCAGTGGTGCAGAGAGTGTGGATTTGGTGTAAGTTTTAAGGGGTCAAATAGATTGTTATTTCCACCCTACAGAAACCATCATTTAAGGACTGACTTCCCTGCACGTTCTGAGGACAGGGCTTCCCTCCATTCTCAACCCCTTTGCTTTTCCCCAGAGCACAGGACAAAACCATTAAGGGCTGCACAGACTCAATTGGTTCAAAACACAGAAACAGTGAGAAGCCACTTCTGCAAGCCTTGGGCCATGAAGAAAAGACACGGCCGGTGGCCCACAATTTCTTAAGATGAACCCCCAACAAAAGCTGGCCTAGTATAGTACAGCAGACGCCAGCAACCCCCTCCCACCTCGGCTCTCCCTAGGCTTTTTATTACCTTTACTTGATCAAAGGAAGGAAAGCAATCGGTCTCTCTTCTACTTGTTAAATAAAAGAAAATATAATCATAGTTTGACACATTACTTTTGGTGGGTGCACAGAAAGAATATGCTATATTAGAAAGGGAGAGAGGAGGAGAAGGGGGGGAGGTGAAAGGAAAACAAATTGGCTGCCTGCAGAGGTCCAGTGTCAAACGTCTGCGGAATCTTGTTCCTTTAGATACTGTGGGAAAGACCATGGCAACGAGGGGCCCACAGAGCGAGAGAGACAGATGGGGAGATTTGCAGCCCCTCCCTGGGATTAGAAGACAGAACAAATAAGTGAAGCAATCCATTTTCCAGAGCCCAGTGGTAATTTCAAGTGCTGTGGACCAGGGTATCTGCTTCTCCTCTGTTGTCTCCATAAGGGGTAGGAAAATTTTCAAAGGGAAGATTTTTCATTTTTTCAGAGAAGACAGTCTCCAAGTTGATGATAGAAAACATGTTTTTACCTGAAACCACCAAGGTATTCTTAACTTCAATCATAAATTTTCAACGGTCTGACTGGTTGTGTACTGATGAATTATTTTGTTAGAAATTATTCTATTCTATGACCATCTCTAGTTCAGATTTAAAAGGTTGGTGGAATACACGCAATGTTAATTATCTTATAAAAATATAACATACCATTCCTGTTGCAAACAAGATTTAGCAATAAGACCAAGAGTGATTTTGACTTTTTATTAAAAAATCCAACCGAGAGCTTACGCTTAGGAAATATTTAGTTATCACATTTGTTATGAAGTCTGCTTGTCATGAAAAGCCTTTAATTGGGCCACCATAGAACTTTTCTTATTACTTGTCAGGCCTTCTTGAAAAAAGTTGAGTGAAGGAAACATTTAGTAGGCAGGAGAAAGTTGGAGAAACAAGTTAAGGAAGGACAAAAATGAAAAGGTGTCTTCTTCTCCAAGTTGTTTTGGTCACATTTCCTGTTACTGCCTGCCATCTTTCCTTCATCCCAGGATGCATTGTTAGGGCTTTGAAAATATTCACAGTATACACCTACTGTTCTACTTCCTGTCAAAAACCAGGTGGTATGTTTAAAATCCTGTATACTAAATTCACATTTAAATAAATTTAGTTTTTTTAAAAATAAGGGAGACAAGAAAAACTAGCATTATTTTTACCTGATTTTAAAGCAGGGATCACTATATCTCTGCCAGATTTCTAGTGGCCATGTGGGCTGGGCAGAGCACAATAATAGAGACCAGAAATGGAGGAGGGAAGAAGTGGGACCCCAGACTGGAAAGTCACCCCAGATATTTGCACATGAGAATTCTTATTCTTGCAGGATATTCTTGCCTGGCAGGTGCATTTGGCTTTTTTCAGTTCCCACAGTCAAGTGCCAATTCTCAGCCAGCTTCCCCTCACCTCCTGATGGGATTACCCCTATGGCTGCCTCCCAACCCTTCCTGCCCACTTTTCTCCTCCTGATCCAGCCCTGTTCTAATCTCTGCTTTACCTGGCACCAGCTTAATCTCCTTAAAGTAATGCATTTAGCGTTTATTCCCTTTAAGAACCTGCTGTGGCTCCTGATGTCTGGGAGTCGAGTCAGCCGGCTCTGCCTGCACACAGACCTGTCCATGGCCCGTCCCACCCTGCGAAGCTTTCCTCTCACACATCCCAGCAAACACCCCAACGTTGGGTGGCTACCTCCCTCCTTGTAGGTGGCTGCTCTCCTTCCTTCCTTCTCTTCTTACTCAAATGCAAATCTACACTTCTGTCAACGCTGTCAGTCAAGTCCCCCTTAGCTGTGAAACTCTTCCCAAGTGGAACCAGAGAAATGTTAGGGCAAGTAGAAGACTTGGAGATTACCTGGCTGGCTTCCTCATTTCATAGAGGAGAATACTGAAGCTTAGAAATGTTCAGTGACTTGCCCCAGGTCAGACGCTGCCTAGAACTCCTGTGCCCTGTGTCCCCATTTGGGCCCCTTTCTTTGCTGTGCCACAACTCTGCCCGTCCTGGGTCTGGTCAGCCTAGCTCTATGGAAATCCAATGGAAACAGAACACACGCCACCCGGTTTCTCTCTTGGCCAGCTGGAGTCCTCCTCGAGCTTTTCCGTGAAGTACACTTTGTCTCTGCACTTGGGTTTGGGTCTTTCTCCAGGACAGGGTTGTGGCTGCACTGCTCTGAGAGTCCCACCGCAGCCCTTGCCATTGCACTGGGCTGCTGGGCCTGTGCAGACTCCTTGAGCAATAAAAGTTTTTCAGAAAGTGGGATGCATGCTCAGATTGAAAGGGGCCGGGCACAGTGGCTCACGCCTGTAATCCCAGCACTTTGGGAGGCTGAGGTGGGCAGATCACGAGGTGAGGAGTTCAAGGCCAGCCTAGCCAACATGGTGAAACCCCATCTCTAATAAAAATACAAAAATTAGACAGGCACAGTGGCAGGAGCCTGTGATCCCCGCTACTCAGGAGGCTGAGACAGGAGAATCACTTGAACCCAGGGAGCAGAGGTTGCAGTAAGCCAAGATCATGCCACTGCACTCCAGCCCTGGGCGACAGAGTGAAACTCCACATAAAAAAAAAAAAAAAAAAAAAAAAAAAAAAAAGTGGGATGGGTGTTCAAACTGAAAGAAAACTTCAACAACAAAATATACACGCCACACATAATGTTCTAGTGCTCAGACTTCAGGGGGGAGGCATACTTGTTTTCTGGGTGATATTTGCATTTTAGCCTTTAAGTGACTTACTCCACATAAAATCCAAAGCAAAGCTATAACCGCAACCCACACTCCTGGGGGGTGGTATATCATATTAAGCAAGTTGGTTGTTTGCTTCTTTGTTTTGTTTGTTTTCCCTGTGAGTGTTCTCTAAGAAACATCAACTCTAAGATCTGGAAGCTGAAACTGAAAACGCCACTAAGGATATGCAATGCTGCACAGCTTGAAGGGCAGGATCTGAGGCTCCGTGTTCTCAAACCAGATCCCTGAACCTCTATGAAGTCAGCCACCTTGGCAATCAATTTAACTGACCTAGTCAGCCTTCCTTACTGAGTCTCTTAGCAGAGGTGAATCAGAGTATTCCAGACCTCTCTAGTTCCTACCCAAGGTGTTTGTGTATCTGGCTGCAGGATACATTTGGGCTGTGTCTCCAAGAGACCTCTGAGAGCTACTATGAGTAACTGGGACCCTACTACAGCAGTGACAGTTCCCTCAGTGACAATGACTGTGGCAGGACCCTGAGGCCATGGGGATGGCCCCCTCCATATGTGAGCTCTCAGCACCCTGTACATGAATGTTCACTCCTTGGGGACTTACTTTTATTTATTAATGGGAACTCAGGGACCCCATCTTTCCTTCAAAATTCTCTGTGACTACATCAAAGAAAAAAAGGAATCAAGATTGGCCTTGTCAACCTTTTTTATATGCTTCTAAATATGATTAAGAGGTAGTGTTCTCTAGGCCTTGTATAGAAAGTTACCTTCAGTACAAATTATCCCCCAAGAACCAAGGAAAATAAAGAGGGGAGTCTCACACTGGCTGGCTTTTCCTGTGTGTTGTATCCTTGGGCTCTGAGACAGATTTCAAGTTCAGTTTCCAGGTTTGTCATCCCCACTCACCCGTCCTCCACTCCTCAGCAAGTTTACAGCCGTGTATATTTAGTCTCAGCTTCCAGAAAAGGTTCAGTTGACTTGAGAAGGACTAGCAATTGCTGATTGGGAAATTGTGTATTCTTAAAATGGGGGAGAGAATAAAGGGAAACAGAAATACAAAGGGGAGAGTAATTAGTTGAGCCAAAGTAGAAGAAACTGTGTCTATTAGAGAAATGGTCCAAAGGGAAGGAAGACCAGAAACAGGATCCCTAGTGTCCAGGAAGCTTTCTCAGGTTGACAAGTCTCCTGAACAGCAAGTTAGATCTCCTTGTCCCGCTCCAGCATTAAGCAGCCTGCCCCTCCTGTTCTGATGTTATCCTCCTACAAGTAGTCACCTTGGAGAGCAGTGGTAGTGGTTGCAACACGCTGACTTGAGGTGGAGATGTGTATATGTGAATCATGGTTATGCTGTCAAGGAGCCCGCCTGGATCTGGGAAGCAGAGCGAAGGTATGAAGTCAACGAGCTACAGGAGACATTAGCCCAAAAAACGTTTGGGGAAAGATGAGGGGGTGGTAGTGGGCATTTGAGGGGATCTCATGATAAGGAGGTCAGACTTGGCTTCAGTTTCTGGTGGAAAGAAATTAGGAAACTGGTGATACATCCCAGATGTTGAAGTGAAAATATTTATGCTTTTAGAAGGGATAAGTGACAAAAAAAAAATTGGTGCATAACCCCCATCTTAGAAGGCCTCTACTGTTGTAGTTAAAAGGGTGGATTTATTCCTCACTAAAAATTTCCCATCAATTTCACCTTTATTATAGGGTCTCGTTTCGTATTTAGCTATCAACTTAATTTTTAGCCTAAGCAAAAGTGGTTATTTGTGAACAGGGATATTTTCCTTCACACAGCTGAAGAACTGATCTAACCATTAAGAACAAACAAAATCCGAGCTGAAAATATAGGCCCCACCCAAAGTTTCTCATTTTTCTCATTATTAGTAGTGATGATAATGAGAGCAAACCTTTATGAGCACCTGCTATAAGCCAAGCAGCCAAGCACTGCTGGATTGTGCTACCTAAGAAGAGCTCTGATTAAAATGAGTGAAAAGTTTAAGATATAAAGAGAGGATGATTTCTCACTGTTTCCAGATTCTTTTATCCAGGTTACGTTGTGTATGTGTGGTATGGAGTCAAGGGCTGTGTTAAACCTCTTTGAGTTCTATATTCTTTCTAAACTTATTTTTATGCCTGTGTGTCTCCAAGTCTTCTCAAGATTAAGAAAATACCTGGGCCACTTCTATTTTTTGGAGTGTCCAGGTATATTTACAAAATGAAGAAATGACAATATGGCTTTTTTAAAAATGCAATGTTTTTATTTTTTAAAATATAGCATAGTGCAATTATACTGCACACAAGATAAACACAGGACTGATAACGGACTTAGAGCAGCCTGATGTAGTAACAGAGCACAATTTTTTTTGAGACAGGGTCTTACTCTCACCCAGGCTGGAGTGCAGTGGCACAGTCACAATTCACTGCAGCCTCAACCTCCCAGGCTCAAGCGATCCTCCCACCTCAGCCTCCTCAGTAGCTGGGACTGTAGGTGCACACTGCCATGGCCAGCTAATTTTTTTATTTTTAATAGAGATGAGGTTTTGCTGTTACCCAGGCTGTTCCTGAACTGAACTCAAGTCCTCCCACTCAGCCTCCCAAAGTTCACGCCTGTGATCACACTGGGATTACAGGCGTGAACCACCATGCCCAGCTTAGGGCACAATTTAAACCTGTAAAATAGATGCTATCTTTCAGTCCTCTCAGGGTTTCTCAGAGACTGTAAATGTAAAACCTTGTTTGAAGAACGTGTCTAAAAATCTAAGCTCAAGGGTCTTGTGGATGCAAGGCCCATGGTCAGATGGTCTTATGCCCTGATCCCCACACGCCTTCACAGACCAGGTATGAGCCTCTCTCCCAGACTTGCTTCCTCTAAGAAGCTGGTCCTCAGCCACAATCTTTAAATAAGGAGCAGCATCAATCTCAGATTTCTAAGTATTTCTGTTTTTCTTTCTGCTTCCTTATGTTTCTCCCTGCTCTAAGTCCTCAAACCCCACCACCACAGCTGGGCAGGCTTCCCCTCATAGGAATGGGGGGCAAGGGTGGAGGAAAGCGTAGCCCTCTCAGAGCCTCAGCATCACATGGTCAAACCTGGTTTCCCACAGACAGGTTCAGCGGTCGGGAAACTGGCAGTGCAGGCTGACATGGGCCCTCCCTCTCACAGCCTCTGGAAGGAAGGAGGAACATGAGGACACCAGAACAGCAGCTTCTGGAATTGGCATTTCTCAGGCAGTCAGCACTGATCTCTCCTCAGCCCCCCTCCCAAGGCTGCGGCGGTTCTGGAGATGATGGCGGAAGTGCCCTTGCCTTCCCTCCACAGCACGCCTGAGCACTCAGCTTCCCTTCCCTTCCCTTCTTCCTGTCTTGTAGTGATTGCAGCAGAGAGCTCCATTTGGCAGCCTGGTGGTGCTCTTGTCTATTAATGGAAACATTGGCCTGTCTCCCAGTATAACACAAGATAGGCCTATGCATCAGTTATGCAATCTTTGCTCTGATGACTTCATCAGAAAGGGTGGGTACAAGAAGAGAGAAGGGCCCGGGTTGGGGAAAACAGTAGCTCAGGAGGGAAAAAAAAAAAGTCTCTCAACAGCTGAAGACAGCTGAGACTGCTCCCCCTCCCTATTTCTAAATCAAGGAAAGAAAGGTAGCAAACATATGGGTAAAAAAACCTAATGGAGCAGCTGACAAACCACTTTCAGTCCATGTGTCCTGACAGCGGCCACTTGCATGCCCGCAGAGGCTGTGCTCGCCTCCCTGGGGCAGGCTTCCCAGCCCTGGTGGCTATGGTTTTTTTACAGCTCCAAAGAGAAGACAATTTGTGGAGGCAATGGCGGTTTTCACCCACCTCTCGAGTTCTTGAACTCCAAAGTTCTGGCTGGTTCTGGCCATGCACTGTGGCTTCAAGGCTAAGATGGAGAAAAGCCACAGCCAGCTGGGTGGTGCTGCAGAGAGCAGCCTTGTCCGGGTGGACCAAAGAACTCTTGGACGATGGTCAGTACCCTTCCTCTGGGACTTGGGAGCTCTTTGTGAAAGCAGTGGAAAGCTGACCTAGTTGCTGAACCTGTATCCAAGGCCAGTTGTTCAAGCCACTTACAGGTTTTGAAAGGGGACCTGCCAATTAAGCGTGTCTATTACACCCTCTAGAGCGTAAGGTGCGCTCAGGAAGAAATAGTCCAGGTCCCAGACACAGCCTGGGCCCCTCTTGAACATTTCATTCCATATCAGTTTAGCCTCCTTATTCTTAACAAGCTTTTAAAAATAATATTAAAAGTAATATATATTCATAACGGAAAATATGAAAAAGCATAAAAATAAAACCCCTTATAATTCTTGTCTAACAAGACTATCCGGTGGCTAGTGTTTTAAAAACTGTTTTTGGTGTTGTTGAGTTTTAACACCAGAGGACATAAACAAAACAAAAACTGTTTTCCTCCCCTGCCTTTCTTAACTATATATGGTAACCTTTTTTTCTATGTGATTAGATTGTCTAAGGAGGCATGATTTTTATTGGCTGCCTAGTATTCATGGTATGGATGTACCATAATTTATTTAATCAAGCTTCTGTTGTTGTACACTAATGAACTTTTAACCAATTTCGAATTGCTTTGGTGGTGGAATTAATCACAAGAAAGGGATCAAAAGGACTCTGTAATTTACATCAAAGGCAGACGAAAAGCATAACTCCCAAAGTTGTGTTTCCATTGGAGGGACCTATGGTAACTATGTTCAAAGCACTGATAAGGACAAATGGTATTTTTGTTGCTTTTATCCCCCCAAAAAATGGCCTTGAAAGGCTGACCTTCCTGTGGCTGGTGGCACTCTCACATTTGCACTGGACTGCCAACTTTAACCCTTTCTTTAACATTCAGCAGAGGGTCAGCTCAGGATCTCGGAGAAGCAGTCCATTAAAGGGCCATCATTTTGTCCTCTCCAGTTATACCTGATAATTGGTTTAGGCTAGAATTCATCACAGCCAATTAGTCAGCTGAGTTCAGGAAATCTTTATTTTGTTGCAGCTGTGGCCATACCTCTGTGCTAGATACTCGAAAGACGCGTAGTCTTGGTCCCGAAGGAACTAAAAGCCTTGCCAGGAAGGATGCCATAAGGATATCATCCCGCCAGGAAATTACAACTCGGAAGCATTTGGAAAGTTAGAACTTTCTACCTCTCCCAAGTTAGTTAAGAATCAGTAGGGGGTGTATAATTGTGCATATACCATGATCATAAGCATAAAAATATGTTATTGCATATGGGAAAAAATTAGGAGGAACTATAAAAACACATCAAAATATTAACAGTGGTTATCTTTGAGTCTTCAAAATGAATGTTAGCTTTTTTCTTTATACTTTTTTCTATCTATACTTTTCTGCATTGTTTTCTTTATACTTTTTTTCTATCTAGACTTTTCTGCATTGTTGTTCAAATGTTCCCCAGCAATTGGGAAGCAGATGAAGGAATCAGCAAAATGTATATTTGTAAAATAATTGCCCTAGCAATTAGGCAGTTAGCTCCTAAAATAATGGGGACCAAGGCCTTTTTTTTTTTTTTTTTGAGACAGAGTGTCGCTGTATCATGCCCAGGGAGGTGTGCAGTGGCGCAATCTCATCTCACTGCAACCTTCACCTCCCAGGCTCAAGCAATTCTCCTGCCTTACCCTCCTGAGTAGCTGGGACTACCGGTGCACGCCACCAAGCCCAGCTAATTTTTGTATTTTAGTAAAGATGAGGTTTCACCATGTTGGCCAGGCTGGTTTCAATCTCCTGACCTCAGGCGATCCACCCACCTCGGCCTCCCAAAGTGCTGGGATTACAGGCGTGAGCCACCATGCCCAGCTTGACTATGACAAGTCTTGGTCTCCATTGTTTTAGGAGCTAAAGCCATTTAGCTGAAACCTTGCCAATTCCCACACCTTGAAGGATGCCTTGCATGATCAAGAGGTTTTGGCAGTAAGAGTAAGAACCACAAGCTGTTTGTTATGTGGTCAGGGTGTACCAGTCACTGGGCTCATGGTGGATCTGAGTTTCTACCCAGGCGTGTGGGGTTCCCCCAATCTATGCTGTTCCTTTCTAGAAGCTGAACAAAGAGCTTTGCTGAACCCATTTAGCAGCCTTCCCATTGGGCCCCAAGTTTCTGTTGTTTCAGTGATAAGCCTCCTAACTTGATGAACTCTCCCTCAAACTCAATCATCTTAGGGACACAACCACCACACATCAGAAAACAAACCTTTTAATCCAATCTTCAATAATCTGTGGAGACAGAAGAGTTTAGATGGGGTGGGCCCTTTTGGAGCTCTGCTATAAGTTAATTATAAACACCTCTCCAAACCCACATTAAAAATTGTTCTGGAAAAAGAAAGTTTGTAAAAGAAAACCAAATCTCTGCCCTGACACCAGATCAACTTCAAAGAAAATTCTAAGGTTATATTTCATTTTGTTTCTTCCTTCCACTTATGGTTGAATGATCTAATCTTATGCCCTTTCTTTAAATGTCGAAGTTGATACCACAGAGGCATCCCAATTTTGGGTATCAGGCAACATATAAAAAAAACGATGCATATTTTGGTGCTCTTTCAGTTGCATCCTTTGATCCCAAGGTTCTCTACCTTTTTATTCTATGTCCATCCCTCTCACCACCCCCTTCCCATTTCTTTTTACTCCAACATCCTCCTGGGTGGTCTGCTCAATTTAGACCAGATGCATGTTATGGTCAGTGGAAAAGTCAGAATCCCAGAGACGCCACCACCAGCTGTGGGACATCACACAAGTTCCTTAACCTCTCAGAAATTCAGGTTTAAAAAAAAAAAAAATCAACAAAATGAGTTAAATATAGAGGTGAAAGCCCCTAGGAGAGTGTTTTGCAATGAGTAGGTGTCCCATAAGTGTTACATTCTTCATATTTGAAGAACCCTTTCAATCAGAGGAAACTTTCCTCCAATCATAGCTTTTCATAGTTCACCTTATTACACCAGGGACTTGTAAGTTTAGCGATGTGTGATGTTGTCTTAGCAAGGGCATTATAGGGGACTCACTCCTTCCTCAGTTGTGGGTGCTCCTCAGCCTCCACAGCACGGTTGCAACTGAAGTAGCCTTTCCTGGAAGAATTGGCTCTTTCAGCCATGGGATCCTTATAGAATTCTTGGGTTTGTATTGCAAACATCACTGGCCTGAGCAACCCTCTGAAAATTTTGAGAATTTTGTCTCAAGGCAGGAAACTTTGCAATAGAAACCTAAGCAACTCAGCACCCTGGCTTGCTTTTGAAAGTGCAGCTTTGCAATTTAATCAGGGCACAGGATTATTTGCCCCAATGATTCTCTATGGGACATCGTAATCACCTGGAGAGCTTGTTAAAACACCCCCCAGAAGTTCTAATCCAGGAGGCCTAGCGGGGAGCCTGGGAATTTGCATTTCTAACAAGCTCCCAGGTGGGGACTAATGCATTTGATCCTGGAACCACACTTTGAGAACCTCTAATTTAGTTCTTTAGTTCAAATGGGGAGGTTTTAGAGTCTTCTTAGCTATTTCTTTTCTATGGCACTTCATTATGTCACCTCCAAAATTTCCATTGTCAAGGAGTCTTATGAGTATGGTTTTCATTTCAGGGGGTGGAAACTGAGACAGAGAGGTCAGATGGGTTGCCTGCACCTGGGGCAGTCCCAGCCAGGCGCCTCCGTCTAGCCATCATGGGTGTTAGATTCATCCTGTGCTGCTCAATGACGTAAAACTGCTGCGCCCTCTGGCCCAGCAAGGTCATGTTAGCGTTCACCTCTGATACATACTTCCGCCTTCTCAAACTTACTAATAAAACTTTCAACAGTAACTTTGCAGGGGAAAAGCCTCTGGATTCTGGTGAGAGGTTGGACGTAGAAATCTTTTGATATATAAAATTTAGTCGAAATCCCACTTGGGCTAAAGATTCATTCCTTAAAAAAATTTTTTTTACTTGACCCAGTTCAGTGTGTGTGTGAAGCGTAGGTTTTCTGGAACATTCTTTTTGTTTATGCATTGCTTTATTTTTACTCCTTCCTGCCACGAACAATCCTCATCTCTGTCCCCGTGTCCTCCCCAGCCACTAACACACACGGTGTGGCCGGACCTGGGAAATGCGCCCTCCGGAGCACACCGCAGCCTCGCAGGCTCCCGAGCGGCGCGCGCGGGCCGAGGACCTCCAGGGCCCCTCGCGGGTCTACCGAGCGCCCCCGCGCCGCCCCTGCCCGCGCCCGGGACCGCCTCGTGGGCTTCTTTGTTAGGGCCGCCTGCGCCGAGAGGCGGTCTCGGGCCTGCCGGGGGCGCACGGGCCCCACTCCTGCCTTCTTAGCCGGAGTTCCCTAAGGACTTGTAAGCATATAGGCTCCAGTCGAGAGGCCAAATTAGGCCCCAGGGGACTTTTTCAATAAAATCCTAAATTTCATTTAGGCTGTTCGTATGCCAAGCGGTTGCAAGGACTCTGAGCCGAAGAAGCGGTGCCGGGCCTACCCGAGGCTCGCTCCTTCCCGCCCCCTCCCCGCGCCGGCTTTGTGCAGCTGGGCTCCTGGAAACCCGGTCCCTCCCGGGCTGTCGGCCCTGGGGTCTGGTGCCCGCCACCTTCCCGCCCCTCTGTGGTCGCCACTGCCCCCGAACCCCACTCCCAGCCCTTCCGTTTCCTTCCACGTCCCCTTCCCGTGCCCTCCCTCCCCCGCCTGAGTTCTCCCTCCCCTCTGGCTGGAAGAAAAGTCGGTAATAAGAAACCAGTTCAGTGTCAGTCGGAGGAGGGGGGAGATAATCCCAGAGATACACGGCAATGGAGTGAGAACTCATTTTGTGTAAAGAGGGCCTCGAGTCACCAGGGAATTCCTGGATTGTCTCAGGCTGTCGTGTGTGATGTCCATCACGCCGTGCGAACACCATCTGCTCGGTATTATGCTCTCAGTTGCCAGGCTACCTGCTGTACGCAGTAACACTTGACTGCCTGACTCCACGTTCGCAGCGCTCGCCCAGACGCGCGGGGCGGGGGCCGCGGAGGGGCGGGCGGGAGCCCTGATTAAGCCATCTGCGAGGGGAGGGGCGCGGGCGCGGCGGCGGCCGGGCGCGAGCCCGGGCTGACACCACCATCTGCTGGGGCGCGGGGAGAAGCGCAGCTGCTCCGCGTTCCCCCGGCGAGCGACGCCTGGAAAAGGCTGAAAAGCCCTGGGCGTCCTCGAGCCCGTGATTCACGGGGTCCCCGTCACCCCAGCCTCCTCGCCGCCGGCCGTCTTTTGTGATTCCCTGCTCTTTGGTTCGCCGCCAACAACGCCGGCCCCTCTCACCCAAACACTATGCACGTTCTTGAAAACACTTCAGAGAAATAAAGCTTCCCTACGCACAGATTTATAAATAAACAGCTGGCTGTTCCTGGGAGATATTTTTACCGTAGCTGTTTTTTGAAGTCGAAAACTGCCTGTTTGGGGGAGGTAAGGGCGCTCTTAACACCTCCTACCTCACTCTAGCCTTTAGAAAATTGCTAAGATCTTTTCCCTGGAGAAGATATGTAAAGTAGGTTCGTTGGTTTTGATTTCTTTCTCCTCCCTTTATTTTACTGAAGAGTGAGGGTTAGGCAAGTAATGAAGATCTATGTAGCCAGTTGGATTTTTGAGGGGGAGAAACTGTATTAAGATTCTTAGGAGAAGCAAGGGAGGTCGTTGGGCAAGGAGTGGATTGGAGAACAAGCCAGTAATTACAACTAAAAATACTGCATCATTTGGCTTCAAGGCATTACATTTCACATGACGAAAGCTCAGCCTGGTTTTCTCTAATTGCACAACGCAGTATGTGTCTTTCTTAGAAATGAGCAGTGGCTTGAAATCCTGAAATCTGACAGACTATTTCTCATTAAACCCTCTTAGACTGGAGGTTAAAGGAAGCCATGTAATAGGAAACAGCGGCCTCTGCCAGCTTAATGTGTGAGGCAAGTCACTGAGTACAACGTCTTCACACTTTGGAATATACATCAGAATCTGGGGCTGTAGGTGTCTCTCACCCACCGTTGAATGCGGCAGAGCTTGTTGGGAAAGTACTCAAGATGTTTCATAGGGAATGCAGTCCTTTAAGAATGCACATAGTGCTGGGAGCAGTGGTTGCTGCCTGTCATCCCAACATTTTGGGAGGCCAAGGCAGGAGGACTCTTTGAGGCCAGGAGTTGAAGACCAGCCTGGGCAACATAGTAAGACCACCATCTCTACAATGAATTTAAAAATTGGCAGGGCATGGTGGCATACATCTGTAGTCCCACTTACTCAGGAGGCTGAGGCAGGAAGATTGCTTGAGGCCAGGGGTTGGCGGTTTCAGTGAGCTGAGATCATACCACTGCACTCCAGCCTGGGCAATGGAGTGAAACCCCGTCTCTAAAAAAATAATAATAAAATAATACATACAGCCCTTCCTGCCTGTAGGTCTTCAGTGAGAACCCTAAGGCTAAACCTCTGTAAGGGAATTATTTGGGGAAACATAATCCTGGGAAGTGATAACATGACTATCCTTTTGGGAGGGTTTTTTTTTCACACTGTGCTTTTGAAGTATTTCTTTTAGGCCCAGGATGACAGGGGCAAAAAGTGGTTTGATGTATTATCGTCACCCCATTTGCCTCTCCCTTTCTTTGCCCAGTGGAGGGGAGGCTGGGAAAGCAGCACTTCTTCACCCCTTACCACTTCCAGGCACACTCCCCAGCTGTGCCGGCTGGCCGCACAGGACAAGCGTATCTCAAAGTGCACAAAGATAAACAGGGCCCTCCCAGACCAGCCTTCTCAAAAAAATCAAGCTGAAGAAAATTTTATCTTCCCTTGGACCTCATTTTCTTTCCAACTCTCTCCACCTTATCAAAACTGGAAAGTATCAAATATACTGAGATAGAAAAAACAAACTGCATATCTGCATTTTTGCTGATTGGCTGTTTATATGTCAGTGTGAATTCATTTGTTAAAGTGTAAAGTCAATCAGCCATTTGTCCCTAAAGGTGGCAAGAAACAGATTTATTTCACTGGAAGGAAGGGCTTGGAAAATAGGTGGCAGATATTTAGGGGGAAAAGGAAGACCCTGAATTATCTAGACCCCTGCAAGAGTTAGTCCTGAAGTAAACTTTTTGGTAGCACAAAGGTTCCTGGCATTGTTTAGCATAAGATCTTTTTATTAACATCAAAAATATTTCCTAGCTATGTTTGTGTATTTATAGAGAAAATACACAAAGACAAAACGTTTTATTAATTTCAGCTACAGCATTTATGTGTAAAAAATAGAATGCAGTACACTTATGAGAGACACACTGTATAGGTAGGTGTACAGGCTGTTCTTAGGTGCACACTTAACACCATGAAGACACTGCCTGGGAGAGGCCTGAGCTAGAAGAAAGAGGACTGAATTGATAATTAAAATTAGCATTCTACTTACTCATGTCACCAAATACCACCTGTACCCTGATAACTTACGGAAAATTTTTTTAATTTAAATTTTTTTTAAAAAGCAAAGAAAAGGTATCTGTTTTGGGGTTTGTTTTTTTTTTTTTTTTTTTTAAGTTGCATTCCAGTTCTGCTAGTTCTGAGTCTTCCATTCACTAATTGTGCGACCTGGGCTACTGCACGAACAAACCAGAGCATCTTGGGCGATGGGTTCTAGGGTAAGAGGAATAGCAGTTTGGTTTGGTTTGGTTTGGTTTTTGTTTGTTTTGCTTTTTTGTTTTGTTTGGAGGGAAGAAGAGCAACTGAAGATGCAGTTGAGGTCAGTCGTAGTAGAGAGGAAAGTCGGAATGGTTCTACACGCCGCAGAAGGAAGGGAGGAACACAGCCCAGACCGAAGGAAATCAAATCCAGGACTGTCTCTCTGAGAGAGAGAGAGAGGGAAACTTCACCTATTTGCTTTGAGAAAAAACTGCCAGCATGTTTAACAGTATCTGCATTGGAAAGGCAATAAAGTAAAAAGAAGAAAAATATTAAAATCCAGATGGAGTCTTGCTCTGTTGCCCAGGGTGGAGTGCAGCGGCATGATCTCAGCTCACCGCAAATCTCCGCCTCCCAGGTTCAAGCAATTCTCTCGGCCTCCCAAAGTGCTGGGATTACAGGCATGAGCCACCACCCCCGGCTGGATTTAAAAAATTTTTAATGATAGAGTTATTCGCATTTGCTTCTTACTATTTAAGGTCTCATAGTAATGCTTCCCAAAATGACTGTGAATGTCCTTATATGTGTGCCCGTTTAATCTGTGTCAACTCCTCTATGTTCACATTAATTACTTGAAACTTTAATGAGGTAGAGGAATTTCTGCAGAATGTTCAGACAATACTTGCCACTGCTAGGTAGGCTTGGTAGAACAAATAGGAAAGGAAGTGTCTAGAAATTGAATCTTTGGGCCACATACCTTTTCTTCCCATTCACTGTTTTTCCCTAGTAGTCTATACTGTCCAGCTCAGAGCACAAACTTAGCCTCTGAGCACATTCTCCACGTAGTCACCTGGGCGGTATGGAATTAGGTCTTTACTTAATTTACTTGGCCTCCTCTTCCCTAAGGACGAGTCCGTAAAAGTGGCCATCATTTGACTGGCTGACATATAATTATAGAATCAAGAGACCCAATCCAACACCCCACGTTTAAATTATCCCAGACAGAGGAGACTCCATTCTATTTTTAAAGACATTAGGAGATTACATAGCTTTGGTCAGTGTAAAACATTCCCAGTTCTCACCATCAGCAACTCTGGCCAGCAGGATTTTTCTTTTTGACATATATCAAAGCTCTCAAATGTTGCAACTTGTTAGAATTCCATCAAGTATCAGACCTGTTGATTAACAAATTCCTGCAGTTTTATGTAAATGTCCCCACTACTTGCGAAGAAGATGTCTATTTTTGGCCAAGTAGACATAAGAAATAAGGATTAAAAGGTGAGGTCAGGGTGTCTCTCGTGTTCCAGACTTTAGGTGAGCTCAGCCTGAGGGCTCATTCCCTTTCCTTTGAGGAACACAGGATGTTAGTTGAAAATCCAGTCCATATGCAATAATGAGTCCCATCTGAAACAGACCGGACTTGGCCTTGGATTTCCCAGAGCCATGCTCTCTTACTGTCCATTGTGGCCTTTCTAATTCTACTCAGGTAAGGTTGGATTTGAGGCTACTTTTACAGAAATGCAATGTGTGTCACTCACACACATAAGCTGGGATTCCTGCCCTTTTCCCAGGGGCTTCCCTTCAAATGGCAGTGAGTCTCCATGGGGAATCCCTGAATCTGTCTCTCTCTTGTCCTCCCAGGAGCAGCATCCAGTTGGACTTCCCCGAACCACAGGCCCCATGCAGTCCTCTGTGCCCCCAGGCTCAGGTGGCATGGTCTCAGGAGCCAGTCCTGCAGGCCCCAGCTTCCTGGGCAGCCAGCCACAAGCAGCCATCATGAAGCAGATGCTCATTGATCAGCGAGCCCAGTTGATGGAGCAACAGAAGCAACAGTTCCTGCGGGAACAAAGGCAGCAGCAGCAGCAGCAGATTTTGGCGGAACAGGTAACATGCCCCTTGGCGTGATTCATTCATTCAGCAAGCACTTATTCAGCACCTGCTGGCTGTGAGGAAATCACAGTTCATATCCTTCGTCAAGATGCTCACAGTCTAGCATTTCCCGGGGTCACAGGAGAACCTGAAGAATTTAGACCTTTCAATTAGTTAGGCTTTTTCCTGTAATGAATTAATTTGTTCTTAAAAGACAGGCTTCAGTCAGCAGTTTGAAGGCCTGTGTGCCACAGACATTTCTTTGATTCAAGTCTGACTCCTTTTCTTCTGATTTCTGGTACAGGGTCTGTGTAATCAGCACATGGCTGGAGCTGTCTCACATGCTCCATAAGCCCTAATATTTCTAGCATGAAGAAAAAAATAATAATTCAGAGAACTCTGTTTCTTAGAGGAATTACAGGAGGAGAGATTGAGGAGAATTCTATAGAATGGGTCATGAACAATGGATTGGGAACAATAGCAGAACAATAAGGCCTGCAGAACTACCTGGAAGCCTGAACTCTGGGTCACAGACAGGGTGCAAACTTAGGAAAATTCCCCACAGCTTTTGAAACAGCTTGTGAGTTAAAGGAAAGCCTAACACAAATACAGCTTTACCTTAGGCATCTTTGTCCATCCTCGCCCTATAATTCCTCAGCTTTGAGAGAAAGCCTTCCCTGCAGACTGCTCCTGTAGGTTTCAATTTGTTTTGTTTTTAGAGATGCCCATACCTGACTTAGCATTATCCCAGGGAAAGGCCTGAGGCTGTCCACGAGAGAGCCCCAGGTGGCTTCTGTGGGGGTCTGCACAGGGAATCTCGTCCAACAGGCTCTTTCTTACAGGAGGTGTGAGGTTGTCATATAAAACTGAAGGCCCAGCGTAGGTCTGCCTCACAGTTATCCTTCTAAAATGTTCCTGATAGGGTCAGAATTTTGTAAATTTTTTCTCAAAGAAATAGAAACAGGGTCTCACTATGTTGACCAGGCTGGTCTCAAACTCGTGGCCTCAAGCGATCCTCCCCTCTCAGCCTCCCAATGTGCTAGGATTATAGGCGTGATCCACCACGCCCCACCAGATTTTTGCAGATTTACCAAGCATCCGCCACCGCATATATACAAGATCCTGTTTAGGACACAGGCCCATTGAGGTTCCTACTAACCAAGAACAGCAGTTCAAAGTAACGCCAGGCATCCCCCAAAGAAAAAAATTGTACGGCTGAGCACAGTTCACTTATGTTCCCTTTTTTTTTTTTTTGCTTTTGTTCCTGAACAGCTGCGTAATTATCTCCCTTTTTACCAAGGTCAGTCAGCCTCCTGGCAGCTATTGTACAAACAAACCTCCATCCCTCTCACCTACATAAGGTGTGTGACAGGGAGCTATGCTAATCTCTCTCAGGCAGTGATAAATGGAGCTGCCAAGGGCAGCCGGGCTCTGTAAATCCTCTCCTCAGCCAATCCCAGGAAATCTCAGGTGTGCCTGATGTTTTGAGTGATGGCTTTTGATATGTGTGTTGTGACCAAAGACACAAAGAAGGTCCAGGGCAAGCAGGCAGAGCTCAGCTGTGCAGCCCAGGGGTGTTCCCACATGGCGAAGCCGGCCCGACCCTGGGGAGCACGGGGCATGGGAAGAGTGTGAGAAGAGACACATCAAGACGATGCTCCCAGACAAGGAGGTGAGAGGTCAGGGGAGACCCCTCAAGATCCAGGGCACAGAGAGCAGGAGTGCCTTGGGAAAGACAAGGGAAATGGGAAGCTGCAACCTGCAGATAATTCCATAGCAACTGTGTGTACTAAAACACGGTGAGGGATGAGGGGAGAATCACTTTCCTCAGGGTCAGGATTAGTCCGTTCTTTTGCTTTTGATGTGATTTTGGAAAAACCACTGAACCTCCCTCTTCATCTGCCAAATTAGGTTTTAATAGTTTCCCAGCCTTCCTCATGTGGCCGCTTTAAGGATCACATAAGATCATGTGTGTAAAATATTTTGGAAGCTATATGTGCTGCACACATGTATGTGGGGACCTATCATATGGCCCTGGTGTCAGGGAATGTCAGGTGGGAGCTGCAGCTACATGGCCCAGCCTGGTCATTGGAGCATCTTGCCTGCACCTGGGGAGGTTGCAGATTTAGTGCAGGTTGTCTGAGTGCAGGTCTACAAGGAGTAAGTGCTCAACTTTTTTTTTTTCTGAGACAGAGTCTTGCTCTGTTACCCAGGCTGCAGTGCAGTGGCGTGATCTCGGCCCACTGCAACCTCTGCCTCACGAGCTCAAGCAATCCTCCCACCTCAGCCTACAGAGTAGCTGGGACCACAGGGAAACACCACCACACCTGGCTAAGTTTTGTATTTTTAGTAGAGATGGGGTTTCACCATGTTAGGCAGGCTGGTCTCGAACTCCTGGGCTCAAGCAATCTGCCCGCCTCGGCCTTCCAAAGTGGTGAGGTTGAAGGTGTGAGCCACTGCACCCAGCCAGCTCTCAACTTTTTGTGTGAGAGTGAAATTGCCAAATCAACACCAGTCTTGGTTGCTGCAGCATTGAAAGTGTCCTCACACTTTGGATTTTGGAAATAGATTTTGGGTTTCCTGAAAGGTAATGTCAGAGAAAACAGAAGGATTTGGGATCTTGCATATTTTGGGGAACTTTAAAATGATTCTCAGTAGACTTGGAAATCAGAGCAGAGCAGGTCGAAAGTAGGTATGAATTCATATTTAATGCCTATTCTCAAAAAGCGCAAAGCACATCACCTCTCATCCATTCACAAAGGTTAGACAGAACTTAGAAATGTTCTAGATCATGAAGTCCCATCATTTTACAAATTAGGAGCTGAGGTTATGTGAGGAACCTGAGCTTATGTGATTTATGTGAGATCACAGAGCTACAGAGAGACAGAGCCAGGACAGAACTGGGAACTCCTGATTCCTGACTCCGGAATACACCCTCAGTCCCCCACAGGCTGCGGGGGGCTCATTCCTTGTCGTAAGTGGGACAGTTAAGTTCTTAGATAATAGGAATTTTGACTGGGAGAAGCTGTTCAATGCTCAGCTAACTCTCAAAAATGCCCTTATATTGCTGCCTAAAAGATTTGCGTGGTTTCTTGTCTATACTTTAATGGTCTACACAATCAATTAATTTCAACAGTTTTCTGCAGAACGTTATAGTAGGCACCACGGATGGAGTCAACAAGTCAGAGGCTGATGTTTTCTTTGGTTGCCAGAACACTGGCTGGCCTTGTAGAGAAAGAGAAAAAGAAAAGAAAATTATAGAGCAGTGCAGGAACAAACACAAGAGAAAAATGGAAATAAACACGTGTTAAGAGGTGGTCAGTGTGTGTTATTTTTATAATGAACACTCTAAAGAATGGGGACCTTGGTATATGTTCTTTATAGCCCTTGCAGATGAAAGGTACTTAATGAATATTCAGCAGCTGCAGGGAGCAGGTTAAACAACATACGGAAGGTCACTCAAGCTACTTGACGGCAGACCTAGGACTAAAACCTCTTTCTCTGCTCTTTCTACATCACTCTTATTTTCTTTCCCTTTGCACATATAGCATGATAATAATAGCCTTCCCAGTATATTGGAAACAACACTAGCAGTGCAGCATCCCCGTGAGTGGAAGAAGAAAGACTAAAACACAGGCCTCCTGGCTCGCTGGTATATGTGGAATCCCACATGGCTTCCTCAAAGCAGTAAATGCTGAATAGTTTACTTGTAGAGATGTATTTTATAGGCATTGTGGATTCATGGGAATAAGATGAGCCTTTTCTGTATAACCCCTGAGGATCTCATCTTCTTATGCCCAAAGCATCCATTTAGGTCATTAAAAAGCATTTGCTTGTCCCTTTGAGCTCAGTCCCCACAGTGCTAAGGAAAGATGCAGGCTGGTGTTAAGCAGTCCATGACAAAACCCTTACCCTCAGCACGCATTCCTCATGACCCAGCAAGTCCACACATCAGAAATACATGCAGATGTTCACCCAAAGGTACAGGAATTTTCATAGCAGTCACATTTGAAACACAAAAACTAGAAACACCAAAAGTAACATCACTAGTAGAATGGGTAAATCAAGTATGGTATATTCATATGATGGAATGCTATCCAACAGTGAGAATGACCAAGCAACAAGCATTCACATCAACATGGATAAATCTCGCAAATACAGTGGTGAATGCAAGAAACCAGACACAAAAGCAGCATTGTATGACTCCTTTTCTGCAAAGTACAAAAGCAGACATAACTACCGTGTGTTGTTAAAAGTTAGGACATTGATACCCATGGTTCAAGGGAGGGTGATGACTGGAAGGGCCATGAGGGGCTCCTGGCTATGTTCTGTTTCTTGATGTGGGGGCTGGTGGCCCTGAGTGTGTTCGTTTTATGAAAACCTACCTGATCCTATCCTTAGGCTTTGTGCACTTGCCTGTATGCAGATTATTCTTTAACACAAAGTTTAGTTTTGGGGAAAACCCTGTCTTCCTCAGAACTGCTAGGATATTAAATTGTGTGCTCATTCCCCATCTCACCTCCCCACCCCTCTTGTGTTCTGTCGTTCTAGCAGTTGCAGCAATCACATCTACCCCGGCAGCACCTCCAGCAACAGCGGAATCCATACCCAGTGCAGCAGGTCAATCAGTTTCAAGGTGAGGCCAGTGCAACCTCTCTTATTTTATACCTTCTGGTTGTGAAGAGCAAGTGAATGTGTAGCCAGTGGCATTGCCTTACATGCAGTGTTTCTGTCCAGGAAATACTTAAAATATTTAACTACTGGTAGGTTAAGAGTACTAACCAATCAGATTGGATTCCTAGATGCCTCCTGTTGTGCCAGGCATTCACCTTTTGGTGACTGAGTCACAGAGAGTTTCTAGGAGGCCCAGAGAAGGGTCAGGGTAGCTGTGGGAGTTGGGATGAACAGCAGTTCTTCACCAAAGGTACACAGTATTTCAATAGTTTTACAACCAGTAAGGATATTCTGGTGCCTGTTGGCTCAGTATCAGTTGTGTTTACGTTTAGATCATCATCTTAGTGACTACAGGGACAAAAATCTTGTGCCACATCTTTTTTGGTTATCCCAGCAGGTCACCTGACCAAAGCCCTTACCTGTAAAGCTGAAGTGGAAGAATCTGGCTTGCAATAACCACTAGTCTCTGCTAAATATAGAAGACAAATAGGGCCTCAAGGCTGAACTGATCCTGTGTCATTTGTGCGAATCCCAAATCATGACCCAGCAGTGGGTGCGCTGTGTGTCAGTGTTGGCACTCCTTTATAAATGCAGAAGGGCCACTTGAATATCAAACCCTTCCGTCTCCAATAGAGAGAACCGTTGGCCAGGCACGGCGGCTCACGCCTATAATCCCAGCACTTTGGGAGGCCGAGATGGGCCGATCACATGAAGCCAGGAGTTCAAGACCAGCCTGGCCAACATAGCAAAACCCCGCCTCTATTAAAAATGCAAAAAATTAGCTGGGCATGGTGGCGCATGCCTGTAATCCCAGCTACTCAGGAGGCTGAGGCAGGAGAATTGCCTGAACCCAGGAGGCGGAGGTTGTAGTGAGCCGAGACCGCACCATTGCACTCCAGCCTAGGTAACAAGAGCAAAACTCTGTCTCAGAAAAAAAAAAAAATGCAAAAAATTAGCCAGGAATGGTGGTGCATACCTATAATCCCAGCTACTCAGGGAGGCTGAGGCACAAGAACGGCTTGAACCTGAGAGGCAGAGGTTGCAGTGAGCTGAGATTGCACCACTGCACTCCAGCCTGGGTGACAGAGCAAGACTCTATCACCAAAAAAAAAAAGAGAGAGAGAGAGAGCCCTTGAGGGTCTTATATGGAATGAAGAAATAGCCTGAGGAGCCTTCCTAATCTTATCCACAGGAGTTTTCAGGGGGCTTCAGGGGCCACCGAGCACCAGAAATCCTAATCCCATCCTCTGCCCATTTTGTGGGATCTAGATCAATGTGTCCTAACTTCTCAAAAGTTACCTATTCCGTTAAGAATCTGTAAAAATCTATGAAGTTTCTTGCACAGAAATATATAATATGTAAATATATATACAAACTTTTACATAATTTCACAAGTATCCCTGAACTTTATCAATAGACTGGATGAAAAATTTCTGATCTAAGGTAGCATTTTTTCAGTCTTCAGACTGCAATACACAAGGTTATTGAAAACAACTTAATGGGTCACAGCCAACATTTTAAAAATTAAATACAACAGAAATTACCCAGTGCATATGGGAAAATTTTTTTCTGTTTTAAACCTACCTGTATATATTCTGGGTCATGAACTGTGAGTTGTGGTTTACTGTCTGAAAGCCATTGATATTTGCTGACAGATCACACTGAAGATCACCTGTGAAAATACTGGGGCTTGAGTAGCTACCACTCCCTTCCACCCCTGGGATGCTTATATCACATTAGATCCCATTTGGTCTTGACACAGGGAAGTACAAAAGGACTGAGTTATCCACAGGTGTTCTGTGCACTAAATCAGTGCCAGTCGTTTTTGAAGAATTCTGTTTCTCATTTTGCCGTGGGTAGGGAACAGTGGGGACTAGTCATCATTACGTATAGCTGTTGTTGTTTCAGATACAAAGCCCTCCTTTATATCTGTAGTTCTCAAACTTTAGCTTGCACTGGAAGCACCAACAGAGCGTGTTAAAACACACACAGTGTTTCCGATTCAGTAAATCTGGAGCAGGGCCTGAGAATCTGCATTTCTTACAAGTTCCCAGGAGTCACTGATTTTGCTAGCTAGGGAACCACACTTGAGAGCTGCTGCATTATATTATGAACTAATTAAAAACATAAAAGCTGATGAATCCAGCATAATGTCCCTTGAGTTTTCCAGGTTCATAACTCATGCATTATTTGTGAGGGAAAAGGGGCCCACCATAATTTAATCATTCCCCTGTGTAAAAGAACATAGACACATATTTATATGAGCTATTCCGAATGTTTTGGGTCCAATTAAAAAGTTCTATTCCTTGAACTTTTCTGAAACCCAAACCAGAGGTAATCAACCTAGAAATTTAGTTACACATGGAAATTTAGTTACAGCCAGTGTGACATTTGGGATCCTTGAACTGACTGGTTTGAGATATGTAATAATTTTTTTTTGCTATCTTCTGTATTTTCATGTATTTGTCAACACCCTACATAGCATGATTTTATGGATCTGGGAAAACAGCAAACTGATAAATAAGAATCATCGTTCTTGGAGAGAAGTTTTGTTAGGTATAACTTGCATGAGAACCTATCTCATACTCTCACCATTATACATTTCAAAGGCCTTAATGACCTTCTTTCCCTCATTAGGTTCTGGATCTCTGGGCAATGTTATATGTCTATGGGGAAATGCTTATTTTTTTCACAAATACAGGCTTCTTGTGAGTGAAAATAGAACATACACTCTTTTAGGAAAAAGTTGGATACTATCATCTCTATTTGAATATATAAGATTTTCTTAGACATTGTGATGTTAACCAGCAGACAAGAAAATTAGACTACAGTGTCTCACAATCATGTCTGTTTTAGGCCAAAAAAAAGAGAAAGAAAACATAATCTGTTGCTTAACATATGTAATAATCAGGTAAAGACAAGTTAATTCCTTGGACACGTCTGAATTTTTTTCCTTTGTATATTTAAAATCACTAAAGGCATAAAACTAGATTAATAAAAGGTTTTTTATTTCTCTTAGGTGAAAAATAATGTGCTGATTGCTGATTTTAAAATGCTTTTTTAAAAACAAGAATTACAGCCGGGTGCGGTGGCTCACGCCTGTAATCCCAGCACTTTGGAGGCCGAGGTGGGCAGATCATGAGGTCAGGAGTTGGAGACCAGCCTGGCCAAGATGGTGACACCCCGTCTCTACTAAAAATATAAAAATTAGCCGGGCGTGATAGTGGATGCCTGTAATCTCAGCTACTTGGGAGGCTGAAGCAGAGAATTGCTTGAACTCAGGAGGCAGAGGTTGCAGTGAGCCAAGATCACACCACTGCACTGCAGCCTGGGCAACAAAGCAAGACTGTGTCAAAAGAAAAAAAAGAAAGAAACAGAATTACATCAAGATAGTGCAGTCATTTACACTAACTAAAAATAAAGGTTGGCTTGGATTAACGTTTCACCGCCTATTAAAGGGCAAGGGCATTGTAACATTTCTGCCCTCTAAAGAAAGGAAACTATTTCTCATTCACAACATTAGTCCAGACAGTATCCAGTCCTTTAACATATCCATTATAAATATACGCCCCAAAATGGCCAAATTATGGATGTCCTTTCATCTATTTCTAGCAGCCCATCAGATTGTTTATATAATTTGGGTCCATCCAATAAATCTCTGAGTCAGCAATATTTTTCTCTTAAATTTTTTTTATAAACAATTCAATAACCCATTTCACCACAGTTGATCTTATTGGCCATGCAGCCGATAAAAATTTAGTCATTAAGGTCACAAAACTTCATGACAAGATTACAAGTTGCAGTATATACTACCTTCCAATGTTTCACTAGGAACTTTTGATTTTTCAAAAAATCACTTAGATATAATGAAGCTTAAAACAAAATATGAAAACATTTCTAGTGATTTCCCCCAGATCTTTCAGATTTCCTGACAGAAACCATTTCATTTTTCAATGCAGCATGATATTGATCTCAATCCACAAAAACTTGATATAATCAAAATTCCCTTAATTTTCTTTCTTAAAGAAAGGAAGAAAATATGGAGACATATTTGCAGCCCAGAAATCAATAACTCCATCAGGAAGACAAAAACATGCTTCAGTTATCTGCCAGGGTGCCAGGTTTAGCAAGGTTAGACTATTCTCATCTGGTTTCTCATCATAGTTCTAGGTGGGATCAAATTTGTTTAGAATATTGACTGGCTCCCATGCTGCATCTTCTTTAAATGTCCAGGAAAAAAACATTTTTCTTCTTCTCATAGACTCAATCATTAGCAGGGACATAGAAAAATCCATTTTTGTGCACCTCCTAGCCCTTTGCAACATTGACTGGTGTTTTACCGGTGACCTTTCCATTCTCTTGACTGTTTGGAAATTTCCTGGGAACACGTAAAGAAGGACTCACTCAAATGCCTAATTAAGGTTGAATGACTTGGTGTGGACACTGGCCACCTTTTAAACAGCATTATTAAAAGTGTGTTAGCAATTTGCTGAAATGGTCGTTGCCAATTTGAAGGAATGGACTTCGCTATAGAAATGCATAAAGTTCAGGAGGCTGAGACAGGAGAATTGCTTGAACCCAGGAGATGGAAAAAAAAAAAAACAAAAAGAAATGCATAAAGTTCATGGCCAAGTCGTGTGTAACAGGATGATCTCTTTTTCTAGCTCAGGAAACTGGCCAGTTTGCAATGACATGTTATGATTCAGAGAGTCTGGAGCGTGTTGAAATCTACAGAGTGGATCCAAAAAATGTCCTATCTGTCAAAATAGCTGCTTAGCAGAAGCAGTGGCCTTTAACCTCTCAAATCCTACTCAAGTCTTAAGGAAAATTAGTCTAATGGTCTTCATTGATAGTGTTCTCTACCAAACCATGTTCCACTTAACGAATAGAAAATGCAAAGTGGGGCCGGGCGCGGTGGCTCAAGCCTGTAATCCCAGCACTTTGGGAGGCCGAGGCGGGTGGATCACGAGGTCAAGAGATCGAGACCATCCTGGTCAACATGGTGAAACCCCGTCTCTACTAAAAATACAAAAAATTAGCTGGGCATGGTGGCGCGTGCCTGTAGTCCCAGCTGCTCAGGAGGCTGAGGCAGGAGAATTGCCTGAACCCAGGAGGCGGAGGTTGCGGTGAGCCGAGATCGTGCCATTGCACTCCAGCCTGGGTAACAAGAGCGAAACTCCGTCTCAAAAAAAAAAAAAAAAGAAAATGCAAAGTGATCAGCCATTTCTTTCTAATTTAGCCCCAGAGGTGAATTATCTCTCACCTCCAAAGAAAATAGTATTTTATTTGGTTGAGGACGATATTGTATCTATAAGAGTGAGAAATAATTTGCTTCTGGAGTATACACAAGAATAGCATCAGGATCTGTTAAGTGGAAAAGTCAGCTACAAAAACATGTACAGTATGATCCCAATTTTTACGGGTGTCTATTTAAAAGAATAGGAATGATCATCTCTTGATAGTGGGATTTCAGGTGACTTTAATTTTTGTCTGTGTTTTTTAATACTTTCAAATTTTTTACAATCAGCCTTGTTATAATCAGAAAAATAATCATTTTTATTAGAGATGTATTATTATCGGAGTAGATCCTTTCATATAAAGGAATTTTGTCATTCCCAAAGGAAATTCCAGCATCTTCTTGTAGTATATTGCTCATGGAAAAAGATATTCCAACAGTATATTGCTTATGGAGAAGAGTGAGTGGGGTGTGTCCTCTTTTTCACTGCAGGTTCTCCCCAGGATATAGCAGCCGTAAGAAGCCAAGCCGCCCTCCAGAGCATGAGAACATCACGGCTGATGGCACAGAATGCGGGCATGATGGGAATAGGACCCTCCCAGAACCCGGGGACAATGGCCACTGCAGCCGCGCAGTCGGAGATGGGACTGGCCCCTTATAGCACCACGCCTACCAGCCAACCAGGAATGTACAATATGAGCACAGGCATGACCCAAATGTTGCAGCACCCAAACCAAAGTGGCATGAGCATCACACATAACCAAGCCCAGGGACCCAGGCAGCCTGCCTCTGGGCAGGGGGTTGGAATGGTGAGTGGCTTTGGTCAGAGCATGCTAGTGAACTCAGCCATTACCCAGCAACATCCACAGATGAAAGGGCCAGTAGGCCAGGCCTTGCCTCGGCCCCAAGCCCCTTCAAGGCTACAGAGCCTTATGGGAACAGTCCAGCAAGGAGCACAAAGCTGGCAACAGAGAAGCTTGCAGGGCATGCCTGGGAGGACTAGTGGAGAATTGGGACCATTCAACAATGGCGCCAGCTACCCTCTTCAAGCTGGGCAGCCGAGACTGACCAAACAGCACTTCCCACAGGGACTGAGCCAGTCAGTCGTGGATACTAACACAGGCACAGTGAGGACCCTCAACCCAGCTGCCATGGGTCGGCAGATGATGCCATCGCTCCCGGGGCAGCAAGGCACCAGCCAGGTGAGGCCAATGGTCATGTCTGGCCTGAGCCAGGGAGTCCCGGGCATACCAGCATTCAGCCAGCCCCCAGCACAGCAGCAGATACCCAGTGGCAGCTTTGCTCCAAGCAGCCAGAGCCAAGCCTATGAGCGGAATGCCCCTCAGGACTTGTCATACAATTACAGCAGCGATGGAGCTGGGGCTTCCTTCCCTGGCCTCCCAGACGGTGCAGACCTTGTGGACTCCATCATCAAAGGCGGGCCAGGGGATGAGTGGATGCAGGAGCTTGATGAATTATTTGGCAACCCCTAGTCAAGAGAGACCCCAAGAGCCACAACTTGAGTGGTTAAAGCTTAAAAAGTAAGAAAGAAACAGGATGTTGACCCATCCTTGTTTTTCGTTTTTTTGACCCACGTAAACTGAGCAAAACTGCAGCTGGCTGACAGTGGAAGATCCAGGTGCCAATTCACAGCTCCACCGAGCCTCGTTTCACCTGATTTTCACACGGCAATCCAGATGAGACGCCACGCAGATCTCTGCTGCCGGAGAAGGAGACACCCAGAGGAGCAGGTGGGAAGATGAAGCCGGCCAGAGCCCCTCTGCTCAGAGCGCCCTGTGATCGCCCAACAGGAGCTGCTTCAGCCGAGAGGGACTGTTACCCAAGAGAGGGATCCTCAACCCCTCCTGCCCCAGGTCGGGAGACAGCAGCTTTGGAGACACAAAAGAGACAGAGCCTCGGCCAGGGAGAATCCCACAGAGGAGGCTGGGTGGTTGCACAGGCCAAGTGCGCAGGTTGGAAATGCACTGAACGCTGGGTGCCAGGAGATATCAGGCTTCAAGACATGCTACTGAATTCGGAGGGCAGGCATGAAGAACAGTGAGATGGTCACAGGGAGGCAACAACGGATCCTGCAGGCCTGTCTGTCTCATGCCCCGTGATGACCCTCAGGAATTGCAGAGGCTCTGCTGTGACAAGGAGAGCAAGCTGAGTTTGGAGCAGGGTCCATCCGACTGTCCTTGGGGTGGCTGCCTCTGCTGGTGCCCCTGGTGGCAGTCCCTCCAGGTTGGGCTGGAGCCCACTGGGGCCCGATACAAGACCCATACATCCAGTGGGTCACTTCTCCTTCTGGTGGCCGCAGGGTAGAGAAACCCCTGCTGGACCCCTGTGTGTCTGCCAGCCTGGAGCCTTTGTCTGCAGCCCTGCCTTTATTCCTCCTTGCCTCCACACCAGCCTCCCCTTGCTTCTCGTTACAGACTATTCAAGAAGTGTAGCTTGTATCTTCAGGGAGTCTTGAGCAGAGTCCACATAAATGCGGGAAGAACTTAGACAATACCTGAAATGCAAAGGCAACGCTGGAGTCTTCTTCCTCTCCTGTGTGTAGAGTTGAATTAATATCTGCCTGGAACCGAGAGGGCTGCTCTGATGTTTGGGCATCAGTTTTTGTGAGCCACATCTGTTATTTCTGAAACCCCAGGAAGGAGTGGCCTGGAGGTCACCGGTTCGGGCTCCCTTTGGGAGAACTCCCAGGAGTGATGCTCTAAAATCCACCTTTTCCATCATCCCTACTCATCAGAAAGACAAATATAAAATCCCCGAGAGGTGGAGGAGCTAAAAGAGCAATTGTTTCACCTTATTTGGATGTAGTTTCTTTCATATGGGCAAAGTGATCCACTTCCAAAGTCCTGTACAGTCGTTCTCTTTGTCATTGATGCACAACTGCCCTAAGTGAAATCTGTGGGAAGGAATCACAGGGCTCCTTGCCTCCCCTCCCAATCCCCCTTTGGGAGGCCCTGTGGCTTCAGTGTTGTCCTAAGTGAGAGTGGTATGTGCTTTTCTCCTGTCCCCTCCTCCCTCCATGTCCTGGACGCTGGCTGCCTTCTGTGCACTCCCAGGCAGCTCACCATGAAAGAGTCGGAGCCTGTGGGGCTGGACTGGCCACATCCAGTCCTGAGAAGGCAAGTTTCTGTGGAAAGCTGGGAGCAGAGGGGTTTGGAGAGGAGGTGGTGGGCAAGCATTGTCTTTGACTTGTTCTCCGTGTACCCGGGGTTGTAGATCTGCTCAGCAAAGGGCAGGATGTACGACCAGAGGTGCCTGGTGACTGAGAAGCCCAGGCAGGGGCTGGGTGCCCTCTCCAAAGAGGTGGCAGCAGGGTGACCCTGAACTCCCCAAATGGGGAGCGATGCCACTGGGGAAACTGAGTGGAAACAGATGAAACCAAAAACAAAAAAAGTAAACAAATGAAAAGACACAGAAAACAGAATTACCTTTTCCTGAAAGGTACAGGAAACAAATATATAAGCAATGATGAGACACTGGAGGTGGCTAATGGAAGTGGGACAGGGGGTGGGCTCCATTATCTTGTAAAAGCTTCCTCCAAATGCGCAGTACTGGGACCAACTAATAGAGAGGTAGATTTTAATAAGGTGGTTTTGTTTTGGTTTTGTTTTTACTACGGTGCTGATGTATATGTAATGTCTAAAAAAAGTTATTTGTACATAAGTTTTTACAATACTGCAGATATCACTGGGTCTACTATCTGTAAAAAATATACATATAAATATATATATACTGTTTGTTTAAAATAGAGTATTTTTATTTCATTCCTTAACTCATCATCACAGCAGTGGTATTGCACTTCAGATGACATCTAATTACTAATTTGTACTGTATGACCTATGGCAACTTGCTCCATTTTATTCAGATTTTTCTAGCTTTCTGTTTTTACTTTGTACATTGAGCATTGCTTATTTCCTTTTAAGAAATGTACAGAACTCTGAAATGTAGAAATGAAGTGATGTTGACATACCACTTTTAAAGAAAACAAAAATGAAAATAAAAGATTATCTGAATCAATCCGAAGTATAGTTTATTTTAAGATCCTCACTGGATTGCCAATCTTAATTAAGCAGACATATTATTCCTGGGTTTTAATTGATTAACTGCAGTTCTTTTCTCAAAATTTTGATATCATTCTTTAAACATTTATTTAATGGAAGAGATTAATCATCCCCAGCCTTTGCATTCAACTGCACAACTGATACTTTCTAAATTTGCTGCCTTACTCTGAAGGATGTGGAAAGGGAAGGGAGGAAAGTCAACTTTGCATGGAACATAGTGCAATCCATTTGTAGATTCAGTACCATAACAATTCCATTTCCAACTGGTTCATCTGGAGGTAGGGAGGCTCCACTGGAAAAATAAATATTTTGTCAAAAAAAGAAAAATCAGAATATATTGAGGGGAAGTAATAAAAGGTTCTTGGGGAGCACTGTCAGTAAACAACCCCCACACACCTGTGTGTACCTCACTCCTACCAAGCCACTTTACATCTCAAAGCCATGGCCTGGCTTCACCTGCACCCACCCGCAGAATTGAAAGTGCTTACAAGCTTGTACCCCTCCAGATTGACTTTAGCCAGTGACTCACTGGTGCAGGAGTATGAAAGCCCAATTAACTTGTCTGAACAAACTCAGATATCATTTTGCTCCAGAGCTCTACTGTAAGATCAGGCAAAGGCTGGGACTTGGTTTAAAGGTGCCCGCCAAGCTGGGCACTGTGGCTCACACCTGTAATCCCACCCAGCACTTTGGGAGGGCACGACAGCGGATCACTTGAGCCCAGGAGTTTTGTCAGAGGTGGGTAAACTACAGCAACTCCAACTTAAATAGAAGCTGGGTAAAATAACACCGAAACCCAGATGGTGTAGGCATTCTAAGTCACGGGATGAGAGAAGAGTTCAGTACAAAATACAGATCATAAAGATCTTGCTGATAAAACAGTTTGCTGCAAAGGAGCCGGCCAAAGCCCACGAAAACCAAAATGACAATGACAGTGACCTCTGGTTGTTCTCACTGCGACACTCCCACCGGCGCCGACAGCTTACAAATGCCATGGCAACGTCAGGAAGTTAACTGTGTGATCTAAAAAGGAGAGGCATGAATAATCCACCCCTCGTTTAGCATATCATCAAGAAATAACCATAAAAATAGGCAACCAGCAGCCCTCAGGGCTGCTCTATGCAGTAGCCATTCTTTTATTCCTTTACTTTCTTAATAAACTTGCTTTCACTTTGCCCTGTGGACTCGCCCTGAATTCTTTCTTGCCCAAGAGCCAAGAACCCTCTGTTGGGGTCTGGATGGGGACCCCTTTCCTGTAACATACTTCTGGCTACCACAGAAGGAACAACCATACAGAAACCCTGACCCAGCAGCTACCTTTGGGTAAGTATTGGAGTCTTCTAACATATTTCTGGCGAACGATGGGACAATACTGGAGATTCCCCCTCCAACCCGAAGGAAATAGACTGCAGCACCGACTGGAAGACTTTGGGTAAGTGGTGGGGTACCCAGGTAAAGAATGGAGTTGGGTTAGAGGCCCAACTAAGTGGAGTTAGAGTCTCTCCTAAGACAGAATGGGTTAAAGGCTCCTCTTAATAAAAGGCAAAGGTGCTTGACCGACCTCGGGTTAGAAGCCCAACTTAGGAGAGTTAGAGTCCCTTCTAAGATTTAGCGGGTTAGAGGCCCCTCTGGGGAAAGCCCCTCTAGGCTAAGAACAGATTCGGCACTATGGGATGTTAACTGCTATTCTCTGTGGATTAATCTGCCTTGTGCTTTGCTGACGGCTATGGGTGATAGGGTTAGGCATGTTCGGGATCATGGGACATGGGAAGCTTTTGCCTCCCTAGAAGGGGAAACTTGAGAGCTGGTAGGATTGCTGGAAAAGATCCTTGCTCAACTGACAGTAGCCACCTAAACTTTTCAGTGTCGCTGCAATGGGCGGGTCTTTCTCTGGCATCCCTGATCATTTCGCCTTCCCCGCCCTACCACAGACAATGCTTTTCTCTCCTTTCTCTTTCTTATCTTTTCTATTACTAAGGGCGTCCATCTTGCCCAGAAACCAGGTGCTGAAACTCCTGGTCAGAGGTTGGATTAAAAATGATGAGGCCCATCTGAGGGCAAATTTAATTAAGACTTGCCAGTTTGATATTGGGTGCTAAGCAGAGTGGCTAATGTCTATGTTTTATCATGTGTATTTTTCTCTGGCCAGAACAAAAAATACTTTTCCTTTATGATGCGGTTTGGCCCCGAAAGGGGATGGTGCCACAAGCCAGATCACTAGGGCCACTGAGGGAAAGGGAACCCAGAAGCCTGGCATGCTGGCAAAAGGGTAAGACTTTCTTACCAGTCAGATTTCTGGCTTCTCTCCCTCTGTGCAAACAGTTGAATGAATGGGGGAAAAATCAGTGTTTATTTCCTCTGTAAAGTTTTGATTCATGCAAAAATGAATTCTAAGGCTAGTCTTAGCCTGGTGTATTTTGTGCTATGAATTCTTTTTTCTGTGTCGAGGGGTACTTTAGGATAAAACGTGCTTAGAACACCTGTGAGCCCACTTTTCAAGATGACCTAGCATGCTCGTCAGCAACAAACTTGGCCATAGGTCCCTGAAACAAACAAATCGGATGAAGTCTCCACCTTGTTTTATGTCCTTGGGAGCTTGACCTTTTAGCCACATGGTGGTACCTTCTCTTGGTCTCTGCCTTCCAGGGAACAGGAATTTTAGGGTTCATGTTATAGTTAGCTCTAAAAATCCTATTAAACAGGCTTAGAGTGCACCAAGACAGCTGCTCCCATGGATCTTGAGTTGAGGAAGGCCTTCGTAGAGCTTCAAGCCAGAGTTACTGACATTCAAAAGAAGGTGAAGCTCACAGACATACAGACTGAACAGCTAATCAGGATGAAAAAGCATGCACATCTTACAGAGATTATGCCTTTGGTAGATGAGACTAACATGTATGAAGGTGTAGGAAGAATGTTTGTTCTTCAGTTGAAGGAAGCAATTCACAACCAACTGTTAGAGCAGAAAATAGCAGAAGAAAAAATTAAAGAACTAGAAAAAGTCCTACCTGGAGCGGAGCGTTAAGGAAGCTGAGGATAACATGCAGGAGATGCTGATAGGCACGAAGGACCCAGTAGGGAGCCTCTTGGGGAAGCTTTTCCTCGAGCTCCTCCCATCCCTGGTGGGGGCAGAGGAGTCTCTGCAGGGAAGCAGCTTCTCCTCTGCCCCGATGGACACTTTATCTGGACGGCCTGGCAACGTCACATTTTCTGCGTCACCCTGAGCCCCTTTTGCTTCCCGGCCCTGGAGTTTTTACCCTGTCTTTGCCTGCCACCTCTGCCCAGGACACTATTCCCTCGCGGTGTGTGATGAACTCGTAGGAGAGGAAAGATGGGAGCCAGGGCAGATAGGAAGCTCTGTCTGAGCTTTCCACTAGGCATGCCAGCCAGACCAATAAAAAATGTCAGTCCCACTCTGCTAAACTGCTTTTTTTGTTTGGTTGGTTTTTTGGTTTTTTTTGTTTTTTTTTTATTATTGTACTTCAGGTTCTGGGGTACATGTGCAGATCATGCATGATTGTTGCATAGGTACACACGTGGCAATGTGTTTGCTACCTCCATCCCCCTGTCACCTACATCGGGCATTTCTCCCCATGTTATCCCTCCCTGATCTCCGTACCACCACCACCACCCAGCTATCCCTCCCTTGGCCCCCCCCGCAACAGACCCCAGTGTGTGATGCTCCCCTCCCTGTGTCCATGCGTTCTCATTGTTCAACACACGCCTATGAGTGAGAACAGGCAGTGTTTGATTTTCTGTTCTTGCATCAGTTTGTTGAGAATGATGGTTTCCAGATTCATCCATGCCCCTACAAAGGACAAGAACTCATCGTTTTTTATGGCTGCATAGTATTCCATGGTGTACGTGTGCCACATTTTCCTTGTCCAGTCTATGGTCGATGGGCATTTGGGTTGGTTCCAGGTCTTTGCTATTGTAAACAGTGCCGCGATGAACATATGTGTGCATGTGTCTTTATAACAGAATGATTTATAATCCTTTGGGTATATACCCAGCAATGCTTCTCTTAAGCCAAGGGATGGAACAGAGGGCGAGAGAGGCAGTGGCCATCTCCACCTCAGCTCCTGCTCCCTCTGCATGGGAGCCCTTCCTTCCTTGGGGGATGGGCTCTTGCCCTCTTCTCTTTTCCTTTCCTGTACCTTTGACTAACCCCTCAGCTTCCGGGCCTGCACGTAGCAGATAAGAGGAAGAAAGAACACTGACATGCACAGCTGAATAAGTGGACAGAATAGCAGTCCCTGGATGTAGTCTGCCTCAAGATTCCTTTCTCTGCCTTCTCCCATACATTCCAAAAGGAAGTTCAACAGTCAGCAGCACCTCCAAGACTATCTCCTTAGGCCAATATCATAAGATGGACGCCGTACTCCTGAGGCCTCCTAGAGGCCAAGGGGCAGCGGTGTGCTCCAGCTGGCTCATCCCAGCCCAGGTGGGCCAGTTATTCAATTTTCAAGAATTTTCTTGCAAGCCAGTTGTTAAACATACCCATTATAATAATGTAAATGTGTAAATTATGTTAAAAACAAGGACAATAAATATTCAAAATTTAAAAAGTTATATTAAAGAATTAAAAGCCTTTGCAAGCTCAAAATTAACTACTCTGGACTCCTCTGGGAAAAGAAATGGAGAGCACTCCTTGCTGTAGCTCAGTAGCTAAGATCTTCCACTTTCATATTGGTGGTCAGGGTTTGATTCCCCACCTAGGAAGTAAGTTGTTTCTGGTTTAATAGCTGCATGACCTTGTCTTTTCTCTTCTCCTCCATGGACTGTCTTAAATTTTCATTTCTCTAAGCACCTAGGAGGTTACCTTTGGTAAAGTTCAGAAGCTCGAAATATTGGCTGCTTGGCATTGTTAAAGTCAAATAAGAGATCTGAAAGGGTTTCTTTTTTAAAGAGCATTATAGTTAGAAGTCAGCTTAATTATAAATGGATAAACAAGCAATAGATGATATATTTAAAATGCCATTAATGTTTTTCTCTTTTTGGAACTTGTTTCTCTGGGAAAATGTTTTTTCTTCTCAGTCAACTGAATTATTTTTCTCCATTTTAATTTTTTTTTTTTTTGTCTTGCCACTCTTAATGCACACATGAGAGACTCTAAGATAACTTCTGGTAGACTGGGACTCCTTGGGAAAAACAAATAAGGCGCCACAGACCCCATTTTGGGGAAAAAAAAAACAAAACCAACCTTCTGTTTTCCTCGTGAAACCACAGGAATTAAAAGCAGATAAATCCCTCTCAAAATCAAAGGCTCTGTTTTGTTTTGCATTGTGTTATCTGAAAGTTCTGAGTTTTTGGGGTATCAAAAATTACTTTGCATTATGAGAAAGCTTTGGTGTGTAATAACTAGGTAGGAAATATACTTTAAGGGATAGGTAATAGTAGTTATGGAGGGATACTTTGATTCTTCACATAGTTGCAACAGGGAAGCATGCTCTTAGCCACCTGGAAGATAAGGAAACATCTCCACCCACACTTGGAGGTCAGACTCCCATGAGGGATGGGCTGATTACAAAATGGACTGATTGGCTTCGGGTTTCCTTGCAATGAAATGCAGAATAGGAGCACTTCACTGTCTCCTCCCATAGTAATTCCCTCCTTTGGGGAATCTAGGAACCACTATGAAATGGCACCCTTAATTTTGCGGATCTGTCTTTGCCTTCAGCTGCTTATTTGCTGTTTATTTGACCATAGAAATGCATGCTTTCCCAGCCCTGTTCTTCCAAGGGCTCCACCCTGAAGCCACTAAACCAATTAAGAAACTGGCAAATGAAAAATCTTACAAGTGCTGAATCTTCTGTCTATTCATATGTGTTGTATGTATATAAAAGAGCTCTAATTAATTAGCTTAGGAAAATAAGCGCTTAAATCAAATATTTTGTCAGAAAAATATAAACTTTAATGCCTTTTTGTTCAGGTAAGTTTAGTGCTCTTTGAAAATAAAGACAGTTTTAAAGATTACTGGTAAAATAAAATGTCTTGAAAATGTAGACATTTGGTCTAAATTAAGGTCAAATATCAAATTTTCTAAATGCTTTAAGGTCACAGTGTTTAACATTTGAAAATTGTTCAATTGGGTCAGGTGCAGTGGCTCACGCCTGTAAACCCAGCACTTTGGGAGGCCAAAGCGAGTGGATCACCTGAGGTCAGGAGTTCAAGACCAGCCTAGCCAATGTGGTGAAACCTCATCTATACTAAAAATGCAAAATTAACCTGGTGTGGTGGCACATACCTGTAGTCCCAGCTACTTGGGTGGCTGAGGCAGGAGAATCACTTGAACCCAGGAGGTAGAGGCTCCAGTGAGCCAAGGTTGCACCACTGCACTCCAGCCTGGGTGACAGAGCGAGACTCTGTCTCAAAAAAAAAAAAAAAAAAAAGAAAAGAAAAGAAAATTGTTCGATTTATCTACCTTAAAGCCATTAGATTCTAGATAAGGCCTGGGGACATGTGGAGTTAGCCACGCCCCCTAGCTATGCCGCAAAGTCAGCTCTTAGCTGCACTTCTACCTGGTGTGTCCCGGGCTAGGCTTCACACCTAGTACATAATTGAAATTCCTTACTAACCAAGGTTTTCACCAAAAATAAAAGTTGCAAAAAGTTAACATTGTAACATGCAATTGAGACAACTGAAGAAACAGTTTTACATGTAAGATATGTAAGGAAAGTAGAATGTACTTTTGGTAAAAGATTATAAGAAGGCATGGGAATGTGGTGTTTTTTTGTTTTGTTTTGTTTTTGTTTTTTGCCTAAAGAATTAAAGAATTGTTTTAAGTTAAATAGACTAAAGCTAAAGGCTTGAACACTTGTGGAAAGTTTAGAAAAAATTAATTGTAAAAAAGATTCTGTGTGTGGACATTGGCTAGAGTTAAAGGGATATTATTCAGTTTTTCCATAAACATTGGAATAAAAGCACAATAGGTTTTTTTCTTAGAGCACTGATCTGCTCTGTCACAAGAAAAAAAAATGTAAAGGGCTATAAAAGGTTTATAAGAATCTTACCTTATTGTTAAACATTAAAATTGGGTAAAAATGTCTATACGGTTTTATTAATAATTGATTTTAACATTAATAGTACATTAATGTAAAGGTGAAATTTGGCTTATTTGGTATAAAAACCATACAGGAAGCATTATCAAATGTGAAACGTTTTTCTTTCTTTAGACTATATTTGTATAAATGTGTTATTGGTATATCTTCCAAAGTTATGGGAAACTCCTATAATTCTAATATGACTTAGTGTATGTTATTAATAATTATAATTGTTATGTAAAATCTTGTGTGTCACAGAAGTAGCCAAATTTGCTTATCAATTGTGGCTTTAATAGTGGCTGTCCTAAAAGTTTTTGTCATCCACAGGCAATTGTTGTCTTGTTTTAATCCTCTCTAGAAGGTGATTTATAATCAATTATAGAACTCTAGCAGGTGTTCCTAAATGCAAGTTTCTAATAACTTTGGAAATTGTAACATTAGAATAGAGGAAACAACTTTCAGAACTCTCATGAAGAGCTGGAATGTTCATGAATATCAAGTAGAACAGGAGTTAGCTGAATTAACTAAACAAACAGAAAACTGAAGTAATCTTTTTAACTTTGCATAAAACATGGCTGATCCTTTGTTTTTCAGAGTCAGTGAAACTTTTCTTTTGAGCTGTTTACAGCTTGTAGCAATTGAGTCAAGTATACTGCTGTGAACAAAATTTGGAACATATTTCCCTCTACTTGATTTCTCCAGAATTTGGAAATTAATTATGAATATTCTTAATTTATGGCAATATAGTTATTTGCATAAGTGCAAAACAAATCTGTTTTCATTTGTAACAGGACACAATTGGAGAAACTGGTTATTTTACCAAGGCTTTGACTGGAATGGTGTGCTTTCCTTTAAGGAATCAAACTTGACTTATAGAGCCAATAAAAGCCCTGTGGGGAACTGGCCTCATACCTTGCCTACACAGTCCTTGAACAGGGTTTCTGACCTATGGTAAGTAAAGAATGTCACTTTCTCACAGGTCCAGGAGACCCAACTTATCTTGGGACCTCAAAAGGAGAGGAATTTTCCCAACTTATAGGTATTTGAGGGTACAAACCCATGACAGGGCTCAGCTTTAAGAAAAGTCTTATCTGAGATTTCTTATGAAACAGAGTTCCCAAAAAGCTAATTAAAATGCCTATGTGAAAAATAATTATTCTTGCTGCACTTTATACAAATAATTAGGCCAAGTATAATAAAGCAAATCAGTCTTACCATAATTTGTCTTTAGTAAAAATGGGAAACTAGAGAGAGAAATAGTATGTTTCAAGAACTATGGTATACTTATTATTAAATTTTAGGCTCACTAGTTGTTTTCAAGTTTGTTTCTGCAAGTTAGGCTAATCCTGTTTATTCCTGTGAACCAACCAGTGATCTCTCACTGCTGCTCAGAAGAAACAAGAGGGATGGGTAATGTAAAAGTCTGGATCAGGATTCTAATTCTGAGGACATTGCAATCAGCTATGGACCCCATATCAGCTTGGTTTCAACAGTTGCACAGTTCATGGAAAGTCTTCTAATTTAGTTTACTTGGAATAACTTATTTTGCTTTACTCTTGCAGACAATATTGCTGTTATACTCTTCGTGTAGGAATACGGAACAAGCTTACTGAATGTTTTCTTAAACTAAACACTTATTAATCTTCCAGATATCACCTCTTGTCAAAACTTAAGCGTCATGAATGACCCTCACCATACTGATGCTTTCTGACTAAGCTCCTCTATACCCTGAATGCAATAGACCCTCATAGTTAGGCAGGAATATCATCACCCTTATTCAGCCTGAAGAAGTTACAGAAGATGGATCTTTGTCCCTCTGCAACCCTTAGGATTAATGGTTCTCTTGTAAAAGAAAGGGGGGAAATGTCAGAAATGGCAATTAGAACAAAAGAAAATCTATCTTTTGAACGTTTAAATTGACAAGGCTTTCATAGTCTGCTACACCCACTGCCTATTTTCATGTGTTTAACCAAAGTGTGTGTGTGTGTGTGTGTGTGTGTGTGTGTGTGTCTGTGTGTGTGTGTGTGTGTGTGTGTGTGTGTGTGTCTGTGTGTTACCCTGCTCAGAACCAATTTAAGTGCAAAACAAATTGTTTAAAAATCTTTGGGGTGGGCCGGGCGCAGTGGCTCACGCCTGTAATCCCAGCACTTTGGGAGGCCAAGGGGGGTGGATCACGAGGTCAAGAGATCGAGACCATCCTGGTCAACATGGTGAAACCCCATCTCTACTAATAATACAAAAAATTAGCTGGGCATGGTGGCGCGTGCCTATAATCCCAGCTACTCAGGAGGCTGAGGCAGGAGAATTGCCTGAACCCAGGAGGCAGAGGTTGCAGTGAGCCGAGATCGTGCCATTGCACTCCAGCCTGGGTAACAAGAGCGAAACTCCGTCTAAAAAAAAAAAAAAAAAAAAAAATCTTTGGGCTGGGCGTGGCGGCACAAGCCTGTAATCCCAGCACTTTAGGAAGCAAGGCAGGTGGATCACGAGGGCAAGAGATTGAGACTATCCTGGCCAACATGGTAAAACCACGTCTCTACTAAAAATACAAAAATTAGCTGGCCATGGTGGCACATACCTGTAGTACCAGCTACTCGGGAAGCTGAGGCAGGAGAATCACTTGAATCGCCAGGCTGCTTTCCAGCCTGGCGACAGAGCAAAACAAACAAACAAACAAATATTTAATTGTAAGATCTGGAAAGTTTATTTTCAACTTGCAAAGGACATGGTTATGAAGTAATTATGCCTTAGTATCAAAAATTTGCCTTCTCATCCTTCACTGATCTCAATGTATAAAACAATTAAAATGTCACAATCCAAGTCATGATCATAATTGATCAGAATATTAAGTAAAAAGACCATAGAATCAAAGCTTTTTAGCATACTTGCCCCATTTTACCTAAAAGAAAACCAAGGCAGAGTACTACAAAGTGCTGGGGTAGCACAGCCAGCAAGCAATAGGATAGGATAGGATAGGATAGGATAGGATAGGATAGGATAGGATAGGATAGGACAGGCGAGTCTGATTCTGGAGTCTTTACTTCTTTGCTTCATGACCTCCTACTGATGGAGTGCCTTGTCCAAATTTAAATGGCCAATTACTGGGGCAACCTGAACTAGTATGCAAATGTGCCCACTCCTAGGCTAGTATATTCTCAGTGTGCTTTCGGGTATTTAATACTGCACTGCTATTTGGAATGCAGGAGGTTATACATTATGGAAACACTAGTATTTAAATGTCTTTATTTCTTCTATTAATATTATTCCTGGCCTTTGCAACTTCTATTGTACCCACAAAAAAAGAAAAGTACTAATAAACAACTTTTGAAGATGCCCACACCAGACTCCCAAGGCTGTTTAATTTTTTGGGGAAAAATTGACAGAGGGCCCTTTTCCTGATGTCAAAATGTGTTATGTATGCTCATACTTCATTTTACCTTTTCCTAGAAAGCTGTGAGATAGAATCATTCTCATTTTACAACAAAGAAAATGAAGAAAAGTCATCTGCATTGTGTCAGACAATGACTACACATCAGGGTCAGAATAATTTTGGGGGTTCCACTGTACTTCTCATATCACCCTCCAAACCCCACACGACACAGGTGTGTAGCAGAACCCAACCCAGGTTCTACAGCTGTGAGCATGATCCACCTTCCTCAACCAAGAGAAGAAATATTCCCTTCACACTGGTCCCTAGGCAATTCCTTGAAATGATATACTTTTTTTCTTTTTCCTCTTGAAATTGTACCCCAACAAGTTAAAGAGACAAATAACTAAAGGAAATTCTTGAGTTTGGAGGATGGCAGATAAGAAAAGAAATAACTTGCTGAAACACTGAAACTCTCTCTGCTTATGAGAGTAAAAAAAAACTGGCTGAAATATGTTGGAACCAAGATGGCTGACTGGAGTCTGCACAGAACAAGCTTGCTGATGTCGTAGCCTGAATTTCTACCACATTTCATACTAGCTCCCCTGGAATTTGCACATGCTACCCCTGACGCAGCATGAAGAGATAACTGTACATGCCCAAGGACTTTCCAGATCTCCCCTTTCTTTCCACCGATTACCTACTAATCTCAGAATTTACCCCTGACATTTTCTAATAAAAATACTGCTTGGAAGCCAACAGAGGGAGACAGATTTGAGCTTGACTCCTAACTCCTTGTGAGCTGACTTGCAATATAAAGCTTTTCTTGGCCAGGCAGAGAGGCTCACACCTGAATCCCAGCACTTTGGGAGGCTGAAGGAAGAGGCTCACTTGAGCCATGTGTTGGAGGTTCCAGCCTGGATGAAACAAGACCGGAGCTAGACCATCTCTTTTTTAAAAATAAAGCTTGTCTTTTCTCAAAAACCTGGTGTTACAGTATGCGCATCAGACAGCAAGCTCTTTGGCTTGGAAACACTTTTTTCTTTATAAAGTACATTTTTATAACCTGTTTTGATTTGTGCTATCAGTTGATAACTCCCTTCTCTGGCTACTCTATGTGATTGCCTGACTTCCCCCACGTGCCTTCCTATCTGTTGCTTTCCTATAACCAACAAAGGGGCTCAGCTGCCTCATCAGTGTCTGTCTGAAACTTTCCATTAAGAGAGAAGCAGTCATAGGCTGGGCGTAGTGGCTCATACCTGTAATCCCAGCACTTTGGGAGGCTGAGGCAAGTGGATCACTTGAGGTCAGGAGTTCAAGACCAGCCTGACCAACACGGAGAAACCTCATCTCTACTAAAAATCCAAAATTAGCCGGGTGTGGTGGCGCATGCCTGTAGTCCCGGCTACTTGGGAGGCTGAGGCAGGAGAATCGCTTGAATCCGGGAGGCTGAGGTTGCAGTGAGCTAAGATCGCACCACTGCACTCCAACCTGGGCAACAGAAGCAAAACTCCGTCTCAAATAAAAAAGGAAGAGAGAGAGAGAGAGAAGCAGTCAGAGTGGCAGCCTATGTCAGCAGTCCTCAGAAAGGACAGCACACGGGCCAGGTTGCTCTGTTCCCACACAACAGATCATGACTTCAGCTGCATTTCTAAAACTAGCGCACAACACACTTCCACTGATGATATGGATGTACCTACCCCAAGCAAATTTCAATTCATAAACAAACAGGAGACGTATTATCTAAAGGGTATGTTTCTACAAAGCCATTTCAAGAAAAACAGAATAAAGGCTTTATTTATTTGTATTTAACAAATGACATCACATTGCCTTCAGGGTGGGAACAGCTTCTGCAAGCATTAAAGGGAAGAGAAAAAGTTAGAAGTGCCGCCTCAGTTTCTTGGCAATATTGAGGTCCAGATATTCATCTAGAAAGCTGTTTGCAATTCCCAGGGCACCTAGGAAGGTCAACAAGGCCAAAATCCCCAAACTCGATCGGAAACCAGTGATCCTGCAGGATGGACATAAGGGAGAAAAGTGACAAACTGGGCTGTAATGAGGAAGCTGAGAGCCCTGAAATAGGCTGCCCTATCGTTGACTCTGCCCAGAACTTCTATATTTTTGCAATTTGAAAATTCTGGCTCATCACATAAATTAAAGAGAATGCCTAGCCATGGGGATCACTTGGTTTCTTTGAACATTCAAAGCATCATCATGGCCAGGCAGGATGACTTCCTCGGTAACTTTCTGGATATTATGCAAAATTTTTGCAAGGATCTAGAGTGCACATTCATTGCCCAGTTTTATACTTGCATTTTCCCATCTTATGCCTAAATGTGCATGGTCTGGCAAGACTTGGCCTCAGGCAGCATGGGTTACTTTTGCCACCCAACTCTCAGTGCTGTTAATATATCTCAGGAGAAGAAACTGACCCAGACCTTATCCTGCTACTTTTTGCAAAAATACACAATTATGGGGTTCTCCTTACCTTTTTTTAGCAGCTTCTGAATATCCCCAGAAGTATAAGTGACGGCTATATATGTACCCCAGACCCAGACAAGTAGCAAAAACTGTAGGGGGGAGAAAAAAAAAGGAAAAGTACAAAATACAACAGCAGTCTCCTTAAGCTGTTGTATGAAGACAAAATATTCACAAAACATATATCTGACAAAATGCTTGTATTCAGAATATAGAGAGAATTCACCTAGGAAGAAAAACAAGTATGCCAAAAATCACAAGAAAAATGTTTCAACATGATTCAATATCAACAAATTCCCACTTAAAACTGTAATGAGGCTGAACACGGTGGCTCACGCCTGTAATCTCAGCACTTGGGAGGCCATGGCGAGTGGATCGCTTGAGGTCAGGAGTTCGAGAACATCCTGGCCAACATGGTGAAACCCTGTGTCTACTAAAAATACAAAAATTAGCTGGGCATGGTGGCATGCACCTGTAATCCCAGCTACTCAGGAGGCTGAGGCAGGAGAATCACTTGAACACAGGAGGCAGAGGTTGCAGTGAGTCAACATCATGCCACTGCACTCCAGCCTGGGCAACAAATTGAGGCTCCGTCTGAAAAAAAAAAATCTGTAATGAAATGGCACCATCACGCATCCACCAGAATGGCTAAAATTGTAAAAATCCAACCAACCAACAAACAAAAACATCACAAAATGCTGGTGAGGATGTGGAGCAATTGGAATCCTCATACATCATTGGCAGGAATGCAAAATAGTACCGCCACTTTGGGAAAAGTTCTGGTAGTTCCTTATAAAATGGAGCATACCATTTGATTCAGCAATCTCATTCCTATGCATTTACCCAAGAGAAATGAAAACACATGTTCATAAAAGGACTTGTTTAAGAATGTTAATTGCAGCTTTATTCACAATAGCCAAAAACTGGAAGCAGCCCAGAAGTCTATCGATAGGAGAATGAATAACCAAGCTGTGATAGAGTCTATTCAATGGAATGCTACTCAGCCATGAAACGAAACAGATACATGCAACACAGTGAATCTACTAAAAACATTTTGCTGAGTGAGTGGAGCATTCCAAAGGCTACATACTGCATGATTCCAATTACATGAAGTTCTAGAATGGACAATATTAAATGATGAAAAAAATCAGAAGTGCTTCCATCTGGAGAATGGGGCCTGACTGGGAGAAGCAGGAGGATATTTTCCGGTTGGTTGTCATATTCTAGATCTTTTTTTTTTTTTTTCTTTTTTTGAGACAGAGTCTTGTTCTGTCACCATGCATCAGGCTGGAGTGCAGTGGCACAATCTCGGCTCACTGCAATCTCTGCCTCCTGGGTTCAAGTAATTCTCCTGCCTCAGCCTCCCGAGTAGCTGAGACTACAGGTGCGCAACACCACTCCCTTTTAGTAGAGACAGGGTTTCACCATGTTGGCCAGGATGGTCTTGATCTCTTGACCTTGTGATCCGCCCGCCTCGGCCTCCCCAAGTGCTGGGATTACAGGCATGAGCCACTGCGCCCGGCCACGTTCTCGATCTTGAGAGAGGTTTAGACCACACAGGTATGTGTAATTCTCAAAATTCATTGAAGATTTATGCATTTTATTATATATAAATTTTATCTCAAAAAGAAATGTGAAATATAGTATGATGATGTTCTATCATCCCATTCAGTGAAAAATATCTATGTCTTCCCTAGGTTAGGGCCCCACTCTCTTCCTCAGCACCTCACAGATGTACATTGCCAGAGCCCTATTGTAAACATTTGGAGTGTGGGACTGTGATATGTTAGATTGAATTAAATCTATTATTTTACTTGGCCACAAGATTTTTTTTTTCTTGAGACAGGGTCTTGCTCTGTCACCCAGGCAGGAATATGTGGCATGATCATGACTCACTACAGCCTTGACCTCCCAGGCTCAAGCGATCCTCCCACCTCAGCCTCCTAATTAGCTGGGACCACAGGCATATGCCACCACATCTGTCCAATTTTTTAACTTTTTTGTAGAGACAAGGCCTCTCTATGTTGCCCAGGCTAGTCTCGAACTTCTGGGCTCAAGCCATCCTCCTGTCTTGGCCTCCCAAAGTGCTAGGATTACAGATGTGAACCACCACACCCGGCTCCATGTCTACCATAAACCAAGTATTACTTTAAGAATTGAGGTTGGCAGTGAAAAAGATACAAGCTCCCTGACTTCATAGAGTATATATTCTTTCAGCAAAGACAGACAACAAAGAAAAACTAAGAAGAAAAGGACAAACTTGAAAGAGCTGTGAAAGAAATTGAGAGGGATGGGAGAGAGAGGAACTGGAGGAGGCTGCCAAAATGGGGTAAGGGAAGGCCTCCGGAGGGGATGACATCTGTATTGGGGCCAGAGGAACAGGAAAGAGGGGCCCAAGCAAAGAGCTCGGAAGGAAGAGCTGATAGAGCCACCAGAGTCTGAGGAAGCTGAAGAGTTCTGAACATGGATCTCAGTTTTGACACTCCCTGTCTAGTGAGTTCCTCCCAGAAAGCCAATGAGAATAGTCCCGGAACAGCTAGTAGGTGACTTACTTTGGATGAGAAAGAATGAAGAGAAATTTCTGACAAGATACTCAAGAAATCCTTTCTGATAGGCAGTCTGCCTCATTCAGCCCATCACAGAGAAATCCAGAGGGTCAAATGGCAGAGACAGAGTCCCATTACCAAAAGGCACTTTCTTATTAGGTATTAATGTGCTTTTACATGACAAGGAACAGCTGCTTTCATTCATGCCACTAAGTGACACAAGTATGAGTTAGAATAAAGTGAAGAAGTCTTTCTCTAAAGGACATTGTACTCGAAATTCCTCAGTTCACAGTACAAACTACAAGAAAGAGAGTGATGGGGCTGCATTTGAAAGCAGCTGGATTTTGGTTTATTTAAATCTTGGCAATCAAGTACAGACCGAAATGAGGCAGTGAAAATTACCAGCAAAAGGGGATTGAATTTCTCCTACTAAGGTAGCAGGGACTCATCTGACTCACTATTAAACACATAAGCCAAGTTAGGAGAAAGCCCTCAGCTCAACAAGGATACCCCAGCCAAATAGAAAGTGGGTTTTGTCAAGTCACTGCATACAAGCAACCTCACTACATGCTTGGAGACCTTTAAGAAAAGGTGCATGGGTTGTTGACACAAATGCCTATAGACCTGCTCTGCACGTGAAAGGGAAATTTTCGCCACATTGATGAATGTCAAGCTGGGCAAATTATCTAACATCTCTGTTCCTCAGCTTCCTTATCTGTAAAGTAGAAATTAATTATAGACCCTTGCTCATATGAAGGCTTTAAATCCTGTCAATCTTACACATGGCGCGATGTATGCATAAAACTTAAAAACAGTACCTGGCACATAGTAAGCGCTCAATAAATAATAGCTATGATAATAATCATGATTATTTTCGTTTTGAGACAGGGTCTCACTCTGTCACCCATGCTGGAGTGCAGTGGCGCTATCATGATTCACTGCAGCCTGAAACTCTTGGGCTTGAGAGATCCTCCCACCTCAGCCTCCCAAGCAGCTGGGACCACATGTGTTACCAGATAGTTTTAAAAAAAAAAAAAATTTTGTAGACACAGGGTCTCCTTTGTTGCCCAGGTTGGTCTTGCATTTCTGGCCTCAAGCAATCCCTCCACCTCAGCCTCCCAAATGGCTGAGATTACAGGTATAAGCCTCTGGGTCTGGCCAGCTGTAAGTATTAATGTAAATTGCTCACTCTGTGTCCTGTTGTTCAATTAATTAGAATTACAGGTGACCCTTGAACAACATGGGTTTGAACTGCACAGGTCCATTTATACATTATAAACATATACATTTATACATTATACAATTCATAAATATATTGGATTGTGCAGGAGGTAGGTTTACAAAAATAAATACATAAATATATTGGAAAACATTTTGGAGATTTGTGATAATTTCACAAAACTCACAAATGAACCACATAGCCTAGAAATACTGAAAAATTAGAAAAAAGGTATGTCACAAATACATAAAATAGATGTAGATACTGATCTATTTTATCATTTACTATCATAAAATATATACAAATTTCTAAAAAGCTTCAGCAGAAAGCCTATATACATATATATATATCTTATAAAAAGTTGAAATTTATCAAAGCACACACAGACCATAACACATGGTGCCATTTGTAGTTGAGAGAAATGTAAGCAAATGTAAAAATGCAGTATTAAATCATAACTGCATAAAATTAACTACAGTAATACCGTATTACTGTAATTATTTTGTAGCCACCTCCTTTGCTATTGCAGTGAGCTCAAGTGTTGCACATATCTGCTTAAAAGATAAGGCTAACATCTCCACCTGAGCAGTTCTTCCCTCCAGCAAACTGCATATTGCAGTAAAAAGTGGTCTCTCAGCATTTTTGCCTATTTTTCACGATGTTTAGTGCAATACCATAAGCCTTGAATAATGCCATAAGACCCATACAAATTGCTACTAGTGGTGCTGAAAGTGCCCCCAAAAAGCAGAGAAAAGTCATGACATTACAAGAAAAAACTGAATGGCTAAATATGTGTCATAGATTGAGGTCTGCAGGTGTGAGTTGTGGTTGACCACCATTGCAAGATTGCAAGATAAATGAATTCAGTGCAAAAACCAGTGTTTTTAAAAAAGGCAAAAACCTTGCACTTTTTTCAAAATATCTTTTTATCTCATATTGAAAATGCAGCTTTTATGTGGGGGCAGGATTGCTATAAGAAATGCGTACTTATAGATTCTAATAGGATTCAATAAAAAGCAAAATCCTTATGTGACAACTTAAAGGAAAAGGAAGATGAAGGATCTGAAGCTGAAGAATTTAATGCCAGCAAAGGATGGTTTGATAATTTTAGAGAGAAGTTCGGCTTGTTATATCAAGATAACAGGAGAAGCAGCTTCTACCAACAAAGAAGCAATACACGAGTTCCCAGGCACCATTAAGAAAATCATTGAGGAGAAAGTATATCTGCCTGAACAGGTTTTTAATGCAGACAAAAGTGCCCTGTCCTGGAAAAATAAAGTCACACAGGATATTTATTAGTAAAGAAGAGAAGCAATCTCCAGGATTTAAGGCAGGAAGGTAGGCTAACTCTACTGTTTTGTGTAAATGCAGTCAGGTTTATAATCAGGACTGCCCTTATCTGTAAAGTTGTTAACCCCCTGAGCATCTTCCAGTCATTTGGTAATACAAAAAAAAAAAAAAAAAAAAAAAAAAAAAAAAGCTTGGACAACAAAAACCCTTTTTCTGGATTGGTTCCAACAACGCTTTGCCCCTGAAGAGTCTTGATATAATAATATTCTTTTGATATTGGACAACGTCCCTGACCACTCAGAACCCTGTAAGTTCAATGCTAAAGGCATAAAAGTTGTCTACTTACCCCAAACACAACATCTTTAATTCAGCCTCTAGATCAGGGGTTATCAGGACCTTTAAGGTTCATTGCACAAGGTATGCTATGGAAAGGATCATCAATGTTATGGAAGAGAACCTGATAGAGCATTATGAATGTCTTCAAGGATTACACCATTGAAGATGCCAGCATTGTTATAGGAAGCTGGTAGAGCATTATGAATGTCTTCAAGGATTACACCATTGAAGATGCCAGCATTGTTATAGGAAGGTTGTTATAGGAACCATCTAGCCTGAAACAATAAATTCCTATTGGAGAACACTGTGTACAGAAATTGTACATGGCATTCACAGGATTTACAACAGAACCAATCAAGGAAATCATGAAAGAGATAGTGCCTATGGCAAAAAAGGTGGGGGATAAAGGGTTTTAAGATATGAATCTTTGAGAAATTCAAGAGCTAATAGACACCACACCAGATGAATTAACAGAAGATGACTTGGTGGAGACAAGTGCTCTGAACCACTGCCAGATGATAAGGAAGAAAACAGAAGAGGCAGTACCAGAAAACAAAGTGACATTAGACAATCTGGCAGAAGGGTTCTGATGATTCAAGACTGCTTGTTTATTTCTTGTATGACATGGGCACTGAGACTAAAGGCAACAGTGGAAGAAGGATTGGTACTGTATGGAAACATTTTTAAGGAAAAAAGCAAAAATGTCAGAAATGATATTTCTATAAATTTATACCTACTGCACCTGCCAATCCTGTCTTCCCTTCCACCTCTTTCACCTTTTCTGACTCTGCCACCCTTGAGACAGCAAAACCCGTCTTCTTCCTCTTCCTCAGCTTACTTAACATGAAAATGAGGATGAAGGCCTTTATGATGGTCCAGTTCCACTTAATAAATAGTAAATATATTTGCTCTTCCTTATGATTTTAATAACATTTTCTTTTCTCTAGCTTTATTGCAAGAATACAGTAAATAATACATAAAACATGCAAAATGTGTATTAGCAGACTGCTCAGTAAGGCTTCCTGGCCAATAGGATATTAATAGTTCAGTTTCTGGGGAGTCAAAAGTTACATGCAGATTTTCTACTGTGTGTAGGGGTCAGCACCCCAACCTCTGCATTGTTCAAGAGTCAACTATAGATTATTAGGTTTGAAGACAAAGCTCATGTTGTTTTCATCCTTGAGTACCTAGCATATAGTTTGTCTCAATACTTTTTTCACTATTGAATTAAATCAGAATAAAGCCAAAGTTCATATATCTGCAACATAGCACTCAGATGCACACATTGCTTATTTTGTTTAGTCTCCAGGTTTGGTAGCTATATAGTTGCATATCTGCTCCTTTTTTTGTTTGTTTGTTTTTTTTGAGACAGAGTCTTTGTCACCCAGGCTGCAGTGCACGGCATGATCTCAGCTCACTGCAACCTCAGCCTTCAGGTTCAAGGGATTCTCCTGCCTCAGCCTCCTGAGTAGCTGGGACTACAGGTGCATGCCACCACGCCTGGCTAACTTTTGTATTTTTGGTAGAGATGGGGTTTCACCACATTGACCAGGCTGGTCTCAAACTCCCGACCTCAGGTGATCCACCCACCTGGGCCTCCCAAAGTTCTGGGATTACAGGTGCAAGCCACCATGCCTGGCCGAATATCTGCTCCTTAATTGTTTAAGCACCATAGTCATCATTAGAACACAGTTGACTGTATTTTAACATTACCTTGGTTGAAATACCATCCAGTCATCCACAACGTAATTATGAATATAGGATAAAACTCCACACAGTTTTGTCTGCAAAAAAAAATAATAAAGGCATAGGTTATTTTATGAGAAAACTATACACTAAAGCATTGACTTTTTTCATCTAGAGGTAAATGTTCAGCCTAGTTTAACAAAAGTAATATAACAACTTACGAAAGAGTTGAAATGACCCTTACATTTAAAACCAATCTTTCAAGGTTGAACATTGTTTAAACCTCAGAGCAGAGCCAAGAATCATTTTCCTACATATAAGTTGCCAGTGTAGAAGTGAGCCATAGCACTTTCCCAAAAGACAGTCCTCCTGAGTCTAAAGATCACTCCATGTCTTATCTGAAGAACCTAAGAGATTACTCAATTCATATTCAAGAGATTTCTCGTCTTAAAAATTCCCTCACATCCACTGCCTTCCACTTGAGTTACCCAGAACATTAAAAAACACTCTTTAAATAATTCCCTTAAAATCTCCTGAAGTGAATGAATGAGCAGATTTCATTCCCATTTTATGAAGAAATAAACTAAGGCCTGAGAGCCCAGACCGACATATATTGCAGAGAATCAAAGATAGACAGTGTCCATCTCCGGATTCCAAAGCCCGGTCCTAATGTCAAGTCCTATTGCCTCTGTTTATAGAAGACTTGGATGGAAAATCTGACACTAATTTAAGCAAAAGTGAATAGTTCTCTGGGAACTATAAATTAATTCATCTGCATATAACAAAGGGGAAAAAGATGAATTACATTTATTCTCCTTCGTAAGGTATACCTCCAAGCGATCTTGGTTAGGTTGGCTGAGCTCTTTGCTGATAATTTCACCACCAGAAAGAAGTTGAATGTAATGTGTGATGAGGTCTTGAGTAGATCCTGGTAGAAGGTCATAGTCTACCGGATTATAAATGACCCCATATCTTTCCTTCAGTAAGCCTCAAAGCTGGAATACTTAATATTACAAGGCAATTGACCTAGAAATAGATGATGCTGGTTGTTGAAGACCGAGGTCATTTAGCCTGGGTCATCATAAGTGATTTATTTTCTGAATTTAAAAAAGAAAGCATAATTACAAAGCATAATTCCTCCCTCATTCTTCATAATCCCACAGAAAATTGTGGCTAGGTCAGCTCAACCTTATCAGCTTATCCCTCAACTACATGGGAAGAAACTCCCCAATAATAACTCAATCATCTTTTAAAGCTGGGTAAGAAACATGCGTAATTAACAAACTCACTGCTCATAGAAAGACATGGCTGAGGTAGAGTCCTGAAGCACATATGGAAAATTTTAACCCCACCAGCAACGACAACAGTGAGGTTACCCACACACATCTCTAAGGGCCAGGCAAGTGGACCACCAGTCCCCTAAAACATTGGAAATGGATACTGTAAATGCAAAAATGCTTTCTCCTTCCTTTTCTGACTGTTGTCATTACTATCCAAAAGACCACTAGTGACCCAAGGAATGTCTTATCTGAAGTCTAACACTGATACCCTAACAACTTTCTAGAACTCAGAGAAGTAACCAAAGTTTTTCTTCCTGCTGCTTCTCATTCTTGGCATGATTTTGCTTCTGATGGTTGTCTTCTCATTAATATCTTTTTAAGTGGCGATGATAGGTTAAGTGAAAAGATACTTTATAACCTTTGTACTTTATATTACAGCTATGTAAAGAATAAATAGCGTTCCCACGTTTCTTTTTCCTTGGCTAAATCCATAGACCTGTTTCCCAGGAGGTAAAATGGAGTAGTAACAGAGGAAGGCTCTAGTCCTTCCACACTCACTGAAATTTTATACGCACTTTGTTTGAAACATAACACAATTGTCCCATCGTTTATTGTTTTGTAATACAGCTTAAATTATTCCAAATGTAAGCATCAAGTTTTTCTGTATCATATTTTAATTCAAAATTAGGTGTGATGAGATTTATTATTTTATTTATTTATTTATTTATTTTTATTTATTGAAATGGAGTTTTGCTCTTGTTGCCCAGGCTGGAGTGCAATGGCTTGATCTCAACTCACCGCAATCTCCACCTCCTGGGTTCAAGCGATTCTCTTGCCTCAGCCTTCCGTGTAGCTGGAATTACAAGCATGCACCACCACACCTGGCTACTTTTGTATTTTTAGTAGAGACAGGGTTTCTCCTTGTTGGTCAGGCTGATCTCGAACTCCCAACCTCAGGTGATCCACCCACCATGGTCCCCCAAAGTGCTGAGATTATCGGCATAAGCCCCTGCACCCAGTCTTGAGATTTTTTTTAAAAGCACCTTCAAAAATAGTCCAAGTTAGCCTTCATAAAAGTCTAATTATTTAGAAGTTTTTCTTTTCAGTGAACTAGTGGCCTTGGTTTGGCATCTAGGGACAAAGAGATAATATTGTATAAGAATATCCTAAGTCCAAACCACAAAGGGCAGAAGCTCTTTGGGTGTCTGTCCACATAAGCTGATAGGCATGTGTGCTTTTGTGTCTCTTAACTGAAAGAGGAAGAAGGCCTTTGAGTAAGGAGAAAGGAAATAAAAGGGATGTTTTATTCCCTCTAACAAACTATAACTACAAGTTTCTAGAAGTTGTAAAGGGAATGTTTTGGGGTTCCCCCCTCTGCCCCCACAAGCTAGGGAACTAGTTTCACACCTAATGGGAAACCAGAGACCAGAACAGAAACTGATGGATCTTCCTCATGAAAACCTTGGTGAGATTCCAGACACAAGCAGTGCCGTGCCTCAAATGACAGAAGAGACAGAGTCGGGGAAAGTCACACCCTTAATCTCCCTCTGCCGCAAACCCCAGAGCAGCTCCTGGCAGTTGTGGAAGGCACTCCAGAACCCAGGAAGGGTACCATACTCACAGAGGACTCAGGAGCAAAGGAGTGGCATAGCCCCTTCCTTCAACTGCTTGCCAGGAGGGATTGTGTCCCTGGGCATATCCCCTGTATTCCTAGAAGGAATTGGGAAGCTGGGGAAGGGAGATGCTGGGATCCTGGGTGAGCACTAGGTGGCTGGAAGCCATTGAGATTTAGGCAAAGATGTGATTGCAACTGCATTTGTGCTCACAGGATGGCAACAGCTGGAGTATGGGAGCAGCTCTCTGCACTTTTCTTTCTCAACAAATAGGTTCCTTTGTCCCCTACAAGTGGTTGGTCACTGCTGAGCTCACCCCGTCCTCACGTCCCAGCTGTGCTCACCACACTTTCACCCTGGTCCCTCTTTTGCTGACCTGCCTCAAGCCTTAGTCCCTCGGAAATGAGACTTTGCCCATTTCTTGCTATCATCTTTCAGAGATTGAAAATAATTATCTGACTGCCAGTCGGGTGCCCTGTTTGTTTTTGACAGTATTCCCAGCTCCTGCCCTGGTGAAAGCACCAAGTATTGCTTGGCCTTGAAATACCTGGAATCCCATTCTGCCTGCTCATTGTTACCTCCTCCAGCCCCTCTGCCATGTGACCACATCCTTCTGCCTGATTCTGCATCCCTCCAGGCCTGGATGATGTCCCACGACAACACGTCCTCAGTAAGCTGTCAGCAGGCATGTTTAACTCAAGGGGACCAAACTCTGAGAATTACTTCTTGATAATCCTGTCAGTGGCTAATCACAGCTTCACTGACATGAAAACCAACATGAAAATAATTTATAACCTCTTTTAAGTCATGAAAGCAGATATATTCTATCCTCTTGTTACAGAGGATCCTCAGGAAAATTTCCCAAATGGGACAGCAAACAGCCTGCAGCAGCTGTCAATCTTCACTTCCTGTGAGAACAGGGGGTATAGTTGATTATGACCACTGTCCCCTCTCCTGCATGTCCACATTGAGGGAAAACAGGCTGTGTCTACTTATTCCCTAACAAGAACCCTCTTTGTGCAATAATCCCACGCTCCTTTGATATTGAAGCTTCCCATGAAAGCTATCTTGGTTTGCCTGGGACTGACGAGTTTAGGGGGACATGGAGCTTTAAGTGCTAAAACTGGGTAAGACCTAGAAGAACCGGAAAGAGTTGGTCACTCCAAGGGACAGTCTGTTGGGCACTGTGGAGGTTGAGTAGCTAAAGCTGCTGAGACCTCTCATTGTCCATCCCAATACCATGGAGCCGGGGTCCTGGGGACTCAGGACATAGGACTACTGCAGATTCCAACCTGGATCTGGTAGCCAGGAGCAGTCAGGATGGCCCCAAACAAAGTGCTATTTGGGCCTCGTCTCAGTCAATAGGTATAGTACAAAGTTTATGTTATTTGTGGCAGGGAAAAGAATCAAACTGTGGCCTGACAGCTCCAAATGTGTCAGTTCCTTCAATACTAGTCCCCAAACTTTTCTGATTGCATAGCCCCAACAGTTACACAACCGCATAAAAATATGCACACATCCTCCTGCAGCAGAGAGGCCCACATCAAGGAGCTTCCACACAGGACGAGACTTGAGCAAGACACAAACTTCCATTGTGTTAAACCATGGAGAATCTGAGATTTATCCATTAGCACAGCTAATGCATTCAACTGGAAAAGAATATCATATTCGTTATGGGACCAGAAATGCTGGCTCATGCCTGTAATCCCAGGCCTTTGGGAGGCAGAGTGGCAGGAGGGTTGTTTGAGCCAGGAGTTCAAGACCAGCCTGGGTAACACAGAGAGACCTCATCTCTATAAAAAAATTAAAATTTTTTTTAAAAATTTAAGGCTGGGCATGATGGTTCATACCTGTAACCCTAGCACTTTGGGAGGCCAAGGCGGGTGGATTACTTGAGGTCAGGAGTTCAAGACCAGCCTGGCCAATATGATAAAAGCCTGACTCTACTAAAAATACAAAAATTAGCTGAGCTTGGTGGTGCATGCCTGTAGTCCCAGGAGGCTGAGGCAGAAGAATTGCTTGAACCCAGGAGGCAGAAGTTGCAGTGAGCCAAGATCATGCCACTGCACTCCAGCCTGAGCAACAGAGCAAGACTCTGCCTCAAAAAAAAAAAAAAAAAAAAAAAAAAAAAAA
>NW_022437001.1:13076628-13083823 GCF_009761245.1 Sapajus apella
AAAAAAAAAAAAAAAAAAAAAAAAAAATTGATAATTAAAGGAGAGGATTTTAAGAATAAGTATAAATAAATGCTCCAAAATTTTCCTCACCCTCACAGTGGATTACTTAGTGTATTTCTTCTATGGGGCCACATCACTTGGGAGACCTCTGGCCTAAAACTTTTTATGAGTATTTCTTCTATTTGACCTTGTCTGATGAGCACAATATGCAACTTTGCTTACAACAACTTTGTTCAGAATATCTGAAACATTCTTCTAAGGGAAAACCTCATGAGCCATTTCTAATGCCATGCTCATAGTAGATCTTTTTCTAAATAAAAACAGACAAAGCAATTCAAAGGAGGTTGTCTTCTTGCAGGTTTTTTGTTTGCTCCTGATTCTTTCTCCTCTTGTTTAGGTGATTCATCCTGAAGCAGTGGGCTGCACACCGCCATGAACCGTTTGCACTCTGAATGGATGACCCGGCCTTGGTCTTCTGACTTTGGACCCCGGGCGGTCTTTTGGATGATTATACTGACTGGGATCAGAGCAACAGGTTAATACGCTCAGAAAAGGCTTGGGGATGAGAGGTGGCTGGAGTTAATCTTTTTATAAAGATGTGTAACATCTATACTGCTCCTTGTCAAGTAACTCTGAGTGGGTACACAATAGGGAGATGGCAGCTGGTGGCAGGAGGGCATGAGTCCCACCACTGCCCTTCAGTGGTGCTGCTCGCAGGGAACACGAGGAGCATGCAGAGAAGGGAGATTTGCACTTCCTCCATATCCCAGCTGCCTCTTGTCCCCTGACCACCTGGAAAATCACCCGGCTTATGTGACAGATGCTGCTTGATGTTTGTAAGGGCACTGGAGTTTGAGGAGCTCGTCATAGAGAGTCACTCTGTCATTCTGGGGGAATGCCCCCCCACCTTTTTTTTGAGATGGGGTCTCACTCTGTTGCCCAGGCTGGAGTGCAGTGGCGCCATCTTGACTCACTGCAACCTCCGCCTGTGGGTTCAAGCAATTGTCCTGCCTCAGCCTCCCCAGTAGCTGGGACTACAGGCATGTGCCACCACGCTCAGCTAATTTTTATATTTTTTAGTAGAGACAAGGTTTTATCATGTTGGCCAGGCTGGTCTCAAACTCCTGACCTCAAGTGATCCACCCACCTTGGCCTCCCAAAGTGGTGGGATTACAGATGTAGGCCACTGCTCCTGGCCACCCAGTCCTTTATAATAACGCAGTGGATAAGGGCATCTAGTGCTTTCTGCTATTGTCCATGATGGTTACACTTGTAAGAAAATAGGAATATGTTTACTGTCTCTTTTTTTCCCCAGTTTTTTCTATTTATTACAAAAGTCAGTAGCCCACACTACTATAATCTTATAGTTGGAGAATATCTGAAAAATCATTATTCTTGTAAATTTTCTTTTTCTCCATAGATTTTAGACGTGCACTAAGGTCACTAGTTTTAATTTCCAAATTTCAGGATCAGAATTCAAAATGACATTAAAAAGTTAATGAAATATAAAGAATACAAAACCAGAGTAGAGTAAGAAGAGGCTAATATTGCTTTTCTTTTTTTTTGTTTTTTTGAGTTGGAGTCTCACTCTTCAGCCCAGGAGGCTGGAGTGCAGTGGCGTGATCTCGGCTCACTGCAATCTCCACCTCCTGTGTTTAAGCAATTCTCTTGCCTTAGCCTGGGACTACAGGCGTGTGCCACCACACCCGACTAATTTTGTATTTTTGGTAGAGACGGGGTTTCACCATGTTGGTCAGGCTGGTCTCGAACTCCTGACCTCAGGTGATCTGCCCTCCTCAGCCTTTCAAAGTGCTGGGATTACAGGGGTGAGCCACAGCACCTGGCCGAGGCTAATATTTCTAAAGGGTACAAAAATTCATGATGATCAGGCTTACCTGTGCCTTGTGGCAGGTTAATTTTGGAACAGGAACTGAAAAATTCAACATTAAGTAAATAGGAGTGCGTTCACAAGAACTAAGAGGCAATTCTTCTGTCTTAACCAGCACCAAAGAAACCATTATTAGTATACTAGGTGTACATCTAGACTCCAGGTATAGAAATAATATTAAAATTTTTTTGTCTAAAGAGAACAACCAAAATTTCTAAATGGTTGGGGAAAAAAAGCTGAAGAATTAGTGTTCCCCAGCCTCAAAATCCAGAAGGTGAAAGATGCTTAATAATGGTCTTTAAGCACATGAAAAGGAGTGAGGTCAACAGCTATTCTCTTCTTCCAGTGAAGGTAGAATCAGAGGAAATGTATTTAAATTGTGAGAAGATCAATTTATTACTTGGATCTACTTTTTTGATTTTATAAAAAGCCTTTAATCTAAAGGGATCAAGGTGCTCATATTAGATGAGATAGAATTTTCTAAGTTCAGCAGAGCCCAGGGCTAGTAACTCAGAAAGTCTGGACTCCATATCAGCTCAGCTCACAAATAGATACCCAGCCCGAGATGACCTTTGAACAAGAAACAGTCCTTTAGTATCAGTGGACCTTGAAATGACTGCTGATGAGATGTCGAGGTCCATCTAAAGATAGAATTAGACAAAACTTTGGGCTTCTTGGCCATGCTGAGGGCAATATCAGCAGGAGAAAAGAGTAAGGAAAAGGCTGGATCTCTAAGCTCTAAGACCTTCCAAAGAGGTGAAGGGAAGCCAGTGCTTCTGGTCCAGGAGAGCCAGAAAAGACAGTACAGTCCTCCTCCAGAGAAAAGAACAGATAACCAAATAGGCTTTGGACTGAACTGGTTATCCCAGGGAACTCTGCCCTAAGATAAAGTCTAAAAGCCTTTGCAGCCAATGACTGTGATCTGGTTTGGCCAGATTTATCCTACACCTGAGAATCTAAGGCAAAAATTGGGCTAGTGCTGTGGAAAATTCAAGAAGAAATCTGAAGTATGCAGTGAGGCCATCCCCATTCACTCTTCAGTGAGAAGCCAGGGGAACAGTACTGTGCTGCTGCTCAAGGTATTTCCTGGCTTCAAATCTGCACTGATTATTGGTCATAATTTTTAAACACTCTCTGTTCTACCATGATTAATCCAACAAAACAAGACGTTTCTAACAAGGAAGCTGGGTTTGTATACTGTACTTACTTTATAAATAGTAACTTGAGAGAAATACTTGGAAATGGTGTTCAGTTTTATTCCTAGGACAAGAGGATTCCAGATATAGACGAGGAGGGAAAGCAAAATAACTTCAAAGGAACTCAAATTTGTGGGAACTATGAGACTAAAAATAGAACCAAGAGTATCCCAGGGACTTAGCCTGCTGTATACCCAGTAGTTCCCAAGAAGTTTTCAGATCATAAAAACAAAGTGGGAAGATCTGGAATCTCCTCCTGTGATGATTTTTATAAATAGTATAGTGTCTCCCAAACTTCAAGCATGAATCTAACACTGTCAAAATTTTAGCCTTTCGGCGTACCACTATCTTTCTACAAATCAACTTCTTTCTGCTTAAATTAGGAAAAAATAAATTTTACATCATTACAAGGGCAGAAAGAGTATAACTTTCTAAATAAAGGATAAGTATAAAAATAAATCCAATGAAAACAAAAAGTTACTAAATTCTGGTTAGATACTATTGATTGCCGAAGGCTTTGAGTGTGATGTTCTTTCTCTGTTGAATAGAGTATAAACCAAAAATTAAATTCTAAGGCCCCCCAACCATCTGAATGGACTTCCTCCTCAGCTAGGGCCCTTTTAAAATTTAACCTGACAGACTGTAAAGTGAGGGTCGGATATACCCCCTTATACCTCTTCAGCATTAACAGCCACACAGACTTTAAGTCTGATAAGACACATTTTACAACCTATTCTCTCTGAAGCCTACTATCTGAAGGCTTCCTTTGCAAATAAGAACTTTGGTCTCATAATCCTTTATCTTAACCCAGACATTCCCTTCTACTGATCCCAGGTCTTTAGATAAACTCAACCAATTGTCAACCAGGAAAAATTTTAAATCTGCCTGTAAGCTGAAAGCCCCTACCCCCACCGCACCTACTTCAAATTGTTCCACTTTTCTGGACAAAACCACGCATTTCTTAAATGCATTTGATTCAAGTTTCATATCTCCCTAAAATGTATAAAACTAAGTTGCACCCCAAGCAAACTGGGCACATGTTCTCAGGACCTCCTGAGGGCTGTGTCGTGGGCTATGGTCACTCATATTTGGCTCAGAATAAATCTCTTCAGGCTGGGCGTTGTGGCTTACACCTGTAATCCCAGCATTCTGGGAGGCCAAAGCAGGTGGATCATTTGAGGTCAGGAGTTTGAGACCAGCCTGGCCAACATGGTAAAACCCCATCTCTACTAAAAATAAAAAAATTAGCCAGGTCTGGTGACACATGCCTGTAGTCCAGCTACTCAGGAGGCTGAGGCAGGAGAATCACTTGAACCCAGGAGGCCAAGGTTGCAGTGAGCCAAGATCACACCACTGCACTTCAGCCTGGGTGACGGAGTGAGATTCTGTCTAAAAATAAATAAATACGTACATGAATCTCATTAAACATTTTATAGAGCTTGCACTTTTTGTTGACAAGGGAAAATGGGTGTGCACAGGATGTCAAAAACGTATCACGATGACTTCCTGCTAAACGTGGTTGATTGAACCCATGTCCATTTCTTCTCGCTTCTGAAGCTTCACTAAACTGCTAGTAAAAGAATAAAAAATAGATATGAGTAATCAAGAGCAAAGAGAATGAGAATAGACACAAAAATAGAAGAGAGGAAGTGAGGGTGATCTGGCTGCAACATCTGTCACCCCATCATTTGCCAGGGTCGAGTTGGCTGATCTGGCTGGCGAGGTGGGTGTTTCCTTCTTCCCTCCCCACTCCATGTGTACCACTCCCGAAGCTGCACAGTCGGCCAAAGAGGACGACCATCCTTGACAGGGGAGGACCAGTTTTCGGTCAAGGGTGTATGAGTAGCTGTGCTCCCCTGCTAGAACCTCCAAACAAGCTCTCAAGAGTGGAAGACAGACATTAGCAAATTTCTGCAGGAAAGACAGCACATGGAGGAACAGTGGCTGGACTGGTAGAGTGCAGAAAGCTAAAAACTACATGCCTGCGGAAGGAAGAAGCAATGAAAACTGTGACCATCCTTACCCCAGAGCCAAAAGAGGCTCAGGAATTGCACGCCACAGGTACCTTAGGGGCCAAAGGCTGGAACGTAAGAGTGGTTGAAAGACTGAATAAGGAGGGTGCAGCAGCCCTTCACCTCTGCTTCCCACTCCTGAGCCCCACCCTGCTCCCCATCACAGGAGGTGGGAAGCTTATTGCCTGGAGAAACACAACTAGAGACTCTCTTGGGGACTTCAGGAACAATTGAGGGTGGGGGTAAAATTCTGTCCTGAAAACAGTCAGAATCTGCACACTGAACACTGCACAGCTGAAAAACGTTCCCGCCTTTACCCACTGCACTCTCCAAAGTCGGGTCTATTATCCTATCTCCACCCCTCTTCTCTAGAGAAACTAAGTGGCACCAAAGAGGACCTACAGACACTTTGGGGGTTCTATAGAAGAAACTTGCCTCCTGATCAATCGTAAGCCCCAGCTATGCACATAGAGTTTCCAGTTTCCACATCACTCTCTAATCCCTCTTTCTTAAATGTGCACAGACAGCCACTTGAGAATTATGAATACCTGATGTTTGGGTAAAACCTCTAAGATCTCCTTTGTTCAGATTTCTCTGCAGGACCCTTTTCATTGTACTGACCTCCTGATGCCATCAGGGATCAGTCCTCTTTTCTTCTTTACCTACTGATATGGGTTAGCTGTGTCCCCACCCCAATCTCATCTTGAATTCCCACATGTTGTGGGAGGGACCTGGTGGGAGGTAATTGAATCATGAGACAAGTCTTTCCCGTGTTATTCTTGTGATAGTGAATATGTCTCACAAGATCTGATGGTTTTAGGCCAGGCACAGTGGCTTACAGCTGTAATCCCAGCATTTTGGGAGGCCAAGGCAGGCAGATCACCTGTGTTCGGGCATTCGAGACCAGCCAGGCCAACATGGTGAAATTCTGTCTCTACTAAAAATACAAAAAATGAGCTGGGCCTGGTGGTGGGCGCCTATAGACCCAGCTACTCTGGAGGCTGAGGCACAAGAATCGCTTGAACCTGGGAGGCAGAGGTTGCGGTGAGCCAAGATTGCAGCCACTGCATTCCAGCCTGGATGACAGAGTGAGACTCCATCTCAAAAAAAAAAAAAAAAAAAAAAAAAAGATCTGATGGTTTTTTAAAGAGGATTTGCCTGCACAAGCTCTCTCATTTTTTGCCTGCTGCCATCCAGTAAGATGTGACTTGCTCCTCCTTGCCTTCCTCCATGATTGTGAGGCTTCCTGATCCACATGGAACTGTAAATCCAATTAAACCTGTTTTGTAAATTGCTCAATCCCAGGTATGTCTCTATCAGCAGCATGAAAACGGACTAACACACCTACACACACTCCCCTAAGTGATTTCATCCAGTCTCATGGCTGTAAGTCATCTTCCTGTACCAATGAAGCATGAATTTATATTTCCAGCTCAGATCTCTCTCCTAAAATGCAGATTTGTTTATCCAGCTGCCTCTCTACTTGGAGGTGTAAACAACAATGTATTTATCAGCTTATGATGCAATCATAAACAATCCAAATAGCTTAGCAGATCATAAAGCTTAAGGCCTCTCCTTGATGGTGATATATGTCACATCTCAAACACAGTAAGTCAAGACTGAACCTCCTAATGCTTCCTCAAAAGTGCTTCTCCTGTAGCCTTCTCCATCTCAGATCATTGGGACACCATCCTTTGGGATGGATGCTCAGGCCAATAATCCAAGAATCATTCTTGACTGTTCTCACACTTCACATTCATTATGTCAAAAAATTCTACTGGCTCTACCCTCAGATCATATCCAGGGCCTGACCACTTCCCATCATTTTACGGCTATCTCCCTGGCTCTAGCTGACAGAGACAGGAGACCGTCAAGGGTCCCTGGTGAAACCAGACCCTCAAGTCTAAAACAGCCAGAAGGCTGGAATGCTGGACTACTGGTCCCGATGAAACCCACCACCCTGAGAGAGAACTGCCCCTGTTCGCCTGCCCTTTCCCCACTGATTCTTTCTGAATACTCCCCGAGCACAAGGTGCGAACTTCCGGGGCTTTACCCCGTTCCCTCAGTGCGCTTGCAGGGATTATTCAGAAAGAATCAGT
>NW_022437001.1:13083923-13280865 GCF_009761245.1 Sapajus apella
GGGAACGGGGTAAAGCCACGGAAGTTCGCACCTTGTGCTCGGGGAGGAGCCTGGTCTCTTCAGCTCGTGCTGGTGACCTGGAATCTGTGAGTAGGACCCCCTCCCACTTTGCTGAGAGGTTTGTTTTTTTGTTTTTCTTTACATCCAATAAATTCCCCTCTATTCACCCTTCAATGTGTCCACACACCTAATCTTTCCTGGCCACGTGACAAGAGCCCAGTTTTAGCTGAGCTAAGGAGCAAAAATTCTGCCATACAGCCATCATCATTTCTTGCCTGGATTGTTGCTATAGCTTTCTAAATGAACTTTCCGCTCCTACCAATGCCTCCATACAGACTCTTCTCAGCAAAGCAGAGAGGGTTATCCTCTTAAAATGTAAGATCATGTTACTCTTTTGCTTAAAACCCTGTCATGACTTTCCATTTCACTCAGAGAAAAAGCCAAAGTCCCCTACAGTGGCCTTTAAGGCCCAGTGTGACCCAGCCATCTACAACCTCTCTGACTTGTCCTACTCCCGGCCAGGCTCCTCCTCTGCCATCCCCTGACCTCCTGACTAGCCTATTAGGCATATCCCCAGTTAGGGGATTCTCCCTGAGTATTCTCTGATCTAAGAGCTCTGTCTTTACGTGTTCGCAAATACCACCTTCTCAGTGGGACCTACACCCATGGCCCTGTTGTACATCACAGACCACACAACTCACCCCCCCGATAGGAACCCACCCATTCCCTCTTACAATGCTATCCTTTGTCTTTTCTTTCTGTTTTTGGCACCAATTACCTTCTAACATAATATATGATTTTCTCTTTTTTGTTTTTGAGTCGGGGTCTTCTTCTGTTGCCCAGGCTGCAGTATAGTGGCATGATCACAGCTCACTGAAGCCTTGAGCTCCTAGGCTCAACCAATCCTCCCACTTTAGCCTCCCAAGTAGCTAGGTATGCACCACCACACATGCCTAATTTAAAAAAATTTTTTAATAGAAAAAGGGGGTCTTGCTATGTTGCCCAGGCTGCTCTTGAACTCCTGGCCTTAAGCAGTCCTGCCTGCCTGAGCCTCCTGAGTCCCTGGAATTACAGGTGTGAGCTACCATCCCAGCTTATATTATTTTCTTATAATAACATCTGCTTATTGTTTATTTATTTTCTGGCTTCCTCAGTAAGCTCCAAGAGGTCAAGGATTTTTGTTGGATTTGTTCATGGATATAGGCCAAGCTATTGTAACAATGCCCAGTACATGGAGGTGCTCGATAAATACTTACTGGGTAAATAATAAATACAGATGAAAAACAAAGGCCAAAATAGACAAGAAGGCACTTGGAAGAAATAGAAATGTGACAGAGAATTTTTTAAAATTATAATTAAAATCCTCAAATATAAGAGAATAAACTGCATCATTGAAATAAAAAAAGTGATGGTTTAACATCAGCACCAACAATTAAAAAGAAAATCAGAGAATAAAATATGTTATTGGAAAGTAAAATTATGACATCTGAAATTTCAGTAAGAAGTTAGAAGTTGAGGAACCTGTGAAAGAACAAAAATCCAAAAATATGAAAACCTGAAGATGAAAGAAAACTAGAGGATCAGTCCGAGAGGTTAACACACAATTAGTATGTATTTTAAGAATAAAAGAATAGAGAAAACAAAGGAGAGGAAATTTGGGGGGAAAATAATATTAAAAACTATTCTGGGCCAGGAGTAGTGGCTCATACCTCTAGTCCCAGCACTTTGGGAGGCTGAGGTGGGTGGATCACCTGAGGCCAGGAGTTCAAGACCAGCCTGGCCAACACAGTGAAACCCCGTCTGTACTAAAAATACAAAAAAATTAGCTGGGCATGGTGGTGGGCACCTGTAATCCAAGCTACTTGGGAGGCTGAGGCAGGAGAATCACTTGAACCCGGGAGGCGAAGCTTGCAGTGAGCCGAGATCATGCCATTGCGCTCCGGCCTGGGCAACAAAAGCAAAACTCCATCTCAAGAAAAAAAAAAAAATAAAGAAACATATGTGTAAACAAGCCATCACTCAACAGTGAGGCAAGATAAAGTAGCGTTCAGATATGTGAAGTCTCAAAACTTTACCAAACATTTGCCCTCTCTCAGGAAGCTTCTGAAGGGCATGCTCCACCAAAATAAGAAAGCAAGCCAATAAATAGGAAAACAGGAGGTCCAGGAAATCCAAATTAGGCGAGTATAAGGGAAATTTCTAGGATGGTGACAGGAAGTCCCAGGATAGCAGCTGTGCAGCAAGCCCCAAGAGCATCCCGCAGTTCGGAGCGAAAAGAGAACTCAGGCAGAAATGACTCCAAGACAGAAAAACGTATTACTAGATTACCTCATGCATTTGAATTTAACAAAAGGAGATTTCAGTTCTGCAGAAGATTTGAGAATGAAACTAAGTAAGCAAAGAAATAGAGACAATTATTAACCCTAGGGGAAAAAAATTGCACAGAAAGGAAATGTAACCACTGTATACTATTTGCCTCTGCTTTCAACATTATTTACTTAATCACAATAATATAAACGTTGGCTATTGGTTTACCTCAACAGAGTGATATAATGTAACTGGAAGGATAAGGTAAGGAAAAGAGGAAGGAGCATGAAATTCTTTCTTCCATAAAAAGAAGCCAGCTGACAATGTCTAAAATTTGTGAATCAATAAATAGTGAAAGTATAATGTTTAGAAACACAGAAGTAAATACCCATAGCAGTAGTCAAAAGGGGTTATCTGTAGCGATAGACAGAGGGTGAGAGGAGGTAGGGACAAGGAAGAGTTATTTATTGTCATAAAAACCTGTAATCCCACTTTATTTTCAGATCACGTACTTGTCTTACTCTGATAAAAATAAACATTAATTTTGAGGTGTGGGACATGCTGGCTCCAAACCAATACTTTCCACTTGACATAACCATCAGGATTCAAAGATAATTGAAATGAGAATGACTTCTCATCATGTAGTTCAATGTTATTTAAAACCAAGTCTATACACCTCTTACAATTATCTTGTGTACCCTCAGTGGTATTCACCCCACACTTTCAAGCCTAGGGAGTCGTCTGAAAAACCCTCCGTGGAGCAAGTGGGTAATCAAGAGACCAATGCTATCATCTCAAGGACCATGACCTGCCAAAATTGATTCAAGATGTAATAAAAAGCCTGACTAGTCCAATCATCATTAAAGAATGCAAATCCTATCATTTAAAAATTTTCCACAAGAAAAACATCAGGCCCGGATTATTTTAAGGCAAGTTCTACACAACCTTGAAGGAACACACTCTTCCAATATTATTAAAATTCTCTGAGAAAATAGAACAGGATGCTTCCTCCAACTCATTTGAGACTAGGTTCATCCATAGCAAAATGAGACAAGAGCAATACAAGAAAGGCAAAGTATAGGCCAATCTCACTCATAAATATGAAGGAAAAATCCCAAGATATTAACAAAATGACATATCAGTAGTGAAGCATGAAATGTTTTTTAAAGCACCTATTTTGGGGGATGAAACATAAAGGAAGCCCTAGTGTCTTGCAGCAGGCAAGTTCACGGTGTTTATGGTGGAACATTCTGTGTGGGTCTGAAAAAACAAGGAGGACAAGCTGATCAAAAACATGGCACATCCGTGTGAGCTGGAAAGCTTTCTCATTCTTACAGGTATCTGGCTTTAAGAAATGGTTCATGGAGAAACCAGTAGAAGATTAATACTGATCTACCTCTGTTTTGAAATAAGGAAGAAAGAATAAAAATAGAAAATTGTGGCGTAACTAATCAACTTCAGACTATTGCGATCTCACAAGGCTCCAGGGGGCCTCTTTGACCCAGCGACCATGCTTGGGAGACACGGCGGTCCCTCCTGAGATCCCAGCCTTTTCTGCAAATATGCCCTGCTGAATTGGTCATAGATGAGGGCAGAGACTTCGAGCACTGAACCCTTTAAACTTTATGGATTCTGAGAAGGGTCTTGGCTGTGAAGAGTGACTTGTTATAACTAGATGTTGCACATGAACTTAGTCTTCTCCATACCCCTTCCCCCTAGTCAGGAATTCTATCTCTATGGCAGGCACAGAGTCATGAAGGGTGGAAGAAGCATTACTTACTGTGCCCGAAATACTCTCTCAAACTCTGGTGATCCAGTGACTGCTGGGGGCGTAACTTTGTACTTTAATCTTGCCTTTCCAACTTGCAAAGCAAAATAACCTGCAAGTAAAGGGAAATGTTGTGTTAAAGATGGGGCACATCATTATCATCAGTGAAATGCAAATTTAAATCACGATTAGATAGTACTACATACCTATTAGAATGTCTAAAATTAAAAAGACAGATGATATCAATTAAAAAAGGCAGGAGATGATATGAGAGCAATTGGAACCCTCATACTCTGCTGGTGGGAATGTAAAATGGTCCAACCACTTTGAAAAACAGTTTGGAAGGGAGCCTTTTAGTTAGACATACCACAAATGTATAACCCAGTCATTCCACTCATAGGTATTTCCCTAAGAGAAATGAAACCCTATGTCCATGCGGTAGGAGCCAAAGTCCTTGGCCCTGAGGAGGTTCAGTGAAAATCACTGACATGAGGCAGATTAATTAACAGAAGTTAAATCACACACATTTATTTCATATGTATACATATGAGCCTTCAGAACAAAGACCCAGCCCCACAGTGAGGTACAGCAGTTCATATGCCAACTTTTTTTTTTTTTTTTCCCCGAGACAGAGTCTTGCTCTGTCACTTAGGCTGGAGTGCGGTAGTGTGATCTTGGCTCACTGCAACCTCCATCTCTCGGTGATTCCCCTGCCTCAGCCTCCCAGGTAGCTGGAATTACAGGTGTGCCACCACGCCCAGTTAATTTTTTCATTTTTAGTAGAGATGGGATTTCACATGTTGGCCAGGCTGGTCTTAAACTCCTAACCTAAGGTGATCCACCCACCTTGGCCTCCCAAAGTGCTGGGATTACAAGTGTAAGCCACCGTGACCGGCCCCATATGTTGTTCTAGGGTCACAGAAATATGAAAGGAAAATAAATCTCAGGACCTCAAAATCACTAAGCCAAGTGAAAAGTCAAGCTGAGAACTACAGCAGGCAAACTTGTATCCCATTTTACTTCCTAAATAAGATAACTACCAAGCACAATTTGCCCACAAGGAAAAGCTTATCTTCACAGGTGCTGGGCAGAAAGTTATCCCTCTGCTCACCTGAGACAAACACATATCTGATTGCTTCCTCTGCCCTATTGTTTACGTAAAAATGCAGATTCACTGAGCCAGACTAAATTGTGTATTCAGTGAAAGGCTTATCAAGGACTCAAAAGAATGCAGCCTTTATCTCCTCTCTGCCTATGACCTGGAAGCCCCTGCTTTGAGTTGTCCTGCCTTACCTGGACCAAACCAATGTACATCTTACACATATTGATTGATGTCTCATATCCCTCTAAAATGTATAGAAGCAAGCCATACCCTGACCACCTTGGGCACACGTCATCAGGACTTCCTGAGGCCGTGTCACAGGCATATCCTTAACCTTGACAAAGTAAACTTTCTAAATTGATTGAGACCTATCAGATATTTTGGGTTCACAGAAACAATATAGGCTCAGAGCACGGCCGAGGAAAGCAGCTTACGAGGCCGAGAGCAGTGGCTCACGCCTGTCATCCCAGCACTTTGGAAGCCCAAGGGGGCGGATCACTTGAGGTTAGGAGTTGAAGACCAGCCTGGTCAACATGGTGAAACCCCATCTCTACTAAAATACAAAAAATTAGCCAGACATGTTGGCACACACCTGTAGTCCTAGCTATTTGAGAGGCTGAGGGAGGAGAATTGCTTGAACTCTGGAGGCAGAGATTGCAGTGAGCCAAGATTGCGCCATTGCACTCCAGCCTGGGTGACATAGCAAGACTCCATCGCAAAAAAAAAAAAAAAAAAGAAAAACAAAAACAAAGCTTATGGTGGTAAGTCAGGTTTTAGTGGCAAGACAGGATATGGGAGGGGAAGAAGAGGAGGCTCAGCTAGCAAAGGGGATCATGTTATATAGATGAAATCTCACAGATAGCAGCTCTCAGAGAAAATAGATGGTAAGTGTTTCTTCCAGATCTTTACAGTGGTCAGACTCCATTATTTTCCCCCAGATCTGGACAAGGGAAGGCCTGGCTGCATTTATGGAGATTCTCCACAATGCACAGTTTCCCCAGAAAAGACAGCTTTGCAGCGCCACTTCAGACTGTCGAAGAAATATATCTTGGAGTAAAATATTTTTATTTCCTTCAGTACAAAGAATTGTACACAAATATGCACAGCAGCTTTATTTGTAATAGCCAAAATCTAGGAACAACTCTGTGATGGCTAATTTTATGCATCAACTTGGCTAGCATATGGCGCCTAGTTGTTTGGTCAAACACCAGCCGAGATGTTGCTGTGAAGGTACTTTTTAGATGTGATTAATATTGAAATCAACTGACTTCGAGTAAAGCAGATGATCCTACTTAATGTGGATGGGCCTCATCCAATCAGTTGAAGGCCCTAAGAGGTAAGACTGAGCTCCCCCAAAGAGAAAGGACTTCTGCCTCCAGACTGCCTTCAACTCCAGATTGTAACATCAACTTTTGCCTACCAGCCTTTCCTGCAGACTTAAGACTTGCCAGCCCCCACAATTGTGTGAGCCAATTCCTTAAAATAATTCTCCATGTGCATGTCTATGTGTGAGTGTGTGTATTGATTCTGTTTCTCTGGAGAACCCTGACTCATATGAGTGTCCATCAACAAGTGAGTAGATAAATAAATCATGATATAGCCCTACAATCGGATACTACTTAACGGTAAGAAAAAGGAATAAATGATTGATATCCTCAAAAAATGAGTGAATCTCAAAATAATTATGCTGAATGAAAGCAAGGATTTTTTTTTTTAAAAAAAAAAAAGAGTACTACTGTATATTTCACTTATATAAAATTCTTTTTTTTTTTTTTTGAGACAGTCTTGCTCTGTCGCCAGGCGCCAGGCTGGAGTGCAGTGGCGCAATCTCGGCTCACTGTAACCTCCACCTCCTAGGTTCAAGCAATTTTCCTGCCTCAGCCTCCCGAGTAGCTGGGACTATAGGCTCATGCCACCACGCCCAGCTAATTTTTGTATTTTTTAGTAGAGACAAGGTTTCACCCTGTTGGCCCAGATGGTCTCGATTTCTTGACCTTGTGATCTGCCTGCCTCGGCCTCCCAAATTGCTGGGATTACAGGCATGAGCCACGACGCCCGGCTCACTTGTATAAAATTCTCAAAATGCTAATGAATCTACAGTGACATAAACATTGCCTGGAGATGAGGAGGCCAGGAGGGAGGGGCCCCTAAAGGGAGCAAAGACCATCTTGTGGCCATGAAGCAGACCATCCAGAGGCAGAACTCTTTATCTGAGGTGTTTAGGAGTAATTAGACTTCCCTATATCTAAAGCCAGTCCAGGCTTCTTTCCCCAAAATTTATATGTAACTAGAATTGCTCTACATCTATACATCTCCAGGATGCATGCATGATGAAGCTCATTGTACAATTTGCTGACATTAAAACACCAAAATGTCTACCAATGTAATCATTTATCATGATATATGTGGCTAAGATGGTCCAAATTACCATTAAGCTCTTGCTTTAAGATCCATAAATACCCCTAGGGAAAATCCTCGCCGGCACACTCCATCCTCTTGCTGAGGCGCCCCGTTGCACTCTTCTGCAGCTTTCTCTCAATCTAATAAAACTTTCCTTTTCAAACCTATACTGTTGTTGGTAAATTCTTATTCCCTGCGGGCCAATCACTTTCCATTGCTAGGGCTCTGACACCCTGCCCAGCAGGTACAAGAAAACTTCTGGGGATGATGGCTCCCTGCCTGTCTAAGTTTCCCTGTTATAAAACAGTATGACTTTCTACTCCTTCACTTCATTAGATAATCAGTTCTGATGCCTGAGACCACCTTCACCTTGTGATGAGTTCTGTGGACTTCTTTCACTTTCACATCCACACTTCTACCTGTGTCGGTTTTTGAACCATCAGTAGGTCTTGCCTCCTGTCCTTAACTCCCACTTTTCACTCCACAATAAACTGGCATTGAGACAGAGGAAGGAACACTCTTAGGAGCCTGCCAGCCCCCTCAAGCATCAAAATAAAGAAAAACTCAAGTTCCTTCAAGGGAAATTCCAGGCACCTTGCTAGCCTTCAGACCCGCTAAATGAGAAGGTAATAATAGTTTAAGTAATAGTCACCCAAATAAGATAGAGTTATAAAATGTTCAGTTCCCTATAGAAACTCAAGAAAACATCTTAACATAGGTTCTAGAGTTGTTTCTCAGAAACCAGGACCCCTACCCAGATAGAAAATGCTGACCACTGTGAGGACTGAATTCTGACCACTATTCCCCATTCTAAATTTCCTCCTGAGGGGCCTGCAGAGAATCACACATACAGGTTAAACCTTGTGAAAGGAAAATAAATCTTGGGACCCCCAAATCACTAAGCCAAAGGGAAAAGTCAAGCTGGGAACTGCACTGGACAAAATAGCTACAAAGATTTTTTTTTTTTTTTTAAGACAGTTTCACTTTATTGCCCAGGCTGGAGTGCAGTGGTGAAATCCCAGCTCACTGCCACCTCTGCCTCCCAGGTTCAAGCAATTTTCCTGCCTCAGCTTCCGGAATAGCTGGGATTACAGGCATGTGCCACAATACCCAGCTAATATTTTGTATTTTTAGTAGAGCTAGGGTTTCACCATGTTGGCTAGGCTGGTCTTGAATTCCTGACCTCAAGTGATCTGCCCACCTTGGCCTCTCAAAGCACTGGGATTACAGGTGTGAGCCACTGCACCCGGCCCCAGCATAAAAAAAAAAAAAAAAAAAAAAAAAAAAGCTACATATCTCCCTCACAAGTTACCCACAAGGAAATTCCTTGTGGACAAAGGACAGAGAGAACTCAAAGTGATTCCTCTGCTCACTTACGTACATATTTGATTGCTACCTTTGATTCAGTAAAAGGCTAATCAGAAACTCAAAAGAAGTCTCCTATCTACCTATGACCTGATGCCCCTCCCCACTTTGAGTTGTCTTGCCTTTCCGGACTGAGCCAATGTACATCTGACATATATGGATTGATGTCCCATGCCTCCCTAAAGTGTGTAAAACCAGGCTGTGCCCTGACCACCTCGGGCACCTGTTGTCAGGAGCCCCCAGGCTGTGTCACGGGCACAGCCTTAACCCTGGCAAAATAAATTTTCTAAATTGATTGAAACTTGTCTCACATACTTTTTGGTTTAGAACCTTAATATTTCTGCTGACCCCAAGTTTTTAGACAAAGCTTTGCTTTCTTAACCAATTGCAAACCAAAAAATCTCTGTATCCACCTGTGACCTGTAAGCCCCTCTATCAAGATATCCTGCCTTTTGGGGCCAAACCAAGGTATAACCTCCATGTATTGATTTATTATGATTTTCCTATACCTCCTGCTTTCCTGAAATGCACCATTGCCTTTAAAAACTCTTGCTTGGGCCAGGAGTGATTGCTCACACCTGTAATCCAGCATTCTGGGAGGCTGAGGTGGGAGGATTGCTTGAGACTAGCAGATCAAGACCAGCCTGGGCAACATAGTGCGACCCTGTCTCTATAAAACAAATAAATTTTAAAAACCCATCTAGGTGTGTGGCTCACACCTATAATCCACAGCATTTTGGGAGGCCAAGGCAGGAGGACTGCTTAAGCCCCGGAGTTTGAGACCAGCCTGGACAACATAGTGAGACCCCATGTCTACAGAATAAAAATACAAAAATTAACCAGGTGTGGTGATGGTCCCAGCTACTCAGGAGGCTAAGTAGGCAGGATTGCTTAAGCCTGGGAGGACAAGGTTGCAGGGAACAAGGATCTCTGCACTCCAGCCTGGGTGACAGAGTGAGACCCTGTTTCAAGTAATAGTAATAACATAAATAAAATTGTAAAACCCTTGCTTGAAAGCCATTGGGGATTTAAGGTCTTGGGCATTAGCACCCAGTTCTCCTTGCTTGGCACCCTCAAGCAATGCCTCACTTTCTGTCACTGCAAATCCTGGTGCTTGTGTTTGTTTCTGTGTGCTGGGCAAATGGACCCATGTTCAGTGGTTTACAGCATCTATTATTTCCCTTCACATTATTTCTTTCAGTTTTAGCTCCTTACCAGTTGTCTCCCACACTATCCCTTGTCTGACTGGTTTTAGTGCCTCAGTATCTGTTTCCTACACGCTAATGTTTTAAAAATGAGTTCCTTTTAAAATTCCACACCAAGTATGTAGCTTCGGTCTCTCCCTGCGTTAAGGAATTAGGGGTAGTGTGTTTCCTACTGAACAGGATACCATCTCCCCTCTCACAAGAAGTCAGTCAATATTGATCCTGGTGTAGCAAGGGCTCTCAAAGCAGACTCTTACCTTCCCCTATGCTCCCTTCTGCTAAAAATAAGCTGTGGTTTAGGATTTAAGCATTGTCACTGAATATCTAAAGTGTGCAGTGGCTCACGCCTGTAATCCCAGCACTTTGGGAGGCCAAGGCGAGCAGATCACTTGAGGTCAAGAGTTCAAGACCATCCTGGCCAACATGGTGAAACCCTATCTCTACTAAAAATACAAAAATTAGCTGGATGTGGTGGCGCATACCTAAAGTCCCAGCCACTCGGGAGGCTAAGGCAGGAAATTCACTGGAACCTGGAGGCAGAGATTGCAGTGAGCTGAGATTGTACCACTGCACTGCTGCCTGAGACTCCAAGTCAAAAAAAAAAAAAAAAATGTGTAAATGCTTAGGATTAGAGTTTTTCTCATTCATACTGCAGGCTAAGAGAGCAGAGTGGAGAGAAGGAATGTATGGGATGGGCCCTGACCATCTCCAACTCTGGGCTCCATCCCACCAGGACAGCATCAATCTGGACAGGCCAATAACTCATGGGCTCGGCTAGTGCCAAAAAAAAGGGGATTTGTCCATTGAGGGGGAAATGAGGAGTTGGCCACTCTGCACCTGCTGTCACCATTGCTTCTAACTTGCCTCACAGCCTTGCAGAAAACACTTGGCAAATCTTCTTGTTTCCACCTATAAAATGGAAATAATGAAAGATATATGCTCCTAGATTTATGAATTAGTAATGCACAAGAGCCTAGAGCTTCAAAATGAGGCTGTGAGTAAGCAAGCTTTAAAAGTGCTATCTTTTCTTAGGTGAATGGCATCCGGTGGGCACTGTTTGTGACACTAGCAAGTGTGAGGAATGAGCTTCAGTAAATGGAAGAGGTGCTGAGATAGCCCCCCTACTCCCAACCTAGCCCCAAGAAAGAGGATTCAGCTGGGCTCAGCTCTAGCCCCAAGGGATAGAAGCCCTTCTGGTCTCTCAGGCCAGGGGCCTCAGGGAGACCACGGCTATTTTTGGAATAATGTGATGAGAGTAGGGCCAGGTGCAGTGGCACTTTGGGAGGCTGAGGCGGGTGGATCACCTGAGGTCAAAAGTTCAACGTCAGCCTGACCAACATAGTGAAACCCCATCTCTACTAAAAATACAAAAATTAGCCAGGTGCAGTAGCACATACCTGTAATCCCAGCTACTCAAGAGGCTGAGGCAGGAGAATTGCTTGAACCCAGAGGTTCCAGTGAGCCGAGATTACACCACTGCACTCCAGCCTAGGTCAGAATGAGACTCCATCTCAAAACAAAACAAAACAAAGAAACGAGAAAAAAAATTAGCCAGGCGTGGTGGCACACCTCTAGTTCCAGTTACTCAGGAGACTGAGGCAGGAGAATTGCTTGACCCTGAGAGGCGGAGGCTGCAGTGAGCTGAGATCACACCACTGGGCTACAGCCTGGGTGACAGAGCCTGACTCTGTCTCAAAAAAAAAAAAAATTAAAAAATAATGTATATATATATATATGATGAATACATGATGAGAGTGGAGTGCTATTTCACCTCCTTTTCTGTAGAGTTTCAACTTTATTTCCCTTCTTATGAGTTGATTAAAACCTCTTGAGAAGAATCTCCTTTGGTTTTGCCTATCTTTCCTCTTTCCCTAGCTTTCTCCAGAGATGCACATGTGCTGAGGAGAGTGAATTGAGACCCTTTTAAACTAAAAATAAAATCCTAAGCCCCCAGACAACTGAACAGACTCCCCCTTGGCCAAAGCAACCTCAGAGAGACCTGAAAAACTGGATTCCCTGTCTGAGGGGAAGGAGGTAGGACACACCTGGTTGTGCCCCTCCCTTTTGGAGTTTAAGTACAACTGCCCAGGATTAAGGTTAAAATGGGGATCATAAGACTAACACAGCGGGCTGCAGCAAGAAGACACCAAATTGTACACAAGACCTAAGGCCTTGCAAGGAAAGGGTTAAGTCACGCCCTACAAACCATCAAACCTTACTAGGCTAGCTCTTTTCAATTAACCCAGTATGTGGCTTACTTTCCAATCTGACTCTGGTATAGCATCACATGACTGACCTCTTTATCTTTTTTTTTTTTTTTTTTTTTGAGATGGGGGTCTCACTGTCACCCAGTCTGGGGTGCAGTGGCACGATCTTGGCTCACTGTAACCCATGGGCTCAAGCACTTCTCACACCTCAGCCTCCCAAGTAGCTAGGATTACAGGTGGGCACCACCACACTTGGCTAATTTTTTGTATTTTTAATAGAGACAGCATTTCATCATGTTGTCCAGACTAGTCTTAAACTCCTGGGCTCAAGCGATCTGCCCACCTTGGTCACCCAAAGTGCTTGATTGCAGCATGAACCACCACGCCCGGCCACCTCCGTCTCTTGATGTAAGCATTTCTTTGTGCTGAATTCAAGTCTTCAAACAAAGTTTTACTCTTTTAACCAACTGCAGATTTGAGAATCTGAGTCCACTTATAACCTGTGTGCCCTCTGCTTCAAAATATCCCACATTTTTGGGCTGAACCAGTAGATACCCTCCACGTATTAATTTATGTCTTTGCTTGTAATTTCTGCCTCCCTAAAACGTATAAACCCAAACTGTAACCCAGTTACCTTGGGACCACCCACTGAAGGCTTCTTGGATTTGTATTTTCTCTGAGCCACGGTCACTCATATCGGCTCAGAATAATCCACTTTAGAAGACTTCACAGAGTTGGGTATTTCTGTTAACCCCCCTGAAGGAAACCAGGATATTTTGCACCTCAGAATATGACTGAACTAAACAAGTGGCCTCAAGGCTCTTATGACCTTTCCACTGCCTCCTGTCTCAACCCGTGGTCTCTACCAAGGCACAGGATGTGGCTCGGCAGTCCTCTGAAGCTCCCTTATCTACCTAAAAACCAGACTCCCTAATGCAAACACAATTGCCTGCCCTCTCCTCCCTCAGAGCTCATTATCTCATGTGGAAAAGAAGACCGAGGAGGCCAGGCGTGGTGGCTCATGCCTATAATCCCAGCACTTTGGGAGGCTGAGGGGAGCGATCACGAGGTCAGGAGTTTGAGGCCAGCCTGACCAATATGGTGAAACCCCGTCTCAACCAAAAATACAAAAATTAGCTAGGCGTGGTGGCGCGTGCCTGTAATCCCAGCTACTCAGGAGGCAGAGGCATGAGAATCACTTGAACTTGAGAGGCAGAGGTTGCAGTGAGCCAAGATTGTGCCATTGCACTCCAGCCTGGTCGACAGAGCCAGACTCCATCTCAAATAAATAAATAAATAAATAAGACCGAGAAATGCACACACCTGGACGAACTTTCCCACCAGATTAAGCCTACCCCTCTGGCCCATCAAATTCCAAAGAGAGTCATTGACAAGTTACTTTGTTTCCCAGTCCATTCATCTTCCCTAATAATCTTTTGCTACCACTCAAAAGAATTGTCTACATTCCTCATCTCCTCCCTCCCCTGTGAAGAATAGTATATAAGCTGTTGTACCCCTTTGGATTACTGGGCAATCATTCCCTCATACTGTGCATATTAAAATAAATTGCCATACCCTTTCTCCTATTAATCTGCCTTTTGCCAGTTGATTTTTGGTGAACCTTCAGAGGGTGAAGGGGAAAGCTTTCTCTGTGCCCCTTACCCCCATGATGCCCACCCAGCCACAGCTGGGCGCCTTCACCCTGTGGCTACCTCTCCATGCAGCAGAAGCCTCTCTCTTTGAAGAAGGATCTTAGGATGTGAACTGACGGTGCTAAGCACGTACGAGGGGCCAGGCACTGTGGTAGGGTTTCCTCCGAGGAGTCCCATTAAACCGTCTTTGATGGTGACATTGAAGGGCAGTGTATCCTGAACAGGGACACCCAGCTGGGAAGTGACTGGACCAGACAGATACAGCTTTGTCTTCAAAACCGTGGCACATGGTATCCCAATTCCATGAACACTAGACTTGCAAAGGCAGCAAATTTCGGTTCCTAATGCCAGCGAAACAGTTGTGTCTTCCTCTGTCTCCCTCATGCATTCTCTCTCTCTCTCCTTTGTAAACCAAGGATAAAATTCTAAACCCCTCAATCATCTCGATGGAGTCTGTCTCTAGGCCAAGAGCATTCTGAAGTTAAACTAAAAAACGAGTTGAGACCATGATGGGAAGAAGGTGTCAGATGTGCCTCGTTATGTCCCCCTCCCTTTGTAATTCAGACACAACTGACCAGCATTAACATTAAAACAGACCTTAATGTTGGTCCAAACTGCGCCATTTTGTAGGCCCCCTGCCATTTCACAGATCTTGGTCAGAATGAAACATTCCGTGGGGTTTCAGGCCCTGAGAAACATTCTGCCCAGCCACCTGACCACAAGGTACAGGGGCATCCTTATCATACCCTGCCAAGCAAAGGCCCAGCTGAAGGAACATCCCTATCATATCCTACTGGCCAAACCACCTGACCATAGGAACATCCTATCCATATCCTCCAGGGCAGCAAGCCACACTGCCCAAACCCCTCCCGCCCATATCGATACATATCCCAGCCTGTAAACAGTGGGGGGCTCTGGCGTTAAGCTGGTCCCCCGCCTCCACAGGTTTTTGCAATATACCTGTGTTGTTGTAAAGCCGCCCTCTCTCTGTCTCTTTCTTTAACCCTCACCTTCCCTTTAAAACACCTAACACTTAAGAGTTTTTGTAGCAATAAAACACCAAATTCCAGCCCGAATCTAGCATAGCATCACATGACAGATAGTAGGCCTTGAAACAAATTGAAGTATTTTACCCTAAAATATATTTGTCGTATTCTGAAATGGTCCTGCAAAATTGTCTCTTACAAGAAAAGTCTATGTTCAGCAGAAAATCTCTTTCCCTTTCCAGGTCTTTTCTCTGATCCAGGAGAGAATTAACAGAGTCTGGCACCTTTTTAAGTCTCATAAGAAATCTTTACAATCTATTCTCTCCAAACCCTGGTACCTGGAAGCTTCATCTGCAGAGTAAGAACCTTGGCCTCCACAACCCCTTAACTCAGACACTCCCTTCTGTGGATTTGAGGTCTGTAGATAAACTCTTTTAATCAATTGCCAATCAGAAAATCTTTAAGTCTGCCTGTGACCTGGAAGCCTATGCCCCACTTCCAGTTGTCCCACCTTTTGGGACCAAACCAATGTACATCTTATATGAATTGACTGATGTCTTATGTCTCCCTACAATGCATAAAACTAATCTGTAGCCCGACCCCTTTAGGCACATGTTCTTAGGATCTCCTGGGGCTGTGTCACCGGCCACTGGTCACTCATGTTTGGCTCAGAATAAATCCTTTCAAATATTTTACAGAGTTCAACTATTTTCATCAACACATTATTTTTTTTTTTTTTTTTTTTTTTTTTTTTTTTTTTTTTAGATGGAGTCTCACTGTCTCCAGGCTGGAGTGCAGTGGCACAGTCTCAGCTCACTGCAACCTCCATCTCCTGGTTTCAAGCAATTCTCCTGCCTCAGCCTCCCGAGTAGCTGGGACTACAGGTGCGTGCCACTACTCCAAGCTAATTTTTGTATTTTTAGTAGAGACAGGATTTTACCTTGTTGGTCAGGATGGTCTCAATGGCCTGACCTCATGATCCGTCGCGCTTGTCCTCCCAAAGTGCTGGGATTACAGGCATGAGCCGCCATACCCGGTCCTAACACCTTATCATTAAACATTCCCTGTTCACCATGAATTATCATCACCCAGTCTCCTCTCCTCTCTCTCCCCACCTACCCCCCTCTCCATCCAGCCCCCTGATATTCTGGCCCCCGTTCACACAATCCCCTGCACAAGCAGCAAATAGGGAAGATGAGCGCCTCTGCCAGCCTTGGGGCATCTGTGGACCTGCTCCTGTGCCCTCTGCAGGCCTAGGATAAAGGCACATCCAGGTTTGGTAGCACCTGCGAGTCGGAATGGGTCGCCTTAGACCTGTTAAATTAGGTTTAGCCTAAAGCTGCCTTCTGACACATTTTAAGTTCAGCCTAAAGTTTCCTCTATACATCGTGTACTATACGCTTCTGTTTTCTGGAAGTCACTTTCCTTTTTCTGTCCATAAATCTACCACATGGCAGCCCCAGAGTCTCTCCAAACCTATTCCGGTTCCTCATGCCCAACTGTGAATTGTTCTTTGCTCAATTAAACTCAGTTAAATGTAATTTGTCTAGGGTTTTTCTTTTAACAGATCTAAGTGCTTCTTTAATTAGAAACAAATATCCTGCTCTCTTCCACGACAGATTGTGAATCAAACCACAAAACGTGTGTCTGAAGGTTTAAGATCTCCATACAATCACAAAACAGGCTGGCTAGGCAAGACATTCGCATGCAGGGAGGCCTGGACCGGATCCTTAGCTGTGAGGCCTTCCTGCTTCTGGCTGTTTGTGTAACCTGAGCAGTCTACAGCACAGCCCTATTTCCTGGTACAGGCACACTTGGAAATATAAAGAAATACGCATGCTTGATAAGAAGTCTTGCTCTCTTGTGCTCAAACCCCTTTCCCCAGCTGACACTGTAGGTAAGATAATATGAATTGAGCAAATGTGAGTCCCATGGAGTAAAAGCCTCTATTTAACCAGGCAGTCAGGATATATTGAATAATCCTGGTGGGAAGTTGTTTTAAAACTTAGAGCTAATTACTTAATCCAAAGCTCATATTTCTGAAGGAGGTTTTTTTCAATCTGATAATCATACCACCATACGCAGTTTATTTAAGAAAACCCATTAATTAAAACATCAGCGTTCAAGAAATCACAACCAGGTTTAGAACCAGGAACGTTACCTTTGGAACACTGGTAATTCATATTCACACCACTTCCTGCAGGTTAGCAGGCTACTAATAATGCTCATTTGAACGGGTTGTGGGTCGTAACCACAGATGATGCAGAATCGCGAGCTCTGAGGGCCCACAGCGTTCCACTTGGGAGAACTAACCTCTGGAATGTTCTCAGTCTCTGCTTGCCCCTGGGAAGGAGGGGCGCAGGCGGCACGGGTGACCCTAAGGAGACTGTGCTCTGAGGACCCAGAGCCACCTGCAAGGGCGAGTAGGAAGCAAAACACCGGCCCCATCTCCCTCCCTCCCTCCCTCCCTCTCAATCTCTCTCCCGCCAGCCCCGTCTCACACGCTCGCACACACGAACTTCCCATGCCTCTTACTTTGCTGACAGGCCGAAAGAACAGACACAGCAGCCAGCAGGATCGAGTTCCCGGCCATCTTTCTCACGGAACTATTTGTAGAGCGCAGGGGAAGATAAGAGGCTCTTCTTGACTTTGAGTGCTGACCTTCCTTATCAGGTTAACAAAGTTGGGGAAGGGGGGGGAAAAAGGCTGATTCAAGCGAATGGATGACCTTTGCTCTGGAGCAGAAGTCAGGAAGGCAGGCAGTTCTGGGGCTGCCGGTCACAGATCTTTATGGGGCTGGGAGTTGCTTCCTGCGTTTGTTTGAAGCCTCTCCCACGGCCAGCGAGCAGGGCTGCAGCTCACCCGGGACCAGCCCTTCAGCCACAGCGCCACAGCTGGTTACACTATCTTCTCTGCCAATGCACAGGCTCTCTGGATCCCGTTCATTCCCACGCCCTTCCCTCCCCGGGCCTTGCCGAGACCTTTCTCACTTCCTGTGGAAAAAGTGGGAAGAAAGCATTTACTTAATCCCGTTGAAATTTTAAATGTTAATTTAAGCCAATTCTAATTTATTCACGCTATGAATGGCCGACTTAGGATTTGAACCCAGTCTAGCAGATTCCACTTGTGCCTTATCCCCTGCACCAGGCTGCCTCTGTCACCCTGAGACTCTCTGATGATAATCTTCCTTTTTTTTATTTATTTTTTTAAGACAGGGTCTTGATCTGTCACCCAGGCTGGAGTGTAGTGGCACAATCATAGCTCACTGCAGCCTCCAACTCTTGGCTTCAGTGATCCTCCTGCCTCAGCCTCCCAAGTGGTTAGGACTACAACCACAAGTCACTGTGCCCAACCATTTTTTTTTTTTTTTTGAGACGAAGTCTTGCTCTGCCGCCAGGCTGGAGTGCAGTGGCACAACTCGGCTCACTGCAACCTCTGCCTCAGCCTCCTGAGTAGCTGGGACTATAGGTGCCTGCCACTACTCCCAGCTAATTTTTGTATTTTTAGTAGAGACGGGGGTTTCACCATATTGGCCAGTCTGGTCTCGAACTCCTGACCTTGTGATGCACCCGCCTCAGCCTCCCAAAGTGCTGGGATTACAGGCATGAGCCACCATACCCAGCGCCCAGCAGTTTTTTAAAAAATAAACCAGGATACATGTTTTTGAGGAAAGAAATGGACCAATATTTAAGTGGAACCTCTAGTAGGAAACGGCACATATGGCCACCACACCTGCCCAGGGCCTTGCCACTGTCAGACAAAGCCACAGGTCACCCAGATAGAGCACAGGCCTCCACAGCTGGGGGCTTCTGTAGAATCCATTTATCACAGCCTCCTCCCCTCTGTCTACACAATTGTTTTGCTCTTTAAAGATGCAGTTTATATCTGTAATCCCAACACTTTGGGAGGCCGAGATGGGCAAATGGCTTGAGCTCAGGAGTTTGTGACCAGTCCGGGTAACATGGCAAATCCCCATCTCTAAAAAAAATACAAAAATTAGCAGGGTGTGGTGGCACGTGCCTGTAGTCCCAGCTACTTGGGCTGAGGCAAGGGGATTGCCTGAACCCAGGAGCCTGAAACTGCAGTGAGCCAAGACCATTCCACTGCACTGCAGCCTGGGTGACAAAGTAAGAAAATAAATAATAAAGAATAATAAAAATTGGCTGGGTGTGGTGGCTCACGCCTGTAATCCCAGCACTTTGAAAAACTGACGTGGGCAGATCACCTGAGGTCGGGAGTTCGAGACCAGCCTGACCAACATGGAGAAACCCCATTTCTACTAAAAATATAAGATTAGCCAGGTGTAGTGGCACATGCCTGTAATCCCAGCTACTTGGGAGCCTGAGGCAGGAGAAGTGCTTGAACCCAGGAAGAGGAAGTTTCAGTGAGATCGTGCCATTGCATTCTAGCCTGGGCAACAAGAGTGAAACTCCATCTAATAATAATAATAACAATAATAACAAAGATACAGCTTTATGCATCTTTACAAAGCTGGGGGCCTATTCTCACCTCATCCTACAGCACAAGTAGAGGGTATACCTTGACTCAAGCTGCTGTAACAAAGATACCATAGATTGGGTGGCTTACAATAACAATTTATTCCTCACAATCCTGAAGGCTGGGAAGTCCAAGATCACAGTGCTGACGGATCAAGTTCCTGGTGAGGGCCCTCTTCCTGGGGCCCTTGCAAAAGATTACCTTCTTTCTGGAGAGAGAGGAAGAGCAAGCTTCCTGGTCACTTCTTATAAGGGCACACATCCCATTATGGGGACCTATGCTCATAACCTCACCTATAGCTAATTATCTGCCAAATGCCTGATACCATCACACTGGGGGCTGGGATCTCAACATATGAATTGCAGAGGGGACACAAACATTTAGTCCCTAGTGGGGAGCTCCCAGTGCCTGCTGGGTAGGGCAGTTGCTTCAGCCTCACGCCAACCCTACAGTTTAATGACACAACCTCGGGCCTCTCTGAGCCTCTGTTTGATGAGATGGGGCTAATAAGAGCTGAAGAGAAGCATAAGTGATATAGTCCGATTCTAAAGATCGAATCAGTTAATACTTACAGAGCACTTAAAACACCACCTGGTATATAAAAGAGTGTTCTGTGAGTTTGCAAAATAAGCACATCAAGTATCTAACAAGTACTTAATATATAACGTACCTAATGTTAAAAGATACTTTCGGAGGTAAAAATCATGACTTTCATACAATATAAAATGAAAACATATCAAAATTTTTAGGTAACTCATTCATGAGGGAACCAGTAAGATGTTATAGCCAATTCAAAGGAGAATTCAAGGAACAATATATAGGGAAGAGGGAATGACAAAATTAATTTATAAATAGTTGCAAGCCAGGTCTGCTCGAAGTTTCTTGTTGGTCTTCAGGCTTCCTCAGCTGTTTGCTCTTGAAATCATTGACAACTAAGATTAGATAAAAAGACAGAGCCCAGAAGCCAGGGCAGCACTGAAACATTCTTGTGCACTGGGTTTAATTGTTTTGGGCTTCGGTACAAGGCAGAGATTCTAAATTGCAAACTAGCTGCCCTGAACCATATCACTATCTACTGAAATAACCTCCCAAAAAACAGATCTCAAAGGAGAGGTCTACGCTGGGCTGGTAGGCCGGCAGAGGCTCTCAGAGTCAGAGAACTGCTCAGGATGAGAGGAACAGCAGCACGAGGAGCTGAGCAGGGAAATGTGGTCCTGGCTGATGGGGACAACTTTTGGGTGTTTGTGACTCTTATTCTAGGAAACTCTTGGATACACCTGTACTAGTCAACTGGTTTAAAAACAATGATGTCCTAGTTTCTGGACAAATCCTGAGGTTTCCTACTGACTCTTCCCAGCCATTCTTAGTCCCCCAAACCCAGATCCTGAGATGGTTGACACAAAGTAAAAAAAATCAATCAACCAATCAATCAATAAAACCTCAAGTGCTTCAAAACCCCATGCATCTACTTTAACAGATCTTCATTGTCAGTATATGTAGTTATTGCCTCTAGGAAAGTATAAAAAAATGGAGCATTGGATAATGAAATGTTTATCACCCTGTGCAGTGATATAATTTCCAGGTGACCCTCAGCTGAAATACTGCCATAGCATTAACAAAAACTCACAAAAATTAGTTTCTCTGTATGGTTTCCCTGGATTGATTGAAGAGAAATGACATTTCCCCTATATGTTGTTCCCATAGATCCTTCTAGTGTGTTTCAGTTATTACATTTTTCTATGAAAAGGAAAATAAGAGGACAAACAGCATATTGGTAATTGCTATGGTCTGAAGGTTTGTCCTCTCCAAAACTCACATTAAAATTTAACTGTCATTATAATGGTATTAAAAGGTAGGACAATAAGAAATGATTAGGCCATGAGAGCTCTGTTCTTGTAAATGGATTAAAGTTGTTATCATAGGAGTGGGTTATTATAAGCTTGAGCTTGGCCCTCTCTTGCCCCCTCCCTCTCTTACCTTTGGGATGACACAGCACAAAGGTCCTCACCAGCTGCCAACACCTTGATATTGAACCTCCCAACCTCCAGAACTGTGAGAAATAAATTTCTTTTCTTTATAAATTACCCAGTATGTGCTATTCTGTTATAGCAGCAACATGGATTAAGACAGTAATAACAGTAAGATGTTTTTAAAATATTTTTATTGTCTATGTAAACTCAAACCTAAAAGAGTTTCTGAGGACTTCAGTTAGTACTGAATCATTGTTACCAAAATTATACTCTAGGTAAGGTGAAATAGAGAGGCCAAGATTTGATCACATAAAAACAAACCTGAACCATGTGAAAGAACTGCTTTCATGAAATGTAAACTCTAAATGTAACTCTTTCAGTATAATGTTGGTAACAGATGAAAAAAGTGAGATATTAAGCTGTGGAAATATTTTTCCTCAGTCGGGCACATTGGCTCATGTCTGTCATCCCAGAACTTTGGGAGACCAAGGTGGGTGGATCACCTGAGGTCAGGAGTTCAAGACCAGCCTAGCCAGCATTGTAAAACCCCATCTCTACTAAAAATACAAAAATTAGCCAGGTGTGGTGGTGCACATCTGGAATCCCAGCTACTCAGGAGGTTGAGGTATGAGAATCGCTTGAACCCAGGAGGTGGAGGTTGTAGTGAGCCGAGATGGTGCTACTGCACTCCAGGCTGGGTGACAGATCAAGACTCCGTCTCAAAAAAAAAAAAAAAAAAGGTTTTCCTCAAACCAATTGCACACCCCCACCAATTATTCCTTAGTCCCATCCTCTCCATTCGCTTGCTACCTTCCAAAAATGACAGCTCATCATCCAGGTTTCTGCTGAGCCCTACAGCAGGGCTGTCCTCACTGCCAACAGGCCAGGTGGCAGAGAGAGATAGAAAATACACCTCTTTCCCAGGAACGATCAGAGTGATCACGATATCAATGATCACGTAACTCTCCATGTACCCAGAGTTCACTGCATTACCTTGCTAGAAGTCCCGACTAGTTGAAGAACCTTGTAAGTACACAGCAGTTTTTTTGCATTTTGTTTTGTTTTACTTTGAGATGGGGTCTTACTCCATCACGCTGGCTGGAGTGCAGGGACGTAATCATGGCTTATTGCAACCTCAACTCCCCGGCTCAAGCAACCCTCCCACCTCAGTCTCCTGAGTAGCTGTGTTTAACAGTGGCTTTAACACAGTAAGTTTTTAAGCAAAGCTCAGATAAACACAATTTGAAATTATGCCCCATTTTGCAACATGTTGCAAAAATTTAGGAAATTGTAGTATCTGTAATCCTACAGAATATTTTCTCCCCTTTCAGAAACCACAGCATTTTGCTCTGTAACCCTGAGTGTGAAGAACCAAGCTAAAGAGGGCAAAGAGATTTTATTCCCATTGAGGAGACTTTACCCTGCAACAGACAGGGCAAAGGGTTATAGTTGAATGCCAGCTACCTTCCCACAGAAACTGCCCACGACACAACACCAGTAATGACATATCAAAGCTCAAAGATAGAGACAGAAAAAGAGCAGAAAAGTAAGGAAAATAAAGATCAGTTACCAATGTAGTGTAAAAAAAAAAGAGTACAAGGTTTGAGCTAGTGATCTAAGCTCCCATTTCTGTGTCATGATGGGCAAGTTGCTAAATTTCCTGGACATATCTTTTCTTTTTCTTTTTTTTTTTTTTTGTTTTTTTTGAGACAGAGTTTCACTCTTGTTGCCCAGTCTGGAGTGCAATGGCGAGATCTTGGCTCACTACAACTTCTGCCTCCCGGATTCAAGCGATTCTTCTGCCTCAGCATCCAGAGTAGCTGGGATTACAGGCATGCGCCACCATGCTCGGCTAATTTTGTATTTTTAGTAGAGATGGGGTTTTTCCATTTCGGTCAGCCTAGCCTTGAAATCCTGGCCTAAGGCGATCTGCCCACCTCGGCCTCCCAAAGTGCTGGGATTACAAGCCTGAGCCACCACGCCTGGCTGGACATGTGTTTTCAAAGGGAAATAATACTGACTTTGCAGGTTCCTCTGATTAATAAATGAAGTCATGTGAGGGAGGAAACAGCACAGAACCAGGCATGACTCCGGCTGTCCACACGTGTCACCGCCCTACCCATTCTCTCTGCCACCCCAATGCCCTCCTACCCTGAGTGAGGGCCGAAGAAACTAGGTCTATTTGTTGAAAAGGCCATGTTACAAAGCAACAGATGATCTTAGAATGCCATTATAATTTCTGAGACAGCACAGATTTCCCAGAAGAATAGAAACAGAGCATTTGAAATGCTGCGAAATGGCTTTTGACAGTAATAGAGGGTCTCAACCTGAGTTGTCTTAAGTTTGCATAAGGCTTAGCAGAGGATAAAATAAAGCAGGATCTAGAGATCAGTGAGGAGAAATGAAGTCCCCATTCTCAACAGCTCTCAGCACATGCAGCCCTCCCCACACACACAGTCACACTTACACATACAAACACACATCCAGATTCACACACATTCCTACACACGCACACACTAACACACACTCGTGCACTCACACATTCACATTCACTCACATGCACACATTCAAAACACACACTCACATATACTACACTCATGTTCCAAAAGGGGATTTGTAAGCTGAATGTTTAGCTGTCAGAACACGTATTTTCACAAAAATAATATTATGGCTGACGTGGTGGCTCACGCCTGTAATCCAGCACTTTGGGAGGCCAAGGTGGGTGAGTCACTTGAGGTCAGGAGTTCAGGACCAGCCTGGCCAACATGGTGAAACCCCCGTCTCTACTAAAAATATGAAAGTTAGCTGGGCGTGGTGGTGAGCACCTGTGGTCCCAACTACTCTACTCCGGAGGCTGAGACAGGAGAATAGCTTGAACCCAGGAGGCGGAGTTTGCAGTGAGTCGAAATCATGCCACTGCACTGCAGCCTGGATGACAGAGCCAGACTCCATCTCAAAAAATAACATTATAAATGGTGGCCATGTTTCCAGGTTACCACCCATGAAACAAAATTTTTTTCTTTGGTTTTGTGTTTTAAAACAAAATTTGAACCCAGAAATTAGGTAACATACCACATATTGGTAATTAAGCAACAATAAAAAGAACTAATACTGTTGGTTTGACTTTTTCATGGAATCATTACAAAATGTTTTAACCGAATCGTGCTTGTATTAGGTGCTTTAAAACAGGGTCACTGGCATGAACCTGGCCTGGCTCCTGTAGGCCGTGTTCAGAGGCCGGCAGATGAACTTGCTCCAACAGAGCAGCAAGAGACAAGGACAGCCTGGAGCCCAGAGGACTGAGGTGCTCTGGATGAGCCCAGGGCTGCTGAGAGGGCCTCACTCCAATGGGGGCCCAAAATCCAGTCAACAGAGGATGCTATGCTAGGCGCTGTGACAACCACAGGACAGAATTATCTCAATTAATCTGCATAGTCCAACAGTAAAGTGCCTATATCATTCCCATTTTTCAGATGGAGAAACTGAGGTTAGTGACTGGCCCAGAGTTAGTACAACCCAGTCCTGCTGCCCCAGAGCCTTTGCTCTTAACTTTGGCTGCATGTTGAAATCATGTGGGGAGGAGTCATTAAAAATTACAGAACTGAGAGTGGGACATCCAGCTTCGGAGCAGTAACCTTCGTTGCGCCAGAGATGAGAAAGATAATTAAACATGGGTGATGTTGAGAAAGGCAAGAAGATTTTTGTTCAGAAGTGCAGCCAGTGCCACACTGTGTAAAAGGGAGGCAAGCACAAGACTGGGCCTAACCTCCACGGTCTCTCTGGGCAGAAGATACGTCAGGCCATTGGATTCTCTTATACTGACGCCAATGAGAACAAAGGAATCACTTGGGGAGAGGATGGAGTATTTGGAGAATTCCAAGAAGTATATCCCTGGAACAAAAATGATCTTTGCCAGCATTAGGAAGAAGGCAAAAAGAGCAGACTTGATAGCTTATCTCAAAAAAGCGACTAATGAATAATAATTGGCCACTGCCTTATTTATTACAACAAATGTCTCATGACTTTTCAATGTGTATCATACTCTAATAGATTTTGTACACTGGAATTCAGATCATGAATGACTGACAGAATATTTTATTGGGCAGTCCTGATTTAAAATGAAGACTGGCTTGTGGTTAAAGGAATATGTTCAGTTTTTGAATTTTAATAGTAATTCCCATTCAGTAAATGCAATCACTGTTTACCCCTTCCAAAGATATGATTAGACTTTGTTAGTAATGTTCAGCTTTTCACAAAGATGGTGAGTGCCATCTTAAAATGTACTAGAGATTGGTTTTATATCTAGATTTATTTAACTGGTTATGTGAATATATTTAAATACTGGGGAAATTCCTTCACTGTCTCAGAACCAAGCAAGATTCACCTGTGTTTTGTGTTCAGTTGCCTTTTAAAGGCAAGGGTTGAAGATAAATAAGGTAGCAATGTCTATTTTTTGTATTTTTGGCCTTAATTATGCCAATCTAATTAGAATTATCTGTGTTTAAAATGGTTCCTTTTACTTATTGAAAGGCACTCTAGTGTGGTTTATGTGTAATATCAAAGATTATTTAACACCTCTCACATTTTATAGATGATCTATAAGGTCACGTGCTTTTACAATAGTAGCAAGTTAAACTTCTTCACTCTTGAATTCTTTACAATCTAAGTCAAACCAAGTTATAATTTAGGATTGTCTTTAAACAGTCATTCAGAAACATAAAAGTGTGGAACTGCTGTGTATTTGTAACTGAGAATGGTGCTTTTGCAAATTTAAAAGGATTAAAGTAGAGGAGATATACACACATTTTTATTTATTTTTATTTACTTTTTTTTTTAAAAAAAGACGGGGTTTCACCATGTTGGTCAGGCTGGTCTTGAACTCCCAACCTCAGGTGATCCTCCTGCCTTGGCCTCCAAAGTGCTTGGATTACAAGTGTGAGCCACCACGCCAGGCCTTACTGTTATTTTTCTAAGAGATGGGGTTTCTCCATGTTGGCCAGGCTGGTCTCGAACTCCTGACCTCAGGTGATCCGCCCACCTCAGCCTCCCAAAGTGCTGGGATTACAGGTGTGAGCCATCGTGCCCAGTCTACACACATTTTTAAATTATGTTAAAATTATGTGTGATCATAAGACTTAAGATAATTAAAAAGAAAACCACAGATCATGAAAAAAAAAATACTGAACTTCAGATTTAATTAGCTAAGATTCAGCCTGGGCCCTTGAACTTTTTTTAGCTTCCCAGATAATCGTAATGCACAGCCAGGTGGAGAACCACTGTCTTAATCAATGTTTCTCAGCATAGCCCATGCCACCTGCTACCATCACCAGAGGTGATAGAAGCATGCAGATGTCTGGGCCTCACCCAGGATCCATATTACATGCCAGCAAAGCACACGTGGTCTCATGTAACTTGCACAGAACTCCTATAAGGCTGTAAATTAGTCCCATTTTATAGATCAGGAAACTGAAACTGAGATCTAGAAAGCTTCAGAAGCTTGCTAATCACTCCATTTCATGGCATCCCAAAGAGGGAAGCTGGGACAGGGCTGTTGAGGGGGTGAATAAGCTGGTAGGTGCCCAAAGTGAGCATCAGTGGTGCCAGGATAAAGGAGGAAGGGGTGTGGAAGGTTTGGCAGTGGTAGGAGGGAAGAGGTGAGGCTGGGAGAGATGGGACATGTGGGTCTCGGGGGTGCAGCCCAGGAGAAATGCTGGTTTCCACTAGAGGAGTTTACAGGATGCCTGGGTGGAGGAAGGAAGAACAGACAGACATGAGAGGGAAGCCTAAGGCTGAGATGCAGCAACAGCCTCCGAAGAACCAGCAGAGACATGCCAGTCTGGAGCAGTCTCAGCTGATTGGGCCCAGCAGGTCCCTGCCTGCTGGCTTCGATGTGCATGGAGACCAGTGATTCTCACATTAGAATCATCAACGGCATTTTTGAAATAAACACAGATTTAACTGAAAAATCCCCAGGATGAACAGCTACTGCCTCAAAGAACGTACTGAGATTTCTATGCACCAGAGGAGAGTTTACTCTCCTGAAACCTCCAGCACAGCATGTGATTGGGCTACTTAAAGAAAAAAGGGGGTACTATGGTTTCACTTGGTGTCTCTCCAGGGCTTGTTAAGGCAAAAGAAAAGGGGCAAGCTATCCCCCTTTTGATGAGAAAACACAAAAGGTTGGTGGATTAAGAACAAACAGTTAAAAGCAGGTCTTACTCACTTTGAAATGCGGTGCTAAACCTGCGTCTGGACTGACACACCAAACAACATTCATTTCAGCGCAGCCCAAGCCTGTTAGAACATGACTCACGGAAACACCGATGGGACTAGATCAGAGGCCAAGGCACGTCCTGTACAAAAAGAAATGAAACACAGCAAAACGAGAAACCTGCTGGCCCCAAACAGGAAAGCCCTAGCGTGCCACCGTTAGGCATGCAGGCCTGTGACTGCCTCATTCAGCTACCTCAGCAAGATGGTAAAGAACTTCAAAAATGGGGTGCTTGGTTCTCTTTTCTTTTCTTTCTTTCTGTCTTCTTCCTTCTTCTTTCTCCCCTCCCCCTCCCCTCCTTCTGCTCCCCCTTTCTTCTCCTCCCCTTCCTCCCCTTCCTCCTTCCCTTCCTCCTCTTCCTCCTTCTTCCTCCTCCTTCTCCTTCTCCTTTCTTCCTTCCTCCTCCTCCTCCCCCTCCTCCTTTTTCTTCTTCTTCTCTTTCCTCCTCCTCCTCCTCCTCCTCCTCCTCCTCCTTCTTCTTCCTCCCTCCTGCTTGCCCTTAGAGTGTGCCTGCTTCTGACCTTCGTTTCTAAGACTTGGGCAAGATAATATTCTCAGAATTTCAGTCTCTGGCCATTTCCAGACAACCCTGTCTGGGGCAGGAATTCCAGACACGACAGCTTATCCGACCTTCCAGGCCCTCTCCTACATGAGCCTATTTCTCATTCTCTTCTCAGAGGTCTGGCTGGTCATGTAATTTCATTCCTAGTTTGCAGTAGAATCATTCCAACAGCCACACATTCAGATATAGGAGCTGCAGTTTAAGCTGTTCAATCAAAATAAAGTATTTTGTGAAACCACTAGGGGGAGTCAATCCAGGGTTGCCAGACCTGCCGGGATAACACAGCTTCCAGGCAAGCCACCCTCTGAGGTTCCTGTGATAGCTTACTCCACCAGGTTTCCAGAAGTCCCTATGGATACACATCAGTGAAAATGGAACAAAACAGTTAACAAAAACTGTCAAAATCATCTCTAAATTATGTCCTATAAAAATTCAGTTTTTCAGAGATTAACACATTAACCAGCTCCAGCAAGCGACCTATAAACACAATTGCTCAAAACTCACAGGTGCTCAAATGTAAAAATACCAGGATTTAACCTTGAGTCCTGATCCCCTCAGAGCTAGACACAAGCCAAACACAGACGCTGCTCCAGAGACGTCCATTCCGTGGAGAAGGGTCAGAAAAGGACACTTGACATTTGGCATCCCGGTGGGAAACTGTGAGGGGCTAGAGGAGGGGTGAGGAAAGACACAACATTTCCACCTGGTGGTGGAGAAATTCTAGCCAATGGGGAATGCCTGTTTTTTGATCAGTATTCTGAGGAATTGGATACCACACCTTGGACTTTGATTTGATCCCTTGATGTACCTCTGGATTTTAAAGTGGCTTAGTTAAAACAAACACAAACTTTGCATAAATTCTTTAGAAAGGAGTGGGTCAGAGAGCTGGGAAGAGTCTGAAGAGTTTCTCAGGAACAGACAGACAGTTTCGTTGGTAAAACATTCAAGAACTGAGTCTTTATTCATACTGGAATGAAGGTACTGCTTTGCAATAAAAGAGAAAAATCTAAAGCAAGGAAAGGGGCCAGGTACAGTGGCTCACACCTGTAACGCCAGCAACTCAGGAAGCTGAGGCAGGAAGATCACTTGAGCCCAAAGAATTCTAGGCTGCAGTGAGATATGACGGCACCACTGCACTCCAGCCTAAGTCCCCACTGCAAAAAAGAAAATGAAAAAAGAAAAAGAAAAGAAAGAAAGGAAGAAACCAGAAAATAGTCTTAAGAATGCACAGAAGACCAGGCATGGTGGCTCAAGCCTGTAATCCCAGCACTTTGGGAGGCCCAGGCAATTGGATTGCTTGAAGTCAGCAGTTTGAGACCAGCCTGGCCAACATGGTGAAACCCCATCTCTACTAAAAATACAAAAATTTGCCAGGCATGGTAGCAAGTACCTGTAGTCCCAGCTACTTGGGAGGCTGAGGCAGGAGAATCGTTTGAACCCGGGAGGTGGAGGTTGCAGTGAGCCGAGATTTTGCCTTTGCACTCCAGCTGGGAGACAGAGAGAGCCCCCTTCCAAAAAAAAAAAAAAAAAAAAAAAAAAAATGAACCTATGTAGTATTTGCCCGTTCTGCCTATTCATTTATTCATTCATTCATCAAATGCACTGAGTACCTACCACATGCCAAGCTCCATACTATGTGCTGGGACCCAGAGATGAGCAAGACAGACGACAGCCCTGCTCTTGTGGTATTTATAGCAGAGTGAGGAGGACACACTTTAACAAGCCACAACCAAAGCAAATTAATTCATGATCATTGTGGGGAGTGTTGTGAGAGGTCCCAGCTGCCAAGGGAGTGTACTAGGCCTAACCTAATCTGGGAGGCAAGAAGAGCCTTCACAAAAGCAACATTTTGGCTGAGGGCTGATCCTAAAGTGTTAGCTAGATGAATGGTGCACAGGTGTGTGTGTGTCGGAGGGTGGACAGGAAGGAGCAAGGGGAATATTCCAGGCTGAGGAAGAAGAGTAAAAGGCTTGCAGAGGGAAAGGCTATGGCATGGTCAACAAATTCTGAATGAAGTCTAGTGTGGCTGTTGCCTAGAGACCTGGAAGAGAGCAGTGTCTGCTGTACCAGGGTCAGCCCACACAGGGCCATGGTAAGTATGCTTACCTCATACCAGCTGCTGTCCTCGACCTGGGATGATTTTCTTCCTCATGGGGACATTGGGTGATGCCTGTAGACAGTTTTACTTTTACAGCTGGGGAGTGAGGTACTACTGGCACCTAGTGGGTAGAGACCAGGGATGCTGCTAAATATCTGACATTGCACAGGGTCGCCACCACAGCAAAGAGTTGCCTCGCTCATAATGTCAGTAGTGCTGAGGTTGAGAGGCCCTGTTTACAAGAAGATGCGAAGCCTGTCATGGGTTTTAAGCTAGAAAGTTTCGTGATGAGATTTGTTTCAAAAAGATCACTCCGACACCAGTGTGGACTGATGGGGCAGATATGAATGGGTATCATGGTCTAGGCAAGAGAAGATGTTGGCCTGGCTGAGGGAAATGTCAGTGTGGATGGAGAAACAGATTTAAAAGAACAAATCCGTTGGATTTCAGGGTGGATGGGTTGTGGAGGGTCCCTTAGCCCAAGCTTTCTAGACGAGGCTGGACTGCCGAGGCTTTATTTGGCGGGTGCAGTATCAGGGCAGCAAGAGTGACGGGAGAGCCAAGTAGAGCAGAGTGGCCGGAAGCAAAGCGCGTCCACGTGGGGCGCTGTTTCAGATGAGCTGTGATGAGACACAGCCTATCACCGCACAGGCTCTCCCAGACAGCCCTCAAGGGATCTCTGGACCGGCTTCGGGGAGAATCTGCACCTCAGCACAATCCACCGGGGGGAGGAAAGGAGATGGAGCTTATCTTCTTTTATTATATATATATTTTTAACTTTTATTTGAAGTTCAGGTGTACATGTGCAGGTTCATTACATAAGTAAACGTGTGTCATGGGGGTGGTTGTACAGATTATTTCATTACCCAGGTATTAAGCCTAGTACTCATTAGTTATTTTTCCTGATCCTCTCCCTCCTCCCATCCTCCTCCCTCCAAAAGGCCCCAGTGTGTTTTCCCTCCATGTGTCCATGTGTTCTCAGGAATGTGTCTTCTACACGTCATCTCCCATTGGGGCAGTTTCCACCATGGCAGTTTTTAAATATAACTGCAAATTCTTTGCTGTGTCCCGTCGTGGGGCGGGGACATGACACAGGAGTGATGCTGTGCAGCTTTTGCTTTGTTCACTGGGGCCCTCATGCTTGGAGCTCAGCTGCCATGTGAGAAATTAGCTACCGAAGGGCACCATGTGAACCCACGTTTAAGGGTTCTGGGTGACACAGCTCCAGCTACAGCCCGAGCACGCAGCCCCACCTGCGTGGATGTACATTCAGATGATTCTAGCCCACAGCTGTGGGGCACCCTCAGTCATTGTCACTTCAGCTGAGGCCTCAGACATTGAAGAGCAGAGACATGCCAGTCCTATTGTGCCCTACTGACCCACATAATTCATTAAAGCCTCATTAAATGGTTGTTATAAATCCTTAAACTTTGGAGTACTTTGTCACGCCTGAGTAAGGTCACAGAACAACCTCACTGCAAGGTAACAAGTCAACCTCCCAGGGTGCTTCATTTGGCTCCAGTGACACTACCCCATGCCCTGCAAGTGTGGCAGTTCAGACAGGAGCCAGGAAAACCAGGAGTATGGCTGGTGGCCCTCAGGTGGCAGGATGGCAGAGGCCCCACAGGAAGTCAGTTGGCCACAGCAGACCCAAGGTAGAGTGCGTGGCTGAGGATTCAGGAGAGAGGATGAACTCAAGAAAAGTGGGCATTTCACTGGATGCGTCTGATAAAGGATACAGGGAAAGGAAAAAGGAGTTAAGGATTTCCACATTTCTGGTTTCTGAGCAACTAGATACATTAATGATGGGCAATTTACTGCCATAGGATTTAGACCAAAGTAGGGTCTAGGTTTGAAGTGCCTGTGAGTGCACTGGAAATGACAAGAAGTGGGAGCCCAGGTCACCAAAGATGGTCAAGTTCATTGATCTTGAGACCAGAGGGCCCCAGGAAGTCTTAAGTGTCTGTCCCTGATTCTAGTGTCCTGTGTGAGAAATATTTGGGAGGTGTTAGGCCGGGACTGTTGACCAGCTGAATCATATATTTCTGGAACAGAGTGTTAAAGGAGACAGAGGCAGGCCCAGGAAAAAGTGTGGCTTCCACAGGAGCTGCCATATACAAACATGCACACCCCACAAAGCTGGCGGGAGAGTTATCATCAGGTTTATTTATTTCTGTATTCATTTTATTTTATTGAGACAAGGTCTCGCTCTGCTGCCCAGGCTGGAGTGCAGTGGTGCAATTTCAGCTCACTGTAACCTCTGCCTCCCAGGTTCAGGTGATTCTCCTGCCTCAGCCTCCTGACTAGCTGGGATTACAGTCGCCCACCACCATGCCTGGCTAATTTTGTATTTTTAGTAAAGACAGGGTTTTACCATTTGGCCACCCTGGTCTTGAACTCCTGACCTCAAGTGATCTGCCTGCCTTGGCCTCTCAAAGTGCTGGAATTACAGGCATGAGCCACCGCACACGACCCATCAGATTTATTTTTTAAAAAAACTGGGAGGGGAAGGCCAGGTGTGGTGGCTCATACCTATAATCCCAGCACTTTGGGAGGCTGAGGCAGGCAAATCATGAGGTCAGGAGTTCGAGATCAGCCTGGCCAATATGGTGAAACCCCGCCTCTGATAAAAATACAAAAATTAGCCGGGTGTGGTGGTGAGCGCCTGTAGTCCCAGCAACTCAGGAAGCTAAGGTAAGAGAATCCTTTGAACCCGGGAGGCAGAGGTTGCAGTGAGCTGAGATAGTGCCACTGCACTCCAGCCTGGGTGACAGAGCGAGACTCCGTTAAAAGAAAAAAAAAACTGGGAGGGGAAAATATTTTTTTTATTTTCTAATATGTTAGAACGCTTAATGTGTAACTCTCCTCATTCTTCTCCTCTCATCTTTAACCAAAAATTGTAAATGTTCTACATGTGCATCATGTTAGTCTATTTTGTGTTATTTAGATAATTGGTGCCTTTGACTTATGTTCTTGTAAATGTTACTTTAATTCATAGACTCATAATATTCCCAGATCTGAAGCCTGTCTTACAATTGATAATGTAAAATAATCATCTAGGCCTGGATTCCTAAAGTAATGGGGAGCTCACCACCTCCTGTTTGCGATTATAGGTAGGTGAGATTCCCTTCTGCAGCAAGAAGTCAGGGGCAGGCCTGTGACTCTAGCTCTGATTCCTGCAAATGACCAAATGAGGGCCAGGGCCTGGTGGTCTCCTAGTCCCAGCCAAGGCTCCCAGGACCCACACCCTCCTGCCCTCCTAACCCTCAGGTTCTACCAACAGCCCTCCCCCAGCTAATTTCAAAAAAGGCAGTGCCTATAGTACTAAAAACTTTTGATCAGTCACAAAATCATGGGAAGAGAAATACAAGAAGAGAGGAAGAAGGGAAAGAAGAGTGAATCATTAACAAAGGCACCACATCCCAAGTACTGTGACATTCTGGGTGCTTTTTTCTCAATGAATTCTCACAAAATCCTGTTGGTATTAGTGGTCCATATTTCTTACATAAAGGAATTATTTCTCACAAAGGAATTATTACTTAACTTGCCCAAGATCGTATAGCTAATAAGATGCAGAGGGTAGAGTCCACTTTTGACTGCTGTCCAGTGCACTTTGCACTATTGCTTTCTTCCCAGGAGTCATTGTATCCGCTCCTCTTACAGAAAGGAAGGCGTTAAATTTGGGTAGGCGTGGCTGTGTGTGCACAAGAACCACTGTGCCTCTCCCTGAATGCCACCAGATGGCGCAGTGGAAGGCTAAAATCCTGCTGCTTTTTATCAGTGCACTTGGTGAGACAGACAGGCGCGGGGGAGACCAGCTGCAGGGAGAATGTCAAAACAGAGTTCTATTTAGGAAAATGAAGCCTTCTGCCTGCCCCGTCTCCCACCGGGATCCTTGGATGGCTCTCGGCAGACTATAAATGAATTCTCTTCTTTCTTCCTTCCCCATCCTACTGCTAACCCACATCTCTGATTCTATTTTCTCTCCGTCGCTGACACAAGGGCACTAGTCCCACCCACATCAGAGAATAGAGTGTCCTGAAGCGAGAGAGGAGAAGGCAAGCTGGGTGGTGGGGAGAATCCAGGCCTGCAGTTCCCTGTAGCAACTGAAGGGGCATTTCCCAGACATTTCCCTTCCTGCTGCTTACCCAATACACACTATAATACACACACACACACACACACACACATCATGACATACACACATCTCATAACACCATAACATACAAATAGCATACACATAGACCATAACACATGCATATGAACATGCACACAACACACATGAGCTAATCTAAGGGACCTGCCTTAGCCTGATGTGGCTGCCATAATGAAGTACCACACACGATGTGGCTTAAACAGGCGTGGGGGACACCAGCTGCAGGGAGAATGTCAAAACAGAGCTCTATTAGGAACATGAAGCCTTCTATTTTCTCAGAAATCTATTTTCTCACAGTTGTGGAAGCTGTAAGTCCAAGATCAATGTGTGGGCAGGTTTTTTTCTTCTTCTTCTTCTGATACTTCTCTCCTGGGCTTGCATATAGCTGCCTTCTCACTGTGTCCTCACAGGGTCTTTTCTTTGTGCACCCTGGTGTCTCTGTGTGTCCTAGTCCCCTTTTCGGACACTAGTCAGACTGTATGAGAAACCACCCTAACAGCCTTATTTTAACTTTGTCACCCTGATCCATTTTTTTTTTTTATGACAGGGCATCATTCTGTTGCCCAAGCTGGAGTGCAGTGGCGTGAACATGGCTCACTGTAGCCTTAACCTCCCAGGCTCAAGTGATCTTCTCACCTTAACCTCCAGAGTCGCTGGAACCACAGGTGCATGTTACCATGCCCATCTAAGTTTTTAATTTTTTGTAGAGACGGTCTCCCTATGTTGTCCAGGCTGGTCTCGAACTCTTGGCTTTGAGCAATCCTCCCACCTCAGCCTCCCAAAGCTCCAGGATTTCAGGTATGAGTCACCACATCCAGCTTGTCACCCAGCCTGTCTCCAAATGCAGTCAGATTCTGAGGTACTGGGAGCTAGGGCTTCCACATTTGACTTTGGAAGTAAAAGGACACCACTCAGTCCATAACAGGACCGAGTCACTTTTCTTTCTTAATTCTGGGTAGTGGGTACAACTTTGTACTCAATAAAGATATTTGACCCCTAGAGGTCACAAGAGAAGTCCTAGGTTACCATATGCTCACTAACAAATGAAGCTCATCGATTGTATGACGTTAAAGGGAAACACGGCTGAAATGATCCAAGTAATTGTAAAATGAATCCTCTAGGGGCCGCACATGATTACCTGGATAGATGTGGTTTGGAGGTCTCTGCTGATGACCAGAACATCACCAGTGTCCCCCTCTGTGTGACAAGCAGTACTGCCTCTGTTCACTCTCCTTTGAATGTCCTCCAAAACAATCCATTCCTGAAGGTCACAGAACTCCCTCATTCTCTGGGATTTTTCTACCTGGAAGATGGTGCTGAGAAGGCTTCCTAGATCTGCCTGATATAACCTGGGTGACTGTAGAGGTAGCAGAGCTTCCTCAGGCTGAAAGTTTAGAGCAGAGGGTCTGCTCAACTCAGAAGTGTCCCAGGCCAAGCTACACGGTGCCTTGTTTAGAAGAAAGTCATATAAAATTGAGAAACCCCAAAGAATGAAGATCACTTGAGGCCAGGAGTTTGTGACCACCCTGGCCAATGTAAGCAGTCCACATCTCTACAAAAAAATAAAAATAAAAATTTTTTAACTAGACTGATGTGGTGGCTGGCACCTGTAGCCCCACCTACTTGAGAGGCTGAGGCAGGAGGATCACTAGAATCCAGAAGGTGGAGGCTGCAGTAAGCTGTGATTGCACCACTGCACTTTGCAGGGACAACAGAGCCAGATCCGTCTCTAAAAGAAAAGAAATCCCAAAGAACTTGACCCCTCCCAGAGGGAAAATTATATAGAGAGAAAGACAAGGGAAATAAATACAGCAGCTTCTGCTTGATGTGGTCAGTAAGGCCTAGGGTTTGGGATCAGGGTTCCTCAAAGCTGGGCAGTGATCATGAGGTCACCTTGATACCTGTGGACCTCCAACACCTGCTGTTCCCAAACCACTCTGCTGTCCCCTCAGAGGGCAAACTAGCACTATCTGCTGACCTAAGTAATTCTCAACCCAGTCCCCATTTGACCCTCTCAAGGGGGTAGCTTGCCTTCTTTAAGACATAAAATTTTTATGTTTGAATTAAGTTAAAGTTACAGGAAGCTGAAATGCAGCTGCAGCTAAGTGTAGGGAATAGCTATGAGTCCAGCCTCCTACAGTTATGACTTGTGCTGCTTTGGGGACAGGGAGAGACAAGGAGCAGGGGCCACTTCCCTGAATGCTTTCCTAAGTGGTAGGAATTGCTTTGTCTGTCCTGTTTAGAAGCTCTGCTCCATGAGGTATTTCTTTGTTTTTGTCTCTTTTTTTTTTTTTTGAGACGGAGTCTCACTATGTTGATCAGGCTGGAGTGCAGTGGCACGATCTTGACTCACTGAAACCTCCACCTTTGAGGTTCAAGCGATTCTTCTGCTTCAGCTTCCCAAGTAGCTGGAATTACAGGCGCCCAACACCACACCTGGCTAATTTTTGCATTATTTTTAGTAGAGACGGAGTTTCACTGTGTTGGCCAGGCTGGTCTTGAACTCCTGACCACAGGTGATCCGCCTGTCTCAGTCTCCCAAAGTGGTAGGATTACAGGCATGAGCCACTGCGCCCAGCCTACTCCATGAGGTTTTGATTAAACAGTTCAAAATTTATACACAGGAAGACCTCGTTTTATTATGTTTCAGCGTATTGCACTTTGCAAATACTGTGGGTTTTAATTTTTTACAAATGGAGGGTTTGTGGCTACCCTGTGCTGAGCAAGTCTCTCTGTGTCATTTATCCAACAGTGCATGCTCACTTTGGGTCTCTGTGTCAGCATTTTTCACCAATCAAGTATGTTTTAATTAAGATATGTACACTGTTTTTCCAATGCAATGCTATTGCACACAGCAGACTACAGTGTAGTTACTTTTATATGCACTGGAAAACCAAAATATTTTTGTGATTCAACCTACTTATTTTTTATGATATTTGTTTTATTGAGATAATCTGGAACCAAAGCCACAATCCCTCCAAAGTATGCCGGTAACGAAGCACTACATCACATCAGGCCCCATGCTAGGTGCTGGAAATACAAAGGTAATAGTCTGCTGGAGAAGATAGGCCTGTAATTACATGTATTTATTTATTTATATTTGAGATGAAGTCTTGCTCTGTTGCCTGGTATGGAGTAAAATGGCAGGATCTTGGCTCACTGCAATCTCTGCCTCCTAGATTCAAGCAATTCTCCTACCCCAGCCTCCTAACTAGCTGGGATTGCAGGCGCATGCCACCATACCTGGCTAACTTCTGTATTTTTAGTAGAAACGGGGCTTCCTCATGTTGACCAGGCTGGTCTCGAATTCCTGACCTCTGGAGATCTGCCGGTCTCAACCTCCCAAAGTGCTGGGATTACAGACGTGGGCCACTGTGCCCGGCCATCTAATTAAATTTAATACAGTAAGGCATGTGCAATAATAAAAGTTTGTGTAGGATACAAAACCAGCCAAAAGAGGAAAGGAAACAGTTAATTCTTCATGGGAAGGTCAGAGTGGGCTTCACAGTGGAGATGACCCATGGACAAGGGTATTTGAAGGATGAGTAAGAGTTCACCACACAGCAAAGGGTGGAGGAGAGGAAGCTCCACCCAGAAAGTACACAAGGCTTGGAACAAAAGCAGAGTGATGCGAGATAGTAAAAGTGTCCCCAGAACTGCAACCACCTTGGTAAGGTGGAAGCAGAATGTGTGAGTGAAGGAGGAATGCAGGATGAGCTGAGAGGGTTAGGAGACAGATCATCTAAAAGAGCCTCCAGTAAGCTCATGCAAGGAGTCTGAACATTCTTCTGAAAGTCTTTAAATGATTTTAAGCAGAACTGTGGCCCAGTCAGGTGGACATATGAGAACAGCCTGGGGGAGGAAGGATGGTGACTACTGCAATCATCCTAGTGAGATCACATGAGGCCAGTGGTAATGAGCAGGAAAAGGAGAGGACGAATTTACCAAATATCTGGGAGGGGCTTAGTGTGTGTAGGAGAGGGATTTAGACACAATTTCATACTTTTTTCTAGAGTGACTGAGATGGTGGTGCCAGAGGTGGAGAATGTAAGAAGGGAGTCGATTTGGAATGAGACAGTGAGATGAATGGTCTTCAGCATGTCGTGATTGCCAATCAAGTGAAAATTTCAATGGGCTTCTGAATATACGGGTGGTCTAGAGCTTGGGGAAACATCAGGACTGGCAGAAGAGATGCAGGCATCATGAGTATATAGCATTTAAACCACTTATGACAATGTAATATCCCAGGAAGTGTGAGTGAGAAGAGAGAGCAGAAGTTGGAACTATGAGAAGCAACAAAACCTAATGGCTCAGCCCACATGATGGGAGAAAATATTTGCAAATTATGTATCTAATAAGGAAATAATATCCAGAATACAGCGGGCGAGGTGGCTCATGCTGGTAACCCCAGCATTTTGGGAGTCCAAGGTGGGCGGATCACTTGAGCCCAGAAGTTCAAGACCAGCCTGGGCAACATGGTAAAATCCCGTTTCTACAAAAAAGTACAAAAATTAGCAGAGCATGGTAGTGCATGCTTGTAGTCCCAGCCACTCAGGAGGCTGAGGTAGGAGGATCACTTGAGGCTGCAGTGAGCCATGACAGCACATGCACTGCACTCCAGCTTGGGTGACAGAATGAGACCCTGTCAAAAAAAAATATTCCAGATTATATAATGAACATTTACAACTCAACAATATAAAAGCAAACATCCCAGTTCAAAAATGGGCAAAGGATGTAAATAAACATTTCTCCAAAGAAGTGCAAATGGCTGTCTCAGTTCATTTGGGCTCTTCCAACAAAATATCATAGACTGAGCAGTTTCTTAAAAAATTTTGTTTCTCAAGTTCTGGAGGCTGGGAAGTCCAAGATCAAGGTGCCGGCAGATTTGCTGTGTGGTGAGAGCTGTCTTCTGCTTCACAGGAGACTAATTACTTCCTAAAGGCCCAACCTCTTAGTACTATCACATTGGCAATTGGGTTCCAACATAAAAATTTGGGGTGGGGGGAGGGGGACACAAACATTCAGACATGGCAACGTGAAAAGATGCTCAGTCTCACTAGTCATTAGAGAGATACAAATCAAAGCCACAATGAGATGCCATTTTACACTTGCTGGGATAGCTAGAATATTAAAAAATGGAAAACAAGGGTTGGTGAGGACATGGAGAAATTGGAACCATCATACGTGGCTGATGGGAATAAAAAGTGGTCCAGCTGCTGTAAAGAACAGTTTTGTTGTTCCTAAAAAAAACTAACCACAGAATTATGCTATGATGCAGTGATTCTACTCCTAGGCATGTACATGAAGGGATTGAAAGCAGGAACTCACATACCTGTATGCTAGCACTCATACTTCATTATTCATAAAAGCCTAAAGGTGGGAATAATCTATGTATCCATCAAGAGATGAATGTCCATCAAAGCTGGATACAACGGCTCATGCCTGTAATCTCAGCACTTTGGGAAGCTGAGGCGGGCTGATCACCTGAGGTCAGGACCAGCCTGGCCAACATGCCGAAACCCCATCTCTACAAAAACCATAAAACAAAAATTAGCTGGGTGTGGTGGCACTCACCTATACTCCCAGCTATTCAGGAGGCTGAGGCACAAGAATTGCTTGAACCTGAGAGGCTGTGGTTGCAGTGAGCTGAGATCGTGCCACTGCACTCCAGCCTGGGTGACAAGAAGACTCCATCTCCAAAAAAAAAGATGAATGGAAAAACAAAATGTGCATACAGTGAAATATTATTCAGCCATAAAGAGGAATGAAATTCTGACACATGCTACAACATGGATGAATCAGAAAACATCATGTGAAGTGAAATAACCCAGTCATTAAAAGGACAAATATTGTATGATTCCACTTATGGGGGTACCTACAATAGGCAAATTCACAGGGACAGGAAGAAGATTAAAGGTTACCAGGAGCTGGAGGGAGTGGGGAATGGTGAGCTATTGCTTAATGGCTGTAGAGTTTCTGTTTGGGGTGATGAAAAGGTTTTTAAAATAGTGATGATGACCGCACAACATGTGAATGTACTTAATGCTACTGAATTGCACATTCAAAAATGCTTAATGGTAAATTTTATGTTATATACATTTTACCATAATTTTCAAAAATTAGTAATGTAATAATATGTAATAACTTAATAATGCAGTATACCAAAAACAATGCAATTGTATACTTTAAATGGGTGAATTGTATGCTATGTATCATATGTAAAGATTGAATGGAAGGCCAGGCACAGTGGCTCTTACCTGTAATCCCAGCACTTTGGGAGGCCAAGGCAGGTGAGACCTCACCTGAAGTCAAGAGTTCAAAACCAGCCTAACCCACATGGTGAAACCCCTAAAAATACAAACATTAGCCAGGCATGGTGGTGTGTGCCTATAATCCCAGCTACTCAGGAGGCTGAGGCATGAGAATCACTTGAATCCAGGAGGCGGAGGTTCCAGTGAACCAAGATCACACCATTGCACTCCAGCATGGGCAACAGAGCGAGACCCTGTCTCAAAAACAAACAAACAGAAAAGATTGAATGGAGATACCTCAAAAAACTATAAATAGATTCTATAAAACTATAGATTCTAATAAATAGATTCTAATAAACTATAAATTTCTCAAAAAACTACCATTCTATCCAGGAATCCCACTACTGGGTATGTACCCAAAGGAAAAGAAATTATAATATAAAAAATATACCATATTTTTATGTGTGCCCATATGTTTATCCCAGCACTACTCATGATAGCAAAGATACAGAATCAACAAAAGTGTCTATCAACAGATGATTGGATAAAGAAAATGTGGTATACATACACATTAGGATGCCACTCAGCCATAAAAAGAATGAAATCATGTCTTTTGCAGCCACATGGATGGAACTGGAGGCCATCATGTTAAGTGAGACAAGTCAGACCCACAAAGACTAATACTGCATGTTCTCACTCATAAGGGGCAGCTAAATAATGTGTACACACAGACACAGAGAATGAAATGATAGACAGTGGACACTTGGATGAGTGGGGGATGGGAAGAGGTAGAGAATGAGAAATTACTTAGTGGGTACAATGCACATAATTGGGGTGACAGATACCCTGAAAGCTCTGACTTTACCACTGTGCAATCTGTGCATGTAACAAAATTACACCTGCACCCCATACATTTATACAAAAAAATTTTAATAAGTAAAAATTGGCCAGAAGAAGATTTCAGTGAAGAAGACAGAGAGGGGCTGACCCGAGCAGTAGGAGAAAAACCAGCAGTAGTGTCACCAAGGAACCGAAGGAGGAGAGTTTCGAGGAGGAAATGGTCAGGAGGGTCAAATGCCACAGATGAGAACAAGCAAAGCGTTCACTGAAGATCATCACTGAGAAATTTACTCAAATAGGTATTCAACCCACTTTTATTGGGCACCTACAATGGGCCAAGCACTGTCCAGGGAACTGAGAATATGAGACAAATGAGTTTAGCAACTTACACATTGGTAAGGAAGACAGCAACATCTGTCAGCAGAGGTGCCCCTGCTTGGTGTCAAGCAAGCTGGTTGCACCAGCTGCTGAAGAGGAAGAAGGAGAGGCAGCTATGCTAGAGAGGAGAGCTCAGGGAGGGCAATGCAGAGCAGGTGATACAGACTGAGTGTTGGAATCTGTAGAAGACAAGGAAGACATTGGTGCTAGCAAGAATTGCACATATAAAAGCACAAGGGTATAAAATGGCATGTTGCATTTGAGGAACAGCAGCTAATTCATGGTGGCTGGAGCCAAGGGTGAGTGTGGAGAATGAGGGAACAGCATTGCCCAGGGAAGGAAGTGTGATGAATGCAGTATGGGTAAGATCAGCAGAGCTTTGGGCTTGGAGGAGTTTGAGGGAGGTGGCCGGACTGCCAGCAGGGAAGCCCGTTAGAAGTTTGCTGCCATAATCCGCAGACAAGTAAAGCAGGCATGAGCTAGAGTGGCAGTAATGGGAACAGAGAGGAAAGAAAGGGCACTGGAGTACATTTGAGGTAAAAGTGGACTCAGGGATTTTCAAATATATGGGCTGAAAGAGAGGGTAGGATTTGACTTGGGGAAGTGGTACAGTGTGGTGCCTTTCACTAAAATGAGAAATAAAGAAGAAATGAGTTTGTAGGAGAGATGATGAATTCATATGCTCAAAGATGAAGGGAGTATCTCCCCAAAAACAACTATGGGCAAGAATTCCAGCCCTGAGCCATGTATGGCTAAGCTAAGTACTTCAGATGGTAAGGAGAAACCAAGTTCCCACCCTCCTGTCTTCCCAGCATGCCTCAAATCCCTGTTGACTTTAGTTACTGTCCCCTCGCCCTGCGCCTAGGACCTCATCAGGAGCACCCTGTGACCACCTGACTACGGAAGACAAAATTCAGGACTGATTTACAGAGGGTTCCGCCAGATAGGCTGGGCACTAGCTGAAATATGAATGACTGCTTAAGTCTGAAGCAGTGGCTTGTGGAATACCATGGTGATGAATAAGGCAGTCCGTAAGTCCACAGGTCATGGTTTAGGCAGACACACTGCAGGCCTGGAAGGCAAATCAGTATCCAGAATAAGTGTCAATTGCAGTGACAACAAAGTGCTGCCACTTCCATTATGAAAGTGTTCTTTTGTCATCAGTCACCTGCTACCACGTGACTGGCCATGTTTCCCATTATTCTGAAAGAACTGGCCTGATAGAATGATGGGATGGCCTTTATTTTTTATTACTGTGGTTAAAAAAAACCCCACCTAACATGAAATATACTCAACAGAATTTTAAGTGCACAGTATTAACTATATGCACACTGTTGTGCAGGAGAGTGGCCTTTTTTTTCCCCAAGATGGAGTCTCGCTTTTGCTGCCCAGGCTGGAGTACAGTGACACGATCTCAGCTCACTGCAACCTCTGCCTCCCAGGTTCAAGTGATTCTCCTGCCTCTGCCTCCCGAATAGCTGGGACTACAGGCACATGCCACCACACCCGGCTAACTTTTGTATTTTTAGTAGAGACAGGGTTTCACCATGTTGGCCAGACTGGTCTCGAACTCCTGACCTCATGATTTATCAGCCTCAACCTCCCAAAGTGCTGGGATTACAGGCGTGAGCCACTGTGCCTGGCCTGGGAATGGCCTTTAGGTGCCACATTTATGTTACCAGCTCACGGCAACCCCTTGTGGAGCTGGGGAAATGCCCTCTAGGTTGCATGATATTCTCACCAACTGTGTGGTCCTTTTTCTCCTATAATTAGGATTCACAGGCTTGAATCATTTTGCTATTACACTTAGAGATCCTCTAGGGAAAATTTTGCTTCGCATCCATGCAACTTTAGGCTCGGCTAGCCAAGATATGTTAGTTCCCAAGGAAGGACTTCTTCTATCAGAGACACAGCAATGGGTCCATTAAACTGGCCACTTTGTGTTCCTCATGCCAATGCATCAGTAGAAAAAGAAGGGGGTTCTTTACTGGCTAAGATATTGGCCCTGATTATGCAGGGGAATGGGTTGCAACCACACAATGGGAGTATGAGGAGTACGTCTACAACTCAGGAGCTTGCCTGGAGTGTCTCAGTACTCATGCCCTGGATTAAAGTCAACAGAAAAACTACATTATCAGGACTGCTAATGGCCAGACCTTTTAGCATTCATGGCTTAGGTTATTCACCAGACAAGAGATCATGTCCAGCTAAATTTGCTAAGTGCAAAAGAACTATGGAATAAATCATAGCAGAATGTAGTTATAAATACCAGCTATAAACCCGGTACAGTGGCTTATGCCTGTAATCCCAGCACTTTGGGAGGCCGACACAGGCAGCTCACTTGAGCCCAGGAGTTCACAATCAACCTGTGCAACACAGTAAAATCTCATCTCTACCAAAAAAAAAAAAATGCTAAAATTAGTGCACATGTATCCCAGCTATTTAGGAGGCTGAGGAGAAAGGATGACTTGAGTCCAGGTGGCAGAGGTTGCAGTGAGCCGTGGTTGCACCACTGCACTGCACTCCAGCCTGTGCGACGGGGTGAGATCCTGTCTCAAAAAATAATAATAATAAATAAATACCAGGTATAACCATGTGGCCACTTTCAGAGTAAGAATTGTAATAGTTATGAGTATTTCTTTCTTGTTTTGATACAAATTTATATACCTATAACCTATTTTTTCTTTTCCTTTCTTCCATCCCCCTGTATCTAAATGCATCTTTACACCTCATGGAGACAATGTGGCTCTGTTAGAAGACAAATAATCATTGCCCAAAGAGGGATAAAGGACTTTGGATCCTCTTTTGGAGAAAGAATTAGTATGGGTTTGGTTATGGAATGGACAGCTCCGTTATGATAGATGAAAAGGTTCCTTATTTGGAAGTAAATCTAAGTATCAGTTAAAGATGTGTACAGATTCTATGCGGGCATGAACTCTGGCGGGTTTGCAGCGTGTTAACTAAGCTAAGCTGAAACCGGGTTCTCCATGTTCTACCCCCTTCTGGAGTAGCTCTGGGTTAGTCTGGGTCACAAAAGACAAATTTTGTGTTAAGATTTAGAGGGCAGAAGTGCAGCAGCAATGATCAACTTTTGATACTTGGGAGGTCAGTGCAAAACACAAGATGCTATCGCAGCTCAGACACATCATCCCTTGTGTGCTGGTCAGCTTGTCGGAAGGGGGCAGCAGGCGGCTGCAGCTCTATGACTGCAGCTGACCTCCTACCTGAGCTGCTTTGACACTGGGCCAGGTGCATGGGTGCATGTTGCATTCCATGATGAAAGGCAGCAGATTCCACTGGAAATCACTCGCATCATCCGTGTAGGAGGTGGGAGGGGATGAGAGGCAGAGATGAGTTTCAGTCCATCCTCATGGAGTCTGGCCCATCCATTGAGGTTCATGTGCCCTTGATTCCTCCTCTGACACCTGTCCTGCTTTCCCAACTGCCCAATTGCCTGCCCTGTAGCCTTCACCTGACAACTGAAGCAACAGCTGCATGGAGACGGGATAACCAGTCCCACAAAGGCACAAGGTCAAGCTCCTGTAATAAATCCCTTTCTATAAATGTGTGTGTGTACACAGGTGTCCTTGTGGGTGTGTGAGTGTGTGCTTGTATGTGTGTATGTGTGTGTGTGTGTGTGTGTCTTTCCATTTCTCACACTGAACTCTGGCTGACACAGAGTGGACGGGTAAGAATGGATGCCAAGTAACAAAAGAAAGACTGGGCCAGTGATGGGCCTCTTTTTTCTTGCATCTATTTCTTATTCTTTCCCTGCTCTGCTCCATATTATTGGGGCCTGACCCACATGGGCTGAGTTTCCCAGGCTCCTTGTTTAGCTGGCTTCTAGCTTGGTTTATACACTGGGAAACCCTAACTGGAGTTGGGAGGATAGTGGGGAGGAAAAACTCAAGGAATTTTTCCCTCATGGTCTGTCTTGGACAACATCTCTGGCTCTGTCTGTGACTCTTTTTTTTTTTTTTTTTTGAGATGGAGTTTCGCTCTTGTTGCCCAGGTTGCAGTGCAATGGCATGATCTCAGCTCACCCACAACCTCTGCCTCCCAGGTTTAAGTGATTCTTCTGCCTCAGCCTCCCAAGGAGCTGGGATTACAGGCATGTGCCATCGCGCCCGGATAATTTTTGTATTTTTGAGTAGAGACAAGGTTTCTCCAAGTTGGTCAGGCTGGTCTCAAACTTCTGACCTCGGGTGATCTGCCCACCTTAGCCTCCCAAGGTGCTGGGATTACAGGTGTGAGCCACTCCGCCCGGCCTCTGTCTGTGACTCCTGCCTATCTCCAGCTCTTCCCAACATGCCCAGCATGCCCAGCTTTCACCTGTCATCTGGTGACTTTGGCCCCGGACTGGTGATGTGGTCTCCTCCTTTGTCTCTCCAGCTCAAGGGCGGTAGCAGCTTCATGCCATTGCATCTTTGGGTTGTCTCACCAACCCTTGTTTAACTTCTCAGTCCATCCATTGCTCACATAGCCAGTTCCCTGCGTTACGTTCCCACTGTTTGAAACACTCAGAGTAGTTTCTTTTTGCCTGGCGGGACCCAGGCTGACACAGCCCACTCGAAAGTTGAGTTCATAAATGTAAAGTGAGACCCATTAAGATGGCATGTGACTTTTCCCAGTGGCATTCAGTTCTTCATCAGGGGCAGACACAGAGTAGGCGGAGTTGGATGAACTAGGGCTAGAGTTTGGCTAGGAAAATTTAAAGGAATGGGGGAAGTTGAAGGTGAAGGATGGCTTTCGGCCAAGTTAGGAGAGGAGCGAGGTTACGAAAGCTGAATGGCAATGCTAAGATAAGAACATGAGAGACTTAAAAAATCCATGTGTGGATGATCATTGTTAGAGCAAGGGCGCTGCAGGGAGTGAGCAGAGAAAATTCGTAGGGGTAATCAGGGATTTTAGGATGCTTGAAAGCAAAATTTTGAAAGAATGCCACAAATAATAAGATATATATTATGACCATAGGAGTGAGGGGCTAGAAGGGTTGGAGGCTAGGCTCAGTGGAAATGAGATGAAGAAACTGAGAGGCCAAAGTGTTAAATGGATTCTTCATGGAGATGTTGAAAGACCATTGCCACCCTAAGATTTCTAAAAGATTTGGGTCTCTCATCTCTCACGTAAACCCTGGAGCATGGGGACCCAGCTGTTCTCTTCTCTTCCATCTGCTGTTCTCTCTCAGCCTTACCCTCATACGTCGCCATGGCTGCTCCTGTATTCCCCGAGCTCCAGGAGCACAAAGCTGTTGTATATAATAGACATTCACCAAATGTTTGCAGGTAAAAGAGGAGACCACAGCAGAGCACAAAGCTAGAAATAATTTAAAACTAAACATGACACATAATGTCCCAGAGTCCTTGACAGGAATGTCCCAAGTAGCATTTTCCCCCTTAAACCTCCATCTCTGCCAGTTTTGTTCAGGTCACCTCCCTCTACAGGGACTCTTCACCATTCCTCCTGTCCAGGGCCTCTGAAACACCCTCACAGGGTTAACAAGAATGACAAGCCAGGCTTTAGGCAGATCGTAGTTAGGCATTGACCAGCGTGCATGGGTGCGCTTTGACCCACTTCCCTGCGGCGGCTGCTAACTAACCAAGAGTCACAGCAGCCTGACCACCAGCTCCTCTATTCTTCCTATAGATGGAATCTGTGACACTTGACCTTTTAACCCAAGAATTGCTTAAGGTGTTTTTCAGATCCTGAATTCCTGCAGAACAGCTGCCACCAATCAGTTTAAAGATCCCCACCAAGAAACTCACTCACAGACATATGGCTTCTTCATCTCCCTGTCCCATGACTTCACTTCTCACTTCTTGACCAATCAGCAATCCCCACACTTTAGCCCTTCACCTACACAGAGCCCTTTAAAAGCCTCATCCCCAAACCTCTCAGGGAGGTGGATTTGAGGCCTCCTCCTGTCTCCTCATTTGGCTGCCTTATCATTATTAAACCCTTTCTCTGTCACAATTCCTACTGTTTTGGTGTACTGGTCTATTACTACACAATGGAAAATCAAACCTGGTGTTTCTATAACGCATATGTTCCCCTGGCCCCTTCTTGCAAGCCTATAGGGAAATACTCTTAAATTCATGTACAGTAAATGTACGTATAGCATGCAGTTCTCTTTTGACAATCCCTGCCCCTGTGGGTCTCACTCATATTTCTAAGTCTGTTCAAGGTATTTTCCCGAAGAAAAGAGTCATGAGTCTCTAGGATGAATTCTGCTCCTTCTCAAAAATGCATAATTGCAACAACCATAGAATTATGTTGATAAAGAATGTCCTAATGTTGCTGTTACCCAAGATAAAATGACATCATGTAGGTGATGGTGTCTGAAATCTGAAATGTACTTTGGTAATTCAGGTATAAAAGGAGATAAATATCACATATAATCCCACAACCTAGCCTAGTTAGAAGATGATCCAAAAACTGAAGATCCATTGATCTGCAAGTCCTCAGGCATGCAAACTTGAGGAAACTGGGCTGTGGCTAAATGCAATGCTCAGTTGAATGCACACTTAAATAAATGAATTAAGTGTGCATAGGGTGTAACACAAGGAGATACTTAAGCAGGCAGGTTTTAGCTATCCCAGTGAAAAATGTTTCAGAATCATGGAAGCCAGGCTAGATTAGAGCATGAACGGGAGTGAGAAAATGGAACAGTCAGTATGGCTTTTGTTTTCCTGGAAGTTGAGTGTGAAAAGGAGAAAGACAGCACAGTAACCACTTGGTTTCAGCCATACCACTCCATGGCATGATCCATACTCTCCTCCGAAGTCTGGTGTTTTCACACTCATCCTGTCTCCTAGAGAAGACCCTAATAAAGGGTCCCTTCCCGCATCCAGCTCTCCATCCCCCAAATGTCTTGGACCATGTCAGACCATTTCCTGAGTGAAACTTAGTGTAGCTGGGGAGACATGTTAAAGGGACATGCCTGCCAATGTGGAAAGAAAAGTGGGGAGGTATGTTACAGACTAGACTGTGTCCTCCCCAGCAGCCCTATGTTGAAGCCCTAATCCCCATGGTGACTATCTTTGGAGTTAAGGCCTTTAAGGAGATGATTTCCTTAAAGAAACTTTGAGGATCACTTGAGATTAAATAAGGCCAGAAGAGAAGGGCCTTCGTCCAATAGGACTGGTGTCCTTATAAAAAGAGGAAGAGACACCAAAAAGAAAGGCCATGTGAGGACACGGCAAGAAGGCAGCCATCTGCAAGTCAGGAAGAGAGGCCTGCTAGTACCTTGACCCTGGATTTCCAGCCTCCAGAACTCTGAGAAAAGAAAGTTCTGCCATGTAAGCTACCTAACGTGTGGTATTTTGTTATGGCAGCCTGAGTAGCCTAACATAGGATGGTTAAGAAAATAAACAAACCCACAGTCATCCTTGGTTATACACAGGGTATTGGTTCCAGGACCTCCACAGACATCAAAATCCGAGCGTGCTCACGTCCATACTCAAGTCCCGCAGAACCCATGTGAAAAGCTGGTCCTCAGGTTTTGCATCCTGGGAATACTGTGTTATTGATTTGCTTTGGTTGAAAAAAAAATCCAAGTATAAGTGGACCCTTGAAATTCAAACCCATGTTGGACTGTACAGTTCAAGGGTCAACGGTAATAATAAAGGTGGGAACTTGTACTTTGTACTTTTCTGCACAACTGTGGGTAGGTCTGGCTCTAATGGCATAACTTGAGAGGGAAAGAAAGAAGGGGGCTATGTGACACATGTCAATCTGTCACAGCAGAGGACACTGGCTCTCACTGGCCACACCCTCCCTCCCCATCCTTATTCTCTGTCCACTCCCTGGCTTCTTAGCTGGCGGTCGGCCTGAAGCAAGTCCTCTGCCTCAAGCAAGGACAGCTGCTGGAGTGAGGAGCGCTCTGCCTTAATCTCGGGTCACCTCATAGTCCTCTCAAAGGCTACTTAGTTCTAAAATAGCCCAGCTTAGATACTACTGTTCCATGGTGGGACTTGTGGATTTTTTTCCCTTCTGATTTATGCTAGGATAAAAGAAGCTTTAGAGTCTTTCCTGTTGCTATCGACCCGTTGAGAGCGGCTCTGCAGCCAGAGGCCTCGCTGTGATCCGCTGAACGCCGGGGATTAGGGTAGATCCACGAGAGATTTGAACAGTACCCAGCCAGTACACCTTGCGTCCTTCTTTGCAAGCATATTATGGACCCAAAGTGCTGTGTCACTCACGAATTCTTTCCCCTCCTTTTCTTTCTAACCTTAGGGGAGCAAGGCATTAATTAGTTAAACAGTCGAGCCGCTCAAAGGCTTCTTTTCAGCAGCAATGGCTCACGTGCCTGCTTCTCATATGGGCAGGTTGCTGCTGCCAAGCCCGGGTGGGGTAAGGGCAGGCAGCACTGACAGGGAGTGCTTGTTTAAACAAGGCCAATTTCCAGCCTACTTTGCAATGCAAATGATTTCAAGAGCATCCCTCTTGCTCCTCATAATTACATGGAATAAAGACACTTAAGAGCATGTAGCTCGGTTTGTTTCCAGCCTTTTCTTCTTATGGCTAAAACCAGTTTCTTCAGATTGTCCTTTGGTTTTGATGTGTTCAGAGTTTATATTATAAGGATAGTCATTTTATTCTACAAGGCAAACAGCTGAAAATGGGAGTAATTTAATGTTGTTTGTTTTTGTTTTAATTTAAAAAAAAGGGTCTTTTAGACGGGCCTCTTAAAACTGTATGTCATGAAAATGTTATTTTTGTGTGGCCAATTTCAGGCTTCTTGGGCTCATGGTCATCATGAAGCCATCCTGGTTGCAGAAGGCTGTGGGAGGTCAACATGGTCGTGGCATTTCTGTGGTCGTGGCATTTCTGTGGTTATGGCATTTCTGTGTCTGGCCAGGTGCCTGCCAAGCCCACAGTAAGCCCTCACTAAATAATCTCTTTGGTGAATTATTTATGGTGCAGTTGAATTAATCTTTTGTCTTTAATTCAAACCCTAAAATGTTGGTTTGGACATTTTGTAAATATTTGTCACAAATGGGAATTTGTCCTGTATTCATTGGTTAGAAGTTCAACCAAAAAGGGTTACCATGTACTAGATGATGTTCTCTGGATAATTTAACTTATGACTAAATTAACATCTTTACGTATTACTAAAATTGCCAACTTTATGACAGTTCTTCCAGCAGTGATTCTCAAACTCCTAAGTGCAGTGAAGGAGGTACAGCTTTTTGTGTCAAAACTAGTAATATTTTTATGGTTATTCTTTAAAAAAAAAAAGCAGACAGCCAGGCACGTTGGCTCACGCCTGTAATCCCAGCACTTTGGGAGGCTGAGTCGGGTGAATCACTTGATGTTGGGAGTTCGAGACCAGCCTGACCAACATGGAGAAACCTCGTCTCTACTAAAAATACAAAATTAGCTGGGTGTGATGGTACATGCCTGTAATCCCAGCTACTTGGGAGGCTGAGGCAGGAGAACAGCTGGAACCGTGCCATTGCACTCCAGCCTGGGCAACATGAATGAAACTCTGTCGCAAAAAGAAAAAAAAAAAGGAAAAGGCAGACAAAGCCTCCTCTTGCCCTCCAAAAGTTGGGGGCAGGCAATCCAAAAGATCACTAGGCAAATGCCTGTTTGTCCTTTGGAATACTCAACCCTGATCAGCGCTGAATGCTCAGTCACCAACTACATGGAAGAGGCACAACCATGGCAGACAACAGGGATGGAAAGAGCAGCCCTTCTGGCAGGAACTTTTTTTTATTGTACTGTAGGTTCTGGGGTACATGTGCAGATCATGCAGGATTGTTCCATAGGTACATACATGGCAAGGTGGTTTGCTGCCTCCATCCCCCCCCGATACCTATATCTGGCATTTCTCCCCATGTTATCCCTCCCCAACCTCCCCACCTCCTGCTGTCCTTTCCCTAGCCACCCCCAACAGACCCCAGTGTGTGATGCTCCCCTCTCTGTGTCCAAGTGTTCTCATTGTTCAACACCCGCCTATGAGTGAGAATATGTGGTGTTTGATTTTCCGTTCATGTGCCAGTTTGCTGAGAATGATGGTTTCCAGATTCATTCATGTCCCTACAAAGGGCACAAACTTATCATTTTTTATGGCTGCATAGTATTCCATGGTGTAGATGTCTGGCAGGAATTCTTCTATCAAATACAATGGTGGCCATGCCCCCAACGGCTCTACAGGAAGCATGAAGGCTTCAAGTAAGGCCAAGGTCCTACTCTTGGAGGGCAATTTATCTTGGCCAAATCCCTCAGGAACAGGGCCATGCGGGGGTTGCAACTGTTCATGTAACACAACAGATTGGGCTGAAGTGGCCAGGGCAGTGATCGGCTTGTTATCTTAACTGTAGCTGCCTGTGTCCCAAGCAAATGTTATCAGCTTTTCAGAAAAACTTTCAAGAGACTCAAATGAGTCAAACCCAAGCTGCCCTCCTTGTCTGCATATCCTGTTCGGTCTTCCCGTTTGGGAAATGAAACCAGCAGCAGCTGAGAGGGAGAAGGTTCTGCACTCACTGGTTTTCTCCACTCCCACCACTCCCTCCTTCCTCCTCCTCTCTGTCACCCTGAAGAAATTTCCTTCTGGAATAAGGTGTCATTCATCCTCGTCACCTCCAATATGGTTCTGTCAGACCGCAGTGAGGTGCTGGATTAAGATTACAAGAAGCAGGAGAATTCTTCAAAGAGAGGAAAACATTCCCTTGACTTTGCCAAGGGTCCCCTTGTCCCCCTGACCAAGAGGGTCTTCATGTCCCCTCAGCTTGACTGAACTTTAGGAAGGATTCCTCCTAACCTCCCTGTTATCTTGTCATTGTACATTTTTTCTCTGCCCCTCTGAGATGCACATAATCTTTTTAAAAGCCTCATGCCAGTTTTACAGTCCAGGAATGTCTTTCTCAAGGACCCGGGAGCCCTCCTATCAAAATGTAATCCTCAAACGAGAGGGCACCCCTGTCACCCAGTCTTGGTGGAAGGTCTTTGTGGGAGTCTAACTTCAGCAGGACACCTTGTTCCAAGTCATAAAACCATCCTCTCATAAGATAGAAGAAGTTTATCAGCAAGCACAAATGGCTTGCGACCTCTCCACAACATCTCCAGTATGTTTCACTAGCTCACCCCAGCCTTTAAAACCATTGCACCCTCTGCATCAGCAGACTTGAGTTCACACTGAGCTCTAGCCCCTCTCCCCTGTCGCAATAACTTCAGATAAACTTCCTTGCCTGTCTAACTTTTCCAGGAAAGTAATTTTTTTCTGATAATAATTAGAAAGTTTTTGCTTCAATGTCCCCCTCCTTATGCCTCCAAAATCTGCCTCGTTTCTTTATATTTTTGAATAACCTGGGGAGCTAGTTAAAACACATTTCTGAGGCTGGACGTGGTGGCTCACACCTGTAATCCGAGCACGTTGAGAGGCCGAGGCAGGCAGATCACTTGAGGTCAGAGGTTTGAGATCAGCCTGGCCAACATGGTGAGACCCCACCTCTACTAAAAATACAAAAATTAGTCAAGCATGGTGGCACACACCTGTAATCCCAGCTACTCTGGAGGCTGAGGCAGGAGAATCACTGGAATAGGCAGAGGTTGCAGTGAGCCAAGATCACGCCACTGCACTCCACACTGAGCCATAGAGCGAGACTCCAACTCAAACAAACAAAACAAAATACATTTCTGAAGCAGGAGGCCTGGGATGAGGCTTGAGAATGACATTTCCAACAAGTTTCCAGACGAATTGTGGTCGGTCTAGAAACCACACCTTTAGAACGACGCTAGCATGCTTTTCGCACAGATGATCTTAACCCCCTGAGTTCCCTTTAGTTAATGCAGACTCTAGCACACCGTCCTGCAGTGGGCCATTTCCAGAGCTGATGAAGAAATTTTCCTTCCCACTTTTTCATACTCTCTTGTCTTCTTCCTCTCTTTTTCATACTTTTTCCTCTTTTGCTCTCTGACCATACGCCTTCTTTTGCTTTCCTGCCGGTCCACCTCTAACTCACAGCAATTCTCTTCCAACCAGCTGGTCCCTTAAAAAAAATTCACCTGTTATTCCTTAGGGTAGCACTTGTTTTTGTTTTTTAACATCCAAATCCTTCTTGGAGCCCCTTCGCACTCTGTCTCTGGGGAAGGCGGAGGGCGCTTCCCTCATCCTCCCTGGTTACCTAGCAACTTGTCTCCTTCCTGACAAGTTACCACCCTGCCAGGATGCCAGCTGATGCACACACAACAAAGGGAAAGTGACACCACCACTCCAGCCTGCTCATAGAGGGCCCTCTGCTTATTAGCACTCCGATGAGTGGCTTGCTACGGGCAGGTCCCCCAGATGCCTCTCCCCGGGTAAGCTGGCCACACTGCTCCTCCAGGGATCTCAGAGCGATGGCAGCTTGTCAAGTTCCTGAGTCGCTGGGTATGTACTGGGAATTTCAGATTTAATCCCTAATTACATCCAGCTCATCACCTTTGTAATAAGAGCCATAATCATCTTTTCCTTGTCATCTTTGAGTCACTGGGGCTGTGTGGAAAACTATATCCATATTCATGCGTGTGTTTCCCATTTTGCTGCTACATCCTCTCCTTTAGACTTCAAAATGAAGGGGGCTTTTCTTTTCTCCTGCAAAAGCCTTTATGAAAGAAGGCGTTTGCTTAACACTTTCAAGTTTCCCCATTGACATCCTTTGTTCTTTCTCTACACATTCCTGGATTAACTGTTTTAGGCCCAGCCTTGGCAGCCAACTTTAATTTGACACAGAAAATGTAGATGTTTTTAGGTAGGGCTTATATAGTGGAAAGATATGAACACAAACTCCCTTCCTGGACCAACTGAGGAAGGAAGATTTCTCAACTTCACTTTCTGTAATCCTAAAAGAAACCATAGAATAGGAAAGGAGAGACAGAAAGAGAAAAAAAATTAACTTCACTATAAAGAAAAAGGCATTCATAGCAGTAATACTAGTAACAGAGAACAATGGAAAATTACCCAGATGCTTGGCCAGGCACGGTGGCTCATGCCTGCAATCCCAGCACTTTGGGAGGCTGAGGTGGGTGGATCACGAGATCAGGAGTTCAAGACCAGACTGGCCAGCATGGTGAAACCCTGTCTCTACTAAAAATACAAAAATTAGCCAGGTATGGTGGCATGCGCCTGTAATCCCAGCTACTCAGGAGGCTGAGACATGAGAATCTCTTGAACCTAGAAGGTGGAGGTTGCAGTGAGCTGAGATTGCACCATTGCACTCCAGCCTGGGCAACATAGCAAGACTCTGTCCCCCAAACCCCAAAAAAGAAAGAAAAATACAACAGAAGATAATTAGATCAATCTTTAAAATGGCAGCCTATATAAATAGACCATACAAATCATAGAGATAAGTATTTTATTATATATTTAAATATACACAAGCATGCAATATATAAATATAACTGACATATATTTATAATATAACAACTCACGGGAAAAGAATCCAAGAGAGATTAAACACACTGGTTAGATTCATGCAAAAATACATTAGACTGTTCAGAAAAATTAGAATAATATGTGAAAAGATATAAATAGTACAGAGCTGTGCTGTCCAGTATGGTAGCCACTAACCACATGTGGTTAACTGAGTACTTGAAATGTGGCTAGTCTGAATGAAGATTTAAGTGTAAAACCGGATTTCAAAGGTATACTATTAAATATATATATAATATTTCATTAATAATTTTTATGTTGACTACCTGTTGAAATGATCTTTTAACTATATCGGATTGCTAGAGTTAATTCCACTTGTTATTTTCTACTTTTTAATGTGGCTACCAGAAAATTTTAAGTTACATATAGTGACTTGCTTTGTGGCTTGGATTGTATTTCTGTTGAACAGTGCTGGTTTAGAGCTTCATGTTTACTAGGTCCTTTGTTCTACAAAACTACTACAAAACTTCTTGCTTCGTTTGTATTTATGAGGTAGATGAGTTGTGGAATGTGGAGTGATTTGAAAGCAATATTTCTGCACAGACCAATTCTAGGGTTGGCTTTTTGCATACTATAATAACTCTAGACAAATAATGGAAACTGTGGCTTCCCCAGGACGATGGGGGCTGAGGGGATGAAGCATGGAGGAAGGGAAACGAGGCATGGAGAAGAAAGGAAGAAGGCCACATACTTCAGAGGTGATAGGATCACCGAAAAAAAAACTAAATGTGTGGCTTGGCAAGAAGAGGAGGTGGCCTCCTTCTAAGATGTCCCTTGTCACTCTGGAGAAGACTTCCTTCCCAAACCAACTCTTTCCCACTGGGCAGTCAGCTTGATCTCTTGAAGTTGAGGAAGGCCCTGCTATTAATTGTCCTAGGAGAAAGAACATATCCACTGAGCTATGAGGCAATGACCTGTCTTAGGGTGGATTTCTTACTTCATCATTTGTATGTTTGATGTTGCTATTAGAATTCTTTCCTTAGGACTGTTTGCTGCCCATGGCTTTTAACGAGGTGGATGGGGTGGTAGTGTGCTGAGCAGAGCATACTGATGCTGACCACAACACCACAGCAAACAGCGAACAGGATGTGCAGAGTGGGAGACAAGCTCGTCTTCCCAACCAGCCTTAGCTGAGCACTAGTCAACGTGTGTGGCTTTACGGTCCAGTAGTCAGGAGAGTCCCAGCATGTGCTCTTAGAGGCCATTTTGGAGAGGATGAAATAGAGAAACTAAGCGCATTATTCATCTCAGAGACTCTCTGGACCTGAGAGAGAACAGTCACTGTATCCAGACCTAATCCCGCAGGTGGCTGCCTTGGTGGCCACTCTCTTTACCATGGAAAAATTCCCCCTAAATGGAAACCTGTTGAATTTGGAAAAACCTCTTTGTTTCCAAACAGAAAAAAAAAAATCACGTTATAATATTTCTTAAGAAAAAAAAAATTGTTATTCAACTACTATATCCCATTTTCCCAGTAAACATTAATTGAACCGCTAGTGAGTACTATTCATCCATTTAACAAATACTGAAACCCTCGTACGTAGAATATAGTGTAAATGAGACCCTAGACCCTGAAAGACGCTGAGTTCAAATTTTGGCCCTAAATTTTTTCATACTACTTCCTGTCTGGGTGACACTGTATTAATGATTTCCCCTCCTTACAGATGAAGAAAGGCTTCAGCTCTCTGAGTCTCTGAGTCTGTAAAGAGGCGAAATCATTCATACAGTATTATTGTGGGATTTAAATGAGTTAATACCTGAAAAATTTAAAATACATAATAGGCTGAACACGGTGCCTCACGCCTGTAATCCCAGCGCTTTGGGAGACTGAGGCAGGCGGATCACTTGAGGTCAGGAGTTTGAGACCAGCCTGGCCAACATGGTGAAACCCCGTCTCTACTAAAAATTCAAAAACTAGATGTGTCTGGTGGCACACACCTGTAATTCCAGTTACTCGGGAGAATGAGGCACAAGAATGACTTGAACCTGGGAGGCAGATATTGCAGTGAGCTGAAGTTGAGGAAGGCCCCGCTATCAATTGCCCTAGGAGAAACAGCATATCCACTGAGCTATGAGGCAATGATCTGTCTAGGGTGGGATTTCTTACATGATAAATGCTTACACTGTGGCAAACACTGGCACAGAGTAGGTGCTGTAAAAGTATTTGGGGTTATAAGGATACAAAGAGGAGCACAACACAAACTTTGCCCTCAAGAAGACTCCACCTGGTGGCCTGTCACACACAGTACTTCATTAAACCTTCACAGCCAGACTGTGAGTTAACATTGTTAATATGTGATTCAGACAGGTTTTTTTTTTGAGATGGAGTTTCACTCCTGTTGTTGCAGTGCAATGGCATGATCTTGGCTCACTGCAACCTCCACCTCCCTGGTTCAAGCAATTCTCCTGCCTCAATCTCTCTAGTACCTGGGATTATAGGTGTGCCCCACCATACCCAGCTAATTATTTTATTTTTATTTTTAGCAGAGATGGGGTTTTACCGGATTGGTCAGGCTGGTCTCGAACTCCTGACCTCAGGTTATCCACCCACCTCAGCCTCTCGAAGTGCTGGGATTGCAGGCATGAGCCACCGCACCCACCCGGTTTAGACAGATTAAATTATCTGCCTGAGATCACACAAATAATAAATGGCAGGAGTGATTTGGAGCTAGTTTTTCTGACTCTAAGTCCAGGGCTCTTTGCTCAACAGTATGCTGTCTTTTCAGTCTTCTAGAGGCCCAGTCAGTCTGTGAAGTCTCTAACCCCAAGAGCCTTAATATAGATATTTTCCTTCTGGCAGTGTTAGTTACGGTGTGTAGGGAAGCAACTAACAGAAAGTCTTGACTTACACATTAAGAAAAATTAATTATCTTACAGTTTTTACACAGTGTCAATGTGGGTTGCTGCAAGGTTTGATGCTTTAATGACATCATGAAGGACCCAGATTCATTCCCTCGGTCTGCTCTGCTTTCCTCAATGCATCAGCTTTGTGCCAGTCACAAGATGGCTACACTCCTCCAAGCATCATATGCAGATATAACAACATCCCCTAAAAGAAGAGAAGGCTTCCCCAGAAGCTTCCCAGGGGACCATCACTCATGACTTACTAGATCAGAGACCCTCTTTAAACCAGTCACTGAAAAGGAAAATGGAATTGCCACGATTGGCTCAGCAAAATCATGACTTATCCCTCGATGGGAATCAGGGTCACCTTAGAAGAGTATACGGATATGTAAAGGAGCATAAACACAATCACAAAATCAGGGCTCCCACCATGGGCTGCAGAGGCAGTCGACAGTGTCTGCTACAAGTGACATCAAGTAGCATCTATCAAGCAGTGTTACATTTTTTTTTTTTTTTTTTGAGATGGAGTCTTACTGTGTCACCCAGGCTGGAGTGCAATGGTGCAATTGCAGCTCACTGTAACCTCCACCTCCCAGGTTCAAGAGATTCTACTGCCTCAGCCTCTCAAGTAGCTGGGATTACAGGCACCCACCACCACGCCCAGTTAATTTTTGTACTTTAAGTGGAGACGAGGTTTCACAATGTTGGCCAGGCGGGTGTCAAATTCCTGACATCAGGTGATCCATCCACCTTGGCCTCCAAAATTGCTGGGATTACAGGCGAGAGCCACTGTGCCCAGCCTCAAGTAGCATTACTTCAACAAATATTAACAATAGGGTTCTCATCTCACTTTAGAAGAAAAATCCAAAATCAAAGTAGACTGAAAATAAACGATAATGTTTGCCATAGTGGTGAGATTTTCATAGTTTCGGCCAAACCAGCTTTTATTTTTAATGCTTGGTTGAGGTCACTGAAACTTCCAAGTTGTCCTAACCAGTTAAAATCCTTTAAAACATTATTTTTGGCTGTTTCTCTTTGGGCAGTGCTTTTCATTAATCACAAAAAGCAGGGTAGAAGGTAATAACATATGCAAAGGGATGTGTAGCAATCAAAGGGAAATATTATTCTTCCCAGGAGACAGGATTTATGGGATTCCTGAATCTTTTTTGTGTCTGATTGTTGAGGTCTTGACAGCCTTTCAATTGAGGAATACAGTCGTGTCTGTTAAACTAATTGTAGCTGTTCACCCCACTATATAATTTTACAACATTTCAGCTTCAAATAGAATGGCTTCAATAAACATAAAGCAGACTGACACATTCCAGATTTCTGCAGTTTATTTTACACCAAGAAATTGCATTTAGAGATTTCCAGACATATACTATAAATGAAAATTCAACAGGAAGTTTCTTTCATATCCTCTAGATCTGACCTATATTTCAAAAAATATGAGTGGGCTATAACCAGGAACTTCTCCTTCTCTTGCTCCCATTATTCACACCGTTTTCTGAAGATTTTTTTTCTCATCTGTAACTCTAATGGCCATTAAGGGAACTGCAGACATTGGAAGACTATACAGCTAGTGCTCGACTTACGACCACGATTGGTTCCGACAGACCAGTTGTAACACGATTTGGTCTAAGTTGAGTAGGCTATATGTATGGTACTGTGAAATGATGTTATAAAAATCTTTAAGTCATATTTTATCATAATTTTCTTTCATTATTGTTGTATATCATAATTTTCTTTGTTCATTTTATGCCATTTGTATCATCTCTACACCATTTTGTTTCTTATTTTTACATTCGTCAGGTTTAAGTAAAACACTGCATTACCAGTACAACTGGTTTAATATTTGCAAAACATACAAAATTACAAAATACAGGCGCATACAAAAATACAAAATACAGATGTAAAAAATACCATAGGAAACATTTTCCCAATTGCAAAATATATCAAAATATATAAACATGTACGAAACATTTTATTGGCCGCTGGTGCTTGGCTGCGGATCGTTGATGTCATCATCTGAGGCAGCAGAGTTGGTTTTTTCATAAACATGGTGAGCTTTGTCTGAATTGCATGTTTCTTTTTTTCTTCATAAATTTCATGATATGGACGAAACACATCGTGCGCCATCCGTTCAATCCTTGCAAATAGTTCGATGTTTGGGTCCATTGCTTCAAAATGTATAAGAAATTTATTGGGAGGGGTTTGATGAAAAATATACAAGACACGAAACACAAATTGCTGTACCGAGTCTGGGATAACAGTTGGAATGGTGCATGCAGAGATGGTAGTGCTGCCGGAAGCTGGTCCGCACTGTCGTACACCCAGCTGGGCAATGTTTGTGCTGCCAGACGCAGAGCAGTCGTGGCTAGCGATTGTGGTCGTAAAGTCGAATGGTCATAAGTTGCATAGGTCGTAAGTCGATCAATACCTGTACAACCTAAGTGAAATGAGTGAAACGGCGAATGTTATCCACAAAATGGCCAAATTGTACGGTTCTGGGCTACCTATATCCATTAGATTAACTAGAAAAGCTAGACCTCCTCTGTGTTCTTAGCATGAAATAGATGACACTCATCCTTTTCCATTTATACAATCTTAGATTTTTTTTTTTTGAGATGGAGTTTCCCTCTTGTTGCCCAGGCTGGACAATGGCATAATCTCAGCTCACTGCAACCTCCACCTCCTGGGTTCAAGTGATTCTCCTGTTTCAGCCTCCTGAGTAGCTGGGATTACAGGCCTGTGCCACCATGCCTAGCTAATTTTTTGTATTTTTAGTAGAAATGAGGTTTCATTACGTGGGCAAGGCTGGTCTTGAACTCCTGAACTCAGATGATCCACCCCCCTCAGCATCCCAAAGTGCTGGGATTACAGGCATAAGCTACCTCACCTGACCAAGCTTAGATGTTTTTAATGTGAGCAGCCATTTGGTAACTACTTCCCCAGATCATGCACCACCCATCTATATACCTAAAATATTAATGTGATGATGAATTAGACCCAGTATATGTAATTTCTATGGTTTGAATGTATGTGTCTCTTTAAAATTGTTAGAGCTTAAACCTTAAGGCAATAGTGTTAAAAAGTGGAGACCTTCGGCCGGCACAGTGGCTCATGCTTGTAATCCCAGAACTTTGGGAGGCCAAGGCAGGTGGATCACTTGAGATCACTTGAAACCCCATCTCTACTAAAAATACAAAAATTAGCCCGGCATAGTGGTGCATGCCTGTAGTCCCAGTTACTGGGGAGGCTAAGGCAGGAGAATTGCTTGAGCCCAGGAGGTGGAGGTTGTAGTGAACCGAGATCCTGCCACTGCACTCCAGCCTGAGCAACAGAGCAAGACTCCATCTCAACAACTACAAAAAAAGAGGTGGGGCCTTTAGCAGTGATTAAGCCATGAGGGCCTCATCCTGATGAATGAGATTAGTACTTTTCTTAGAAGGCTTAAGGGAACTAGGTAGGCCTTTTCCCCTTCTACTTTCTACGATGTGAGGATGCAGCAACAAAGTGTAATCTTGGAAGCAGAGAACAAGCCCTCAACAGGCAGCAAACCTGCTGGAACCTTGGTCTTGGACTTCCCAGCCCCAGAACTGTTCTTTATAAATTATCAAGTTACTAAACAGGATCTAATGTAAAAGAACAGTTAGGAGATGATTAGGGTTTTTGTTGTTTGTTTTCATTAGAGATGGTATGTCTCCTCATGTTGCCCAGTCTGGAGGTTAGGGGCTATTCACAAGAGAAATCATCACAGGCTGCAGCCTTAAATTCCTGGGCTCCAGTGATCCTTCCACCTCAGCCTTCCACATAGCTGGGACTACAGGTGTGCATCACTGCTGGGCTGGAAGACGGTTGCTTTTTAAGGTCTTGGGTATTTCTGCTTAAAAGTCAACTAGCCAGGCTCTACTTTAGATAAGGTGTAAAGTATTATGTGCACTAAAACTCATACATAGTCTCAGGTTAAATGAGACACTGTATATGAAATCTCTCACAGTGTTCAGCATCACATAACAGCAATGGTAATAACCACCAACGCTCGTGCAGTTCCCACTACGGCCCGGGCACCCTTCTAAGCACTTTATATATATTCACTCTTTCTTGATACTCAAAACAACTTTATGAAGTGGACACTACCATCTTATAGGTAAGGAAAAAAAGGCTCAGAATCATACTGCTAAGAAGTGGTGGAAGTTACATTTGAACCAGGACGGATATTCACTCAGTGTTTCTCTACTAAATTCAATACAATAAGAGCTTCGGAAGGATTTCAATGGCTTACTCATGATCTGGAGCTCACACTTACACCCTAATTCAATCACTTGATTGATTTAAAGCTTGAATTTCAATCTTTAAAACACTTTTATAGTAAGAAATGCATTTTCCTCATAATCCAGTACACAAAATACACAATACAATACTCACCTTAACAACACGCAAGGCACATAGGCATTTTCTATTCTTTCCTATTCTGTACCTTTGTTTTTTCAACCTGGTCACCAATAATTAAATTAATTTCTACAATTTGAAAATCCCTAGTAAAAGAATTTTTTCCCAGCCCAAATGGATATATGGGTCAAACCTTGATTGATACGATGTACAGAAAAAATACCTTCATAAAAATTATCACTATTGCCTGATTTTTTACCTTCCAAAGATAGGCACTAGCATACTAGCAAAACAGTGAATTCATGTCACTCTCTGCAAGCACAAATGCCTCTTTCACAGTTGTCACAGTCAAAAAACAATTAGTATACATGCAGCACCAAAGTTAAACATTTGGTCCTTGCAGCAAAATCTCACGTTACCGTCCTCTATTCAAGTGCCACTCAATATATCTAACTTAAGGCAGCTAAATAAAAGAAATTCTTTCTTCTCTTTTTTCCTTTCTTTTTCTTCATTTATTTTTGGCTTTTAAAATTTATTTTCTTCTTTTTTCCTTTTTTGTACCTTCCTTTCTTTTTCTTTTTCACTGCAAACATAACGACAAATTTTCTTTCTTTTTTGCACCCTTGAATTCAACAAGTAAGTATTGAGCATCACCAAGACAAGCACATTCTCTGCCCACATGGAGCTTACAATTTCAGTGAAAGAAGAAAACAAAGTAGGTAGTTAGCTGAGATATTTATATATATTTTGTTTTTATGTTTGTTTTTGTTTTGAGACCCAGTCTCACTCTGTTGCCCAAGCTGGAGTGTAGTGGTGTAATCTTGGTTCACTGCAACCTCTACCTCCCAGGTTCTAGCGATTCTCCTGCCTCAGCCTCCTGGGTATCTGGGATTATAGGCATGCACTGCCACACCCAGCTAATTTTTGTATTTTTAGCCGAGATGGATTTTCACCATGTTGGCCAGGCTAGTCTTGAACTCCTGACCTCAAGTGATCCGCCTGCTTTGGCCTCCCAAAGTGCTGGGATTACAGGCATGAGCCACTGTACCCAGCCTTTATTTTATTTTATTTTTTAGATATTTATAAGTAGATGCCAGTTTAATTCCCTCTTTTTTGTAATAATTGACATATCAAAATATCTCGAAGTGAGGCATGGTGGCTCACACCTATAATCCCAACACTTTGGGAGGCCAAGGCAGGCAGATCACCTGAGGTCAGGAGTTCAAGACAAGCCTTCACAACATGGTGAAACCCCATCTCTACTAAAAATACAAAAATCAGTGGTAGGTGCCTGTAATGCCAGCTACTCGGGAGGCTGAGGCAGGAGAATTGCTTGAACCCAGGAGACGGAGGTTGTAGTGAGCCAAGATGGCACCAGTGTACTCCAGCCTGGGTGACAGAGTGAGATTTCATCTCAGAGAGAAAAAAAAAAAACCATATATATATATATATATATATATATATATATATATGGCAGCATATATCTATATCTATCTATCTGTCTATCTATCTATCTATCAGTTCAATGCATATTTTATGTCAAGATACCAGGCATCTAAAGTGAAAACAAATACAAAACAATATTTCCCATGTATTATTATGCTTTTTCACTGGAAGAGTTTTACACAACAATCAAGACCAGAGAAGAAATATGTGTTTGGCTTTACTTTTCAGTAACTTCTCTTCTAGTTCCCTAGGTCGGTTACCTATGATTGCTTATCTTTTCTTCTTCTTTTTTGGTAGAGATGGGGGTGTCAGTATGCTGTCCGGGCTGGTCTTGAACTCTTGGCCTCAAGTGATCCTCCCACCACAGTCTCCCAAAGCACTGGGATTACAAGTGTGAGCCACCGCGCCGGATCCTGATTGTTTATCTTCCCCTTTAGTGTTATAGATAGCCTTTGGATTGAGTCCACATACACACGTAAATCAGACATACTGGAGGCGGCGGGGAGGCACATCTCTGTCTTCACCTAATGTCCAAATAATTGAGACCAAGCTGTATATTATTGGTTACAGTTTTCAGTAACTTGATAATTTAAGTTTGGGTCCTCCGCTTAATAAAAATTTCAAGGAGCCTACAGATGGTACTGTAAGTACAACATCACCCTATAAATAGTAGGTAGCAGATATTATACTGGTGTAAATTTCACTGAGAAATTTTTACAAGTGTGGAAAAATAGGAATTGGATAAGAATCCAAAAACCTCCCTCTCCTCCATCAGTCGTTGTCCAAATGCCAGGCTCCCAATGAAGCCTACGTAGTTCCACTCCCAACCCCCATTCGCCTGCTCTCTTCCTTTCTTCCCCCACTGTACTTAACACCTTCTAACATATTTTATGATTAACTTAATATGTTTATATGTTATTACGTTTACTGCATTAATATGATTAGTATGTGGATTGTTGGTTATTGTCTTGGCCCCCCACTTCATCCCCACTGGAAAGTAAACCTCCAACAGAACAGGAAGTTTATCTGTCTTCCTTATTGATGTATACCAAGCCCAGTAAATTAACACCCTTATGGATTGATTGACTGATTGATTGATTGGATAAAAGAAGACTGCATCTATTGATTGTCTAGTATGATCCACAGTGCAAAGTGAGGGCTTTGGAATCAAACTGCCTGTGTTCAGCTCCCAGCAATTCTATTTATTATAATGCCCCAATGCCCCAGTTTCCTTAACAATAAAATAGGTACAATAATGATACCTAGTTCTTAAAGATGTTGTAAGAATTAATTCAAATAATTTTCCTGACCCAGCACATAATAAATTCTCAACACATGTTAGCTGTAATTAAGTGTGTACCTGGCATCTTCACATACCTTATTTAATGCAGGATCCCAACACTGTGGCAGTGGAGTGCCCCCAAGAATTTTATAAGGACTTTTGGCTGATCTGAATAGAACTCCCAATTTGGCGATCCTTGCTAAAACCAGAATAATTAGAGTGATCTTAGAATCACATGGAATTTTACGGGAAAATAGGAGGTACTGACTTTTCTTTCCTCCAAATAGCAAAGAATGAATTCACCAATCACTTCTCCTGCATACTAACTTCCCCAAATAGGGGCTCCAAAGTGAAATTCCTGTAGAGATCAGCAAGAATAAAGTTGCGAATACAAGGATAGGCTCTCTTATAGTAAAAAATAAGATGGTCAAGAGCACATCACAGAAATATTATCCTTTCACTCTCGGTTTAGATAATTAATGAGAAAATCACAGGTAACCAGCCTTTTTCCATTGACAATGGGCCAGTACTAAGAGAACCAAATGCTAACACTGTGCCAACTATGAACACATTTGGTGTAGGGGCTGAGCGAAATGGAAAGACTGTAATCATTTGTCAACTTTTTTTTTTTTTTTTTTGAGATGGGGTTTCATTCTGTCGCCCAGGCCAGAGTGCAGTAATGGGATTTTGACTCATGGACTGTAGCCTCCACCTCTACAGAGGGTTCAAGTCATCCTCTACCTCAGCCTCCCAAGTAGCTGGGACTACAGACACATGCCACCACACCTGGCTAATTTTTAAAAACTTTTTGGAGAGACAAAGTCTCGCTATGTTGTCCAGGCTGGTCTCAAACTCCTGGCCTCAAGTGATCCTCCCACCTTGGCCTCCCAAAGTGCTGACATTGCAGGCATGCGCCACCGCGCCCAACCTACCTGCCAACATTTTATGAAAGGGGAGGATACTCACCACTATACTAATGAGGAGGGCACTTCGCCAACATTTTAAAGTGTCAGAAATAAGACTTTGTATTTTGTTTTCTGTTGCCTGTATTTAAAATAGCACATTAAACAGCCCAACTTCAGGGTTTCCAGATAAATAACCTGTTCCAATATCTTAAATTTGTGTATAAAATATGAATATAAGTCATTAATCCAGTGTTTCACTCCATGCCCTATATTTCCTTACCAAGAATTGGCACAATGAGCACGTGGAGAGGCAGACCACCTGTGTTCCCCTGGGAATATGGATTACTGTGGCTTCATCAGAGCTCACTAGGGGAGAAAAGATACACACACTTTGACCAAGAATATATTTTTCATTTTCTTTTTTTTCATACTCAATTCCCTCTTCAGAGAAGACGAGGAATTTCATTTCTAGAATTTATTCTGAATATGTAATTTAAGATAGGTCCAATAAATTACCCACAAGAATATTTACTAGAACATTATGTATTTTAATTTTAAAAATGGAGACAGCTGGGTGCAGTAGTGCACATCTGTAATCCCAGCACCTTGGGAGGCTGAAGCGGGCAGATCACTTGAGTCCAGGAGTTTGAAACCAACCTAAGCAACATGGCAAAACCCCATCTCTACAAAAAATAAAAAGCTAGCTGGGCCCGGTGACACTCACTTGTGGTCCCAGCTACTCAGAAGGCTAAGGCAGGAGAATTGTTTGAGCCTGGGAGGTCAAAGCCAAGTTCATGCCACTGCACTCCAGCCTGGGTCACAGAGTGAGACCCTGTCTCAAAAAACAAACAAACAAACGAAAACACGAGAGACAAACTGATGTTGCAAAATTGGAGATACATTGATCAGGAGTCAGAAAACTATAGCCCATGGACCCAATCCAGCCTGCCTACTAGTTTTGTAAATAAACTTTTATTGGAACACAGGCACGCCCATTCACTTATGTCCTGTCTATAGCTGCTTTTGGTACAATAGCTGAATTAAGTAGTTGTAATAGAAATCACATCTATTTGTTTCCTATTGCTGCCATAACAAAGTACAACAAACTTAGTGGCTTAAATAATACACTTTATTCTCCTAAAGTTCTGGAAGTCAGATATCAAAAAATCAAGGTGTTGACAGGGCTGCATTTCTCCTGGAGGCTCTAAGGAAAAATCCATTTTGCCTTGTCTATTATAACATCTAGAGGTCACCTGCCTTCCTTGGCTCTGGGCCCCATCCTCTATCTTCAAAGGAAGTAGCACAGAATCTTATCATTTGTCTCTCTAATCCCTCTGTGTCCCTCTTATAAGGACCCTTTCAATTACATTGCACCCACTTCAATAATCCAAGATAAAATCTCATCTCAAAATCCCTAATTTACACACATCTACAAATCCTCTTTCGCCAAGTGAAGTTACACATTCTCAGGTTCCAGTGATTAGAAGGTGGACATTTTTTGGAGGGCCCATTTTTCAGCCTGCCATACCATACAGCCCACAAAGTCTAAAACATTTACTATCTGGCTCCTTAACAAAAGTGTTTACTGGCCCTGCCTTAGACCTTGGGACTGAGGCATCAGAGCAGCAACACATGGCCTGTGGAAAGAACTGCTCTGCCACGTAAACCCGGGAGAGCTCCCCTCTAAGTCACCCTCTTTGGAAACACTTACCCATAATTAACAATGAAAAACCTCAAAAACATACATAGCACTAGAAGAAAATCTAAATTTTTGATACATAAACAGGACCTTTTTTCTTCCCTTTGGCTAAACAGTGCCCTTTTTCTTGACTTAGACATCTATTTTTTTCTTCTCGATAATATTGGCAGACATAGCTAGTAGCTTAATCAGTATCCATTTTCCCCTTCTTTCTTACCAATGCAACGTCCATTTTTAACCAGATAGCAATATGCTCAGTTAATATTCATCTCTCCAGTCTTGCTTACAATTAGAGATGGCTCTGTGACTCATTTGATCAATGAGTTAAAAGCAGAAATCTGCAGAATGGAGACTCTGGGAATACTATTGTTTTCACAGCTTTAAAAAGAAATAGTGCTGACTCACTCAGTTAGTCCCTGCTGCCCTTCACCACACTGCACAACCCCGTCCTGCTGCCTGCACTACCCGCTTCTTGCCACTTCCATTCAATGTGGTACTGTAGGTTCCAGCCAGGGGAGTTCAACAAGGAAAAAAAAAAAAAAAGCATCCAGTTAGAAAGGAAGGAATAGTTGGCCAGGCATGGTGGCTCACACCTGTAATCCCAATACTTTGAGAGGCCAAAACGGACAGATCACCTGAGGTTGGGAGTTCAAGACCAGCTTGGCCATCACCAGATGTGACGGTTAAATCACATCTCTACTAAAAATACAAAATTAGCCAGGTGTGGTGGTGCACATCTGTAATCCCAGCTACTAAGGAGGCAGAGGCAAGAGAATCTCTGGTAGATGAAGGTTGCAGTGAGGCAAGATAGCGCCATTGCTCTTCAGCCTGGGCAACAAGAGCAAAACTCTGTCTCAAAAAAAAAAAAAGAAAGAAAGAAAGAAAGAAAAGAAAAAAGAAAGGAAGAAATAGTTACCTCTATTTGCAGATGATATACTCTTGTCTACAGAAAAATCCTGAATAATCTGCAAAAAAAAAAAAATTGATTACAGCTAATAAAGGAATTTGGCAAGGTTGCAGGATACAATATGAATGTATAAAAATCAATTCTATTTCTATACACTAACAATAAACAACCCCCAAATGAGAACAAATCCATTAATAATAGCATCAAAAAGAATGCTTCTGCTTTACTTGTTTCCAAAATTCTCACCATTCCCTTTACTCTCTCTCTCTCTCTGTCTATCCCAACCCCTACCCCACAGCCTCCCAGCCCTCCACCTTCCCTGCTTTACACACACACACACACGCACACGCACACGCACACACACACACACACACACACCCTGAATTTTTATCACAGCAGCAAACAATTTATTGAAAGCGTGGATTTGGATTTGGACTGACCTAACTTTGAACCCAGGTTTCACTTTTTGTTTGCTTGTGTAATGAGGCACGCACCTAAGCTCTCTAAGCTGTTTCCTTGTCCATAGAAAGGGGATAATAAAAATACTGACCTCATGGGGGCTTTGTGATGTTTAAATTAGATGTATGTAAGATGTTTAGCCCAGAACCTGGCACATGTGTTCTCACCTAACAGTGTATAGTAGCTGTGACTGCCACAACTCTCTAACCAACAGAGATGTTTGTAAAAACAAAACGAAACAAAACACCCATCCTGAACTGGTTTCATTCTGCTGAAGATCAGAGAAGAGACCTTGGCTTACCCATAAGTTGGCAAGAATTGTATCTGTAAATAATTAATAATAACTCCTTCTTCCAGTAGAAATTTTCCTAGACATAATACTCCACTGTTAAAGTACTGACCTGTCTTTAGATGATCTTAGTAAATACATGGTTCTATCAAATCTCTTGTTTCTTTATTTTTTCGTTTTTTTTTTTTTTTTTTTTTTTTTGAGATGGAGTCTTTCTCTGTCGCCAGGCTACAGTGCAGTGGCATGATCTCAGCTCACTGCAATCTCTGCTTCCCAGTTCAAGCGATTCTCCTGCCTCAGCCTCCTAGGTAGCTGTGATTACAGGCAACCGCCACCATGCCCAGCTAATTTTTGAATTTTTGTATTTTTAGTAGAGACGGGGTTTCACCATGTTGGCCAGGCTGGTCTTGATCTCCTGACCTCATGATCTGCCCGCCTCGGCCTCCCAAAGTGCTGGAATTACAGGCGTGAGTCACCGTGCCTAGCCCAAATCTGTTGTTTCTTAATAAGGAGATTTTTTGGCTTACATATAAAATTATTAAGGGGTAGAGAAATAGATACTCTGTGAAAGAGGTAACAGAAGCAGGATATGGCTTGGAAGAAAGAAGGCAGGATATGGAAAATTAACAATGGTCTTCAATAAGGATATTACAACCTATTATGAAGAGTACAGTGGTTGGTTCTGTTCCATTTCCACTAAAACAGAAATGAATTATGAGGCTTAACTTGCCATTTAAAGTAGAGATTTAGTGAAGTCTGGATTATACGCACTTAGAAAAGGGAGTCAAAGAACGGATAATGAGGACCAGTTTATAATGTAAAACTGTGTTTGGCCTTAAAGTGAAGTCACTGACATTTATTCAATAAATGTCTTTATGAGAACAACCATATTGACTGTTTTGAAGATTTTTTTCCTGTTGTACTTGCATTCATTTATTGCACAATTGATTAGATCACTCGGTAGATCATTCTCGATAATTTTTCATGCTAAGGCATCTGGTTAAGTAGGTTTTTATCATCATTTAAAAAAAAAAAAAGAAGAAGAAGAAACAGCCCATTCTTAGACTGGTTTGCAGACCACGGTCAGCCAAGGGTCACATTCCTGTACTCATCCCAGCCTCCTGGGACCAGAACTTCCTCACTCGCCTCAAAACTGCTCCATGTAGTCTTCCAGTGAAGATTCGGGCTCTAGCTTTGATCTTTTGCCTCCTCAAGTCCCATCAGCATCTTAGGTGATCTGAAGCCCCTACCTCAAGGACCCATCACACCTGAGCTCCCCACTTCTTTGCTTTTCTTTTCCCCTTCAGCTACCTATGAGTTAAAAGCACAAATCTGCAGAATGGAGCCTCTGGGAATACTATTGTTTTTATAACTTAAAAAGAAATAGTGCTGACCGGGGGTGGCTCGCGCCTGTAATCCCAGCACGTTTGGAGGCTGAGGCGGGTTGATCACAAGGTCAGGAGTTCAAGACCAGACTGGCCAACATGGTGAAACCCCGTCTCTACTAAAAAATACAAAAAAAGAATTATAATAATTAGCTGGGCTTGGTGGCTCATGCCTGTAATCCCAGCTACTTGAGAGGCTGAGGAAGGAGAATTGCTTGAACCGGGACCCGGGAGATGGAGGTTGCAGTGAGCCGAGATCATGCCACTGCACTCCATCCTGGGCTACAGAGCAAGACTTCATCTCAAAAAAAAAGAAAGAAAGAAAGAAAGAAAGAAAAGAAATAGTGCTGACTCACCCCCTGCTGCCCTTCACCACATTGCACTACCCCGTCCTGCTGCCTGCACTTCCCCCTTCTTGCCACTTCTTCTCAATATGGTACTATAGGTTCCAGCCAGGTAAGTTCAGCAAGAAAAATGAAAAAAAAAGGCATCCAATGAACACATCTTGACCTTGTTGTCCCAGATCCACTCCTCCTCTGAAATCAGAAAACTGGAACTTCTTAACCTTCCAAGCAGGCGACTCAGTTACTTCCCAGGCAGCATCTCTTTGACCCCTGCAGCCCCATCTATTTCTTGTCAACTCTCCTGATCTTCTACTTCAAGTCTCCCCCTTCAATTCTGTCACCGCTGCCACAGCCTCCCAGCAGATCACCCCACCCCATCAGAAGGAAACAGATGCTCCCAGAAAAGAAGACATGGAACACGTGCCGTCACATCTCCACACTGCTTCCGCCTTCTCCCTTCCCTTCCGATATGAGGTCGCTCATCTATCCTAACTCCTGGATGCTGGACCGCTCCTCAACTCCCTGCCAGGGAGAGACTAGCTCCTCATGTTATCATCAGTTTCTACCTTTCTGTAGACTTCTCCCAACAGCATTTAAACACATTTATTTTTTCCCAATTGTAAAAGTAAAATCAAAGCCCCTGTCAACCCCCGCTCTGACTCCTAAGCTGTCTCTTTCCTCTCCATGGAGGGGCGTCTCTTCTGTCCCTCTGCAGCCCTCCGGAGTCCCACAGCAGCTGGGTCTTCCTCTCTCCACTGCACCCAGAGCCACCCACTGACCCAAATAAAGTTCAATACAGTGAACACTCTCTGGTTTGTATCTGTTTTACCTCCATGCAACATTTGTGGCTACAGACTACTCCATGCTCTCTTCCTTTCTGTAATCCAAGTGCCCTCTAGGGCTCAGACTTAGTCTCCCGCCTAGACGCCTCTACCCTCGAATAATGTGTTTTGTGTTTTTCTTAAGGCTGTACCCTGCGTTCTCTTCTCTTCTCACTCTTCCAGCTCTCCCTGGCTATGCTTGCTTCCTCTCGAGGCTTCATTTACTGTCTGATGTCTGACAACCTTCAGTCCTTTTTCCCTAGGATAGACTTTTCTCCAGAGCTCCATGTAGCTAACTAACTACTGAACACCTCTTTTTGAAGCCAGCTCCTTTAAACAGCTCAACTCATCCTATTCCCAACAAGATCATCCTTAGCCCTTCCTTTCTCCCAACTCAGCCCTGCAGATGCCCTCGCTCCTAGTAATAACGCCACTGTTTACCCTGTTGCTCAGGCCACGAAGTTAGGAGTTACTCCTAAAGCCTCCCTCTCTTGACTCCTCAGATCCAGTCAATCAACAAGTCTTCAGTTCTCCACTCTACATATCTAGCTAGCTATTTCTATTCCCCACCAGCCCTTGCTTACGCATAGCAAAACCCTCCTAACTGGTCTCCCTGGTTCCTGCCTGGCTCTTGCACACAGCTTTGAATCTGTAAAATGTTAATCGATTGTGTCCTGCACTCCCTCCCCTTCATCTGAAACCCTCTAAGACTTAAGGGAAAATGCAGCCTCCCAAGAGGGCTCAGAGGACTCCCAGGGCTCTGCACAATCTGGCCTCCCTTATCCAAGCACCAGCCTGGCTCCTCTGCACTCTCTGCTGCACTGCACGCCTCACTCCAGGGCCTCACTGTGCTCCCCGCTCTCGTCTGGACAATCCTCCAGTACTCCTCTCCTTTCCCCAGCTAGGCTAACCCTTACTCAGGCTTCAAGTCTCAGCTTAAATGTCACTTCCTTGTGAAGCCTTCTGTAGTGAGTGGAATGATCCCCTTACTCCGCCCCTCCACAAAAGCTATTCCACATCCAGGCTGGGCACGGTGGCCCGCGTCTATAATCCAAGGCAGGCGGATCGCTTGAGGTCAGGAGTTCAAGACCAGCCTGGCCAACACGGTGAAACCCCATCTCTACTAAAAATACACAGATTTGCCAGATGTGGTAGTGGGCACCTGTAGTCCCAGCTACTCAGGAGGCTGAGGCAGGAGAATCGCTTGAACCTGGGAGGCAGAGGTTGCAGTAAACCAAGATTGAGCCATTGCATTCAGAGTGAGGCTCTGTCTCAAAAAAATAAATAAGTAAATAAATAAAGACTGGGTGCTGTGGCCCATGTCTGTAATCCCAGCACTTTGGGAGGCCAAGGTGGGCGGATCATCTGAGGTCAGGAGTTCGAGACCAGCTTGGCCAACTTGGTGAAACCCCACCTTTAAAAAAAAAAAAGCTAGCCCACATCCTAATCCCTGGAGCCTGTGACTATCATCTGATATGGCAAAAGACATGATTAAACTAAAGATCTTGAGAGGAAAAGCTTTTCCTGGCATGTCTGGGTGGGTCCTGTCTCAGCCCGCTTTACAGAATACCACAGATAGTGTGGCTTAAACAACAGAAATTTTGTCCTCTTGTTTCTGGAGTCTGGAGGTCCAGCATCAGGGAGCTGTTGGGACTGGCTTCAGGTGAGGCCACACGTATTGGCTTACCTTTTCTCTGTCTCCTCACATGGTCTTTCCTCAGTGCGTACACAGTGGGAGGAGAGATCTCTGGTGTCTTCCTCTTCCTGTAAGGGCACCAGTCCTATTGGATTAAGGCCCCACCCTTGTGACCACGTTTTCCTCCTTGAAGGCCCTGTCTCCAACTGCAGGCACACTGGGGGTTAGGGCTTCAATGTATGGATTTGAGGGGGACGTGATTCAGTCCACAACAAGTCCTAGATACAATCCCACGTATCCTTATTGTGTAGACACATGAAGAAGAAGGCACACAGAGAAAAGGAGGCAGTGATGTGACAGCACAGGCAGAGAGTGGCATGATACAGCCACAGGGTGAGAGTGCTTGGAGCTACCCAGTAAGAGAGACGGAAGGAAACGATTCCAGGAGCCTTCCAGGGGAGTGCAGCCTGCCAACATCTTATTTCAGAATTCTGGCCTCCAGACTGTGAAAAAGTAGCTTTTTGTTGTTTTTAGCCCTCCAGTTTGTGATAATTTGGGTTTGTTTGTTTTTTGAGACAGAGTTTTGCTCTGTCGCCAGGCTGGAGTGCAGTGGCACAATCTTGACTCACTGCAACCTCTACCTCCTGGGCTCAAGCAATTCCCCTGCCTCAGCCTCCCGAGTAGCTGGGATACAGGCATGCACTCTGTGGGGTACAGGATACCGGCTAACTTTTTGTACTTTAGCACAGACAGGATTTCACCATGTTGGCCAGGATGGTCTCGATCTCCTGACCTCGTGATCCTCCCGCCTTGGCCTCCCAAAGTGCAGGGATTACAGGCATAACCCACTGCACCTGGCCATGTGATTTGTTACAGAAGCCACAGGAAGCCAACACACTTCCATGACCTCATGGACAAGATTAGGTCCCCTGCTAGCTGCTCCCAGGGTCCCAATACCGTTCTTTCCATCATCCTCATGACACTCGATGTTTAAAGTCAGTCTCAACCTCTAGACTTTAAAGGGAGGACAGGGAATTTGCCTTTTTGCCACCACTGCTTCCCCAAGGCTTGGTACATAGTAGGTGCTCAATAAATATATATGAGATAGATGAATTCATGAGCTGATATTGAGAAGTTCTTGGCTGGGAAAGTATTAAATAACTGAATAACCTATGAAAACAAGCTAGGAAAGTTCTTTCCTGTAGAAGACATGCTCAGTCCTTTGAAATAATTAGATGAGGTCTTATCTGCAGACCACAGGAATGACCATTCAGGGATTTTTCTAGTCCCTGATGCTGTGATCCTGTGGTTTTCAGTTTTCCTAGCAGCTTGAGCTTTGGTGCCCTCTGGTGACAGAAATTACTTGTCTCTTGGTCTCTTGTTCTACATCTAAGATTGACACAAATCTAATTACCTGTTGCTGTACAGAATTTTCTCATTGTGGAGAAACTGAATCGTGTCTGTACACTTACAAGAAATCTGCTAGAACTGTGTGATTAACCAGTCTGTAAAAGTTTCATAAAGCACATAACCTCCAAAGAACTTACAGATGCCCATTAGAACGTTTCCTTTTGAATATTAAGATTTTCTGGTGAAATACAATGTTTCAGATTATGTTTGCTACCATATTTTTCTCCTCCAATAGCTATGTGTTTTTATATCAAATTTAATTATCATTTAGAAAACCAGCATCGGAGTTAAGCGGCTGCTTACAATCACCGGAGGCTTACAGTGCCTTCCAATGCCTTTCAACATTTATTGTGATTGAAAAGCAATTGTGTGTGTGTGCTGTTTGTCAATGAGAAGTTATGGGTCTGGCTGCCTGTCTGTAAACAGACTTGCTTTATCTCCCGAGCTCATGCAAAGGCTGACAGCTCCACTGTCTTCTGATTTTAATTCTGTGAGTTGCGATCCAGACTGTTCCACATGGCAACTGCGGGCACAAGTGTGCTTGGCTTCACACCAAAGACGTGTGTGTTTCTCAACGTGTCATTTCAAGATGATTTGAGAGGAGGGAGTAAACACAATTTTCTTTCCTCACCGATGACGTAATCCTCTTAGCAAGAATTTACCATAATTTCTCATTGATCTTTAAAGGGACAAATTGGTTTGCAAATATTTCAGTTTGAGGGTTTTCTGACCCCAATCATTTAGTCAAATAAATAAGCTCCTATTTCCAGGAATTCAACATTGGTTTCTTTACTAAACTGAAGAATCCGTTTATAATGTAAACAACCACCCTCTCATTTTGTTTGCATATTCCCAGTTTCACTTTCTTATTTATACCGCTGTACCTACCCACAAGACACTGACGTTCCCAGTCTGCTTCTTTCAAAGAAGCAGGGCTAGGCAGGCCTCACAATGCAACTGCTTCTGGAAAATGCACCTGTATGCATGGTGAATCGTCAGCTGGTGAGTTATTACAGGCTTCTTTTTAAATTTTTCTAGAGAGAAATGGGTTAAGGACCCCGAGATGCAGATGTTGCAGTGAGCTCAGATTGTGCCACTGCACTCCAGCCTGGGTGACAGAGCGAGACTCTGTCTCAAAAAAAAATGTGTGTGTGTGTGTGTGTGTGTGCGCGTGTGCGTGTATCCTATATTATATATATATATAATCCTCCCTCAGTTACTAAACAGCCTTCCCTGGACCTGACTATCAGCAATGAGACTTGTTCTTTGCCCAATTTCTCTCCTTCTGCCTAAGCTAAGAATCACTTCTCCTGGAGAGAGATTCATTATGAAAGGACCTTAATTCTGGTCTGACAGACTGCTTGATGTCAGAGTGAATTCTCGAGGCTTATCAAATCATCTCACGGAATGACGAGTTGACTTGCACCCACTAAAATGAGGGCAAATCTCCTTCAGAAGATCATGCCAAAGACTGTCTGGAAAGGCTATGTGGCAGGGAAACGGCTTGCTCTAGCCTAGAAGCTGCAAGGTCCCCTCCGTAACCCCAGCAGCAGGCCCAAGTTCATTAAGGCCAGCAAAGCCAAATGACACCACAGAAACAGAGCTCATGGGACACCCTGTGACACGAGGTTTTCAACCTCATTGCTTCCCTCTTATGTCAAGTTTAGTTACCTGTGTGGTGCTGGACCAGCCATGGGCGTAATGAGGGAACTGGATCACTCCAGGGGAGCCCAGGTGGAATTCCTTCCTTTTTAAGTTGAAAGCCATACTTCTGAGGTATGGCTCAAGTAAAGCCATACCTCAGAAGTATGGCTTTCAACTTAAAAAGGAAGGAAAGTCTGATACATACTATATGGATGAAAATTGAGGGTACGATGCTAAGTGACAGTCACAAAAAGACAAATATTGTATGAGATTCTATTTATATGAGGTACTTAGAGTGGTCACATTTATAGAAACTGAAAGCAGAAGGGAGGATGGTTGCCAAGGGCTGGAGAATAGAGAGAATGAGGAGCTGCTGTGTAATGGGTATATTTCAGTTCTCCTAGATGAAGAAGTTCTGGAATTTAGTTACACAACAATGTGAATGCACTTACTACTAAGTTTCGGACTGAAAAATGGTTAGGATGGGCCAAGCATGGTGGCTCACGCCTGTAATCCCAACACTTTGGGAGACCAAGGTGGGCAGATCACTTGACGTCAGGAGTTCAAGACCAGCCTGGCCAACGTGATGAAACCCATCTCTACTAAAAATACAAAAAAATTAGCCAGTTGTGTGGTGCATGCCTGTAATCCCAGCTACTCGGGAGGCTGAGGAATGAGAAACACTTGAACCCAGGAGGCAGAGGTTACAGTGAACTGAAATCACGCCACTGCACTCCAGCCTGGATGGCAGAGCAAGACTCTATCTCAAAAAGAAAAAAACAAGTTAGGATGGTAAATTTAATGTTATGCGTACTTTTCCACAATTGTTAATTAATTTTTTTAAAGTGCAACTTTTGATGACACACATATCTCTCCCTCTTCTTTGTCTCCAGAACATGAGAGAGAGCAGGAGACAGCAGACAGGATGTGTCATCTTGTTGCATTTATTCCTGTAGACCACAAATTGAGGCTGTCTGACCTTCAATTATTCATTAAAAAAATATTTACTGAATTGAGTACTTACTATGTACCAAGCACTGTTGCAGAGGCTGGAGTTACAGCAGTAAACAGAAAAAGATCTCCCCAATTCCCTACCCATAGGGGTCTTACCTTCTAGCAGGTGGAGAAAAACAATAAATAAATAAGCAAGTAAGATATATGGTATCTACATGGCAATAAGAGCCATAGAAAAAAATAAAGCAAAGAAGTGGGATGAAGTGGGTTTCAGGGTTGTATTTTTAAATAAGGTGGTCAGGGAAGACCTCACTGAGAGGATGATATTTGAGTAAGACTTGAATGAGATTAGGGAGTTAGCTATGTGAGTATCGGCAGGAAGAGTGTTTCAGATAAAATAAAAAGTCAGTGCAAAGGCCCTGAGGCAGAAACATGACTTGTGTGTATAAGGAAGAGCAAAGGGGTCGTGGTGGCTGGAAATGTAAGCAGCAGGGAGACGGTTTAAGATGAGTTTAGAAACATCATAGAGGCAGCCCAGATTGTGAAGGTTGAGATGGAGCCTCGCTCCATCACCCAGGCTGGAGTGCAGTAGCACAATCTCAGCTCGCTGCAACCTCGGCCTCCCAGGTTCCAGGGATTCTCCTGCTGTGCCTCCTGAGTGGAAGGGACTATAGGTGCCTGCCACCATTCCCAGCTAGGTTATTTTTTTAATTTTTAATTTTGGCCAGGCCGGTCTCTAACTCCTAACTGCAAATGATCTGCCTGCCTTGCCCTTCCAAAGTACTGGGATCACAAGCATGAGCCACAGCGTCTGGGCCCATTGTTTGTAAGACTTTGACTCCCATTCTGAGATAGTAACTAAGGGAATGATATGATCCAACTTCCATGTTAAAAGCTGTAATCCCAGCTACTGGGGGTTGGGGGTCTGGGTGTCAAGGGCAGAGTCAGGAAGACTAGTAGGATTGCAATACTCCAGGCAAGAGATGCTGAGAGCTCAGCCCAGGCAGGTAGCAGTGGAGGAGGTAAGATGTGGGCAGATTCTGGGTATAGTTTGAAGATAGGGCCAACAGGATTTACTGAGACTGGAGGTAAGTCTCCACAGAAAGAGAAGAATAGAAACACTATTAAAGATGACCATCTCAGTTTCCTGGGGCTGCTGTAACACATCACCACAAACTCGGTGGGTTAAAACAATAAAAATTTATTTTCTCACAGTTCTAGGGCCAGGAAGTCTGAGATTAAGGGGTTCTTGCTTCCAGGGGCTCTAGAGCAGCAGACCTCGTCCTTTCCGGTACCAGGGACTGGTTTCATGAAGGCAACGTTTCCACGGGCAGGGGCAGGCGTGTTGGGGGAGAGAGGCAGCGGGGTGGTGGGTGTGTGTGTGGATGGTTTTGGGATGAAACTGTTCCACCTCAGATCATCAGGCATTAGTTAGATTCTCCTAAGAGCATGCAACCTAGATCCCCCATGTGTGTGGTCTGTAATAGGGTCCAAGTTCCTATGAGAATCGAATGGCACTGATCTGACGGGAGATGGAGCTCAGGTGGTAATGCTCACGGGGCTGCTCACCTCCTGCTGTGCAGCCCAGCTCACAACAGGCCATGGACTAGTACCATCACTGCCCAGGGCCTGGAGACCTCTGTTGTAGAGGATACTCTATTCCTTGTCTCTTCCAGCTTCTGATGGATCCAGGAGTTCCTTGGCTTGGGGTTAGATGACCCTAGTCTCTACCTTCTCCTCTTTTCTGGGTCATCTGTCTCTCGTAAGGACAACTGTCATTGGATTTAGGACCCACTCAGATAATCCAGGATGATTTCACCATGAAATACTTAACTTCATTAGATCTGCAAAGACCCCTTTTCTGCCTGGTGTGGTGGCTCACACCTGTAATCCCAGCACTTTAGGAGGCCAAGGCGGGCGGGTTATCTGAGGTCAGGAGTTCAAGACCAGCCATGGCCAACATGGCAAAACCCCGTCTCTACTAAAAATACAAAAATTAGCCGTATGTGGTGGCACGCACCTGTAATCCCAACTACTTAGAAGGCTGAGGCAGGAGAAGGCGCTTGAACCTGGGAGGTGGAGGTTGCAGTGAGCTGACATCATGCCACTGCACTCCAGACTGAGAGCCAGTGAGACTCCGTCTAAAAAAAAAAAGACCAGGCCACGCGTGGTGGCTTACGCCTGTAATCACAGCACTTTGGGAGACCGAGGCAGGTGGATCACGAGGTCAAGAGATCGAGACCATCCTGGTCAACATGGTGAAACCCCGTCTTTACTAAAAATACAAAAAATCAGCTGGGCATGGTGGTGTGTGCCTGTAATCCCAGCTACTCAGGAGGCTGAGACAGGAGAATTGCCTGAACCCAGGAGGCAGAGGTTGCGGTGAGCCGAGATCGCGCCATTGCACTCCAGCCTGGGTAACAAGAGCGAAACTCTGTCTCAAAAAAAAAAAAAAAAAACAACCATTTTTCCAAATGAGGTCACATTCTCAGGGCCTAGGGTTAGGATGTGTACATATCTTTTTGTGAGCCACCATTCAGCTCACCACAATGATCTAAGTTATCTTAATCTGAGCAGCTGTAAGGATGAACTTGCCATTAACTGACATGGGGAAGAATACTGGTTTGGGAGAGGAGTCCAGGAGCACAGTGATGGACATGTTAGGGTTGAGATGCTTGTCTGACATCCAGTGGAGCTGCTGAGTAGGCAGCTGGGTGAATAAGCCTGAAGCTCGGGACCGAGGTATAGGTTGGAGATGGAAATACGAAGGTTCCCAGATGTGGACAGCATCTAAAGCCACAGACCCATGATCTCAACCAGGGGAAGAGTGTGAACAGAGGAGAAAAGTATCAGGGAACCAGCCCCAGGGCAAGCCAGGGTTCAGAGGACCCAGGCAAGAGACTGAGAAGGAACAGCCCGAAAGAGAGGAGGCAAAACAGGAGAGGGTGAGGTCCTAGAAGGCAAGTGAGAAAACTGCTTTCAGGAGGCAGGAGCGATCAACTCACAGCTGCAAATTTTCAGATCTGGGTGTTCAGGTAAAAGTTGAAATTTCCTCTGCAGCCTCCTGTAACAAGATTGTGCACTTTTCACACCATTCCCCTCTTAGGATGTGGAAAAGCCATGACATCTGCTTAAAATCATCACTAATACCCTTATGTTATAACGAAGCATATTTTCAAAGTGTGTTATTACCTTTTCATCAGCAAAGCCTTTCCCTTGGTTCCCCGTTGTGTGTCTACGACTCAGAAGGGAAAGAAAGACACACGTCTCAACCCCACGTGGGATCAGAAGAAGCTGTGGAGACTGAGTTCTGAGCTACTGCTGCCTGGAGTCACACCATTTTCCTGATTTTTAGTTCCTTTTGTTCTTAACAGCACTGGTGGTTGTGTGAGGAAAGTCAATCAGTGAAACTGTTTTAAAAGGTTTTAAATGATTACCAGGGCATAGTATAATCACTTCAGGAACGAAGACAACAATTTGACAATTGGAAAACTCCCCAAATTCTACTGGCTTGACCGAAAGCCTGTTACAAAAAACAAACATCTGACAGATCAATCAATCTAGTTTAAACATCCAAACCAAGTGGTCTGTCACTGAGTAAGGGAGAAGCAGCACTGAGATGACCGGGTGGCATTTCTGCCACATGGATACCCAGAAAAGACAACTTAGATCTTGAGCTGTTTGGGACTTTTTTAGTGAATGGTAATGAATGGTTACAGGACTGAGTGGTAAATCCTGAATAATAAACATATCTTGTGGAAATTGTTTTTGTGTCTCTGCAGCCGAAATATCTCAGGCTTCATTAGTCCATGACCACAAATGCAACCGCCTCAATATTAATATCCAAATCTCTGACTCACAGCCTCCACCAGCTCAACTTCAAAATTCCCCTCCCTTAAGTGTATTCAGAAATCCTCAGGGTGTGTACCCTATTTATAGTGTCCCTAAGCTTGCATGCTTGGCCAAGAAGGGACTCAGCCCCAACCCCAGAGAAGCCTGTCCAAGCTGGTGGCCTCTAGTGGCCTCTCTGCCCACCTGGAGCCACGTGTCCACCTGGGCTCCCACAGGGCTTGGTCTCACACCTGATGCCTGCAGAGCTGGGATGGCTCTGAAACTCTACCTAGGAGACAAGCCTCATCTTTCTTGCGAAGTAAGAATACTTCCTGATTACTCCCAGTTGGAGGGTTAACAACGAAAGGTCTCTTGAGCCTCGAATGTCACAGCCTTAGTCACAAGCTCTTTCAATTCAGGCACAAAGCCCTTTTTTCTCCCCAGGCATGAAGTTGTGCTGCCTGGGTGGAAAGCAGGTCTGGAAATAGCCCTCTTGCAAGCCCTGCTACTTGAGTCTGCCTCATGACAGCAGGTTCCCCTCTTTCTCCAAAGACATCTTACCTCTCAGATATATCAGTAGTTGTGAATAGATTGATGAGAGGAGGCTATCACCTAACTTTACTTTCCAGTAAAAAAAAAAATGGACCCTTAACTTGACTCTCTGAGTCTCCACTGTCTCCAGCTGGGACTCTTTTTTTTTTTTTTTTTGAGACAGGGTTTTGCTCTTGTTGCCCACACTAGAGGCAGTGGGGCTCTTGGCTCACTGCAACCTCCACCTGCCGGGTTCAAGTGATTCTCCTGCCTCAGCCTCCGGAGTAGCTGGGATTACAGGCATGTGCCACCACACCCAGCTAATTTTGTATTTTTAGTAGACATGAGGTTTCTCCATGTTGGTCAGGTTGGTCTCGATCTCCCAGCCTCAGGTAATCTGCCTTTTTAGAAAGTCTTTTGTCTTTTAAAAAAAAATTTTTATTGTCATGTAATCATTGTACATATTTATGGGGTACAACACGATGTTTCAATACATGTATAAATTATGTAGTGGCCAAATCAGGATAATTAGCATATCCATAACTTTAAACATGTAACATTTCTATGTTATGAGAATATTCAAAAACCTCTTTTGTAGCTGTTTTGAAATATATAATACATTATTGTTCATTCTAGCCAACCTATTACGCAAGAAAAAATTGTATTAAGGATTGAAAATGTTCTGTCTATAATGATAGCCCAGTAGACTATTTCCAATTCCAGCAAAAGACAGAAATTGTGGGGAAACAGGAGCAGCCATCAGAGACTTTTGGAAGAGATCCTCTCTTCCTGTTCCTCTGCAGGCCTCCACGCTCTGAGGGAAAATCCATGGCTTGCTTACAGCAGAGCTGGGGACACCAGTGGAATTTTTCCAGCCTTCACCCAGTCTCCAAGAACCCAAGTAAAGACAGGGACTCCTTAAGTGGAGACCAGAAGTATTTCTTCACCCAACTCCCTCAGATACACACTATTTGGGTTATTTTGCAGAGAGGAAAGGATTCAACAATCCAGAGCTTTTCAATAATCGGTCAAATTTACAATAGTAGTGTTAATAAGAAGCAATTTAATTTCTTTGAATATTTACTATATACCAGGCACTGTGCTAAACATCACACACGCACGCACACACACACACACACATACACACACACACACACACACACACACATACACACACACACCCCCACACATCTCTCTTATTTAATCTACACACCAAGATTATGACGTAGATTTATTATCCCAATTTTGCAGGAAAGTAAATTGAAATTCAGAGAATTTTCATCATCAAGGCCACACAGCTGATAAGCTGAATTGAGAAGCTCAATCCAGTAGAACTTCAAAGCCTGATACACAATACCGTATTTGCGCTTGACATGCAGATGTAAATATCAATTCAAACTCTGGCTGGAAAAAAAAAGCCCTTCATAAAACACCATTTTATTAAAAAAAATTTTTTTTGTAGAGATAGGGTCTCACTATGTTGTCCAGGCCGGTCTCAAACTCCTGGGCTCAAGTGATCCTTCCCCACTTCACCTCCCGAAGGATTGCAAGCACATGTCTCTGACCCTATACATAAAACACAATTTTATCAAAGAGTTCCTTTGGACATTGCTGCAGTTTTGTCTATGCTCCATGAAGACTAGCATGAGTGAGAGAAAATCACCCACCCTGGGGCAGATCTTTGCATGTTGTGATGCTAGGAGGCCTTGGGAGATCTCATTTCCCTGAAGCCTCCATATCTCCAATGGCTGAAAAACGTGAAGCTGCTTGGTGTACGATTCTCTAAGGAGGGCCATGTGTGGGGCAGAGATCTTCCCCAAAGTCTGGAGGCTCTGGTTTTACTTGATTCAGTGGCTGTGTGTCCTCAGAAAAGTGTTGGCACCTCTCAGGGCTTTCTCACCCCGTAACTACAAGGTCAGCCAAGTAGCAGGCAAGGTAATGCTCCCACCGCCAGCCCCGAGGGAATGTGCAGGAGGCTGGGTAAGGCTGCTGAGAGAAGGGTTCTATATCGCCAGAGGATGATGCTTTCTGTTATTTCAGAAACCAATGAATTTTCTCTCTCAGGCTATCACTCTGGTTCTGTTCACCACCAAGTAATTTCACTAAAAATGAACTCAGAAATGAAAAATAAAATGGTCATTAAAAATTTTATTACTGTACATGCCCGGTGGCTATTTTAAAATAAAATCCCTTTGAAATTTTATTATTTACATTTTTTCCATCAAATGGTTGGGATTGATGGATTAAGTGAAACTCCGCTTTCGAATTATGTTGCTTTTTAACTGTCAAGAAAAAATGAGGTATTCGTTTTTAACTCTGCTTCTCATCCAAATGGAACATCAAATTCAAGTCCAGAGAAAAGCAATTGTGACAAGTTCCTTCTTTTCTTCAACATAATTGTATAAGCCTTTTTAATAAATCAGTTCAGTTACTAATCTTCAAGAAATGAGGCAAATAATAAAAACTAGGGTGGCGGCTCGGTGCAGTGGCTCACACCTGTAATCCCAGCACTTTCGGAAGGCTGAGGTGGGTGGATCACCTGGGGTCGGGAGTTCAAGACCAGCCTTGCCAATGTGGTGAAACCGCATCTCTACTAAAAATACAAAAATTAGCTGCGTGTGGTAGCGGGCACCTGTAATCCCAGCTACTCAGGGTGGCGGAAGTTGCAGTGAGCCAAGATTGCGCCACTGCACTTTAGCCTGGTCAACAGAGTAAGATTCCATCTCAAAAAAAAAAAAAAAAAAAAACACTAGGATGGCAACCGAGACTCACAAAAACATGGAAGGGAATCCTTGCAGGAACTGTAGGTTGAGGCTCTGTGATAAAATGCACCGAAAGAACCAATTCATTTGCATTGCATTTTATAGGATACTAAGTAGAAAAGCTGGTGTCATAATTTTATTATCTTTGTCCCTCATGTATTCTGCGATATGAATTAGTGTAGTAATGCAGCATTGAAATCAGCCTGAAAGGAGTAAATATGAAGCTCAGAGCATCCTACTCTAAGATACATCAATTCTGTCAACTAAAATTTACCGTCATTGTGTTATCTCACTCTCTTGCTGTAACCTAATGACATCAGAAGCACTGAATCTGGAAACTGAAGTGACAGGACTTGCCTCTGTGTTGCATGTAATACTTAGGAGAAGTAAACAACTGGAAAGAAAACCCGCCCCTTGGGAAATGGACAGCCAATGGGAGGTTGCTTTGGTGATGTAATGCCCTTGCTCCCTGGTGTGTCCTTGGTTAAACAGAAACAAAGATAACAGTAATGTACTCCAAGAGTTTGTGAATTCCTTCTGCCTGAGCAACTCCTGGCACTTTGCAGTCATCTCATTGGCCTCAGGAGGTGAGCATGATCACTATTTAGGGAATGGCAAGGCTTTAATACGTGGTAACAGGCGAAAGCCCAAAACGACAGATGGGCCACAGCTGCCCCAGAACAGTAACACGACGCTCTCTATCCCTAGAATGTGCCAGTCTCTCTGGGCTGGGTGGCACTACCTGCGTTTTTCAGTGATGGCGGGCAAGAACTGCTCCAGCTGATGGCAACCCTCTGAGAGTGAAGATGGGCTCCAGGGCATGGCTCTAGCAGCTGGTTGCACTGCCTCCAGTCTCTCCCACCTTAGCCAATCCAGGCTAGCTCCAATTCACAGCACTGACCACATCTCTCTCCTGCTCCAAATAAAGTTCTGGCATCACCACTGCAATCTTGTCTTTGCAAATTTAGTACCAACTACTCTCTACCCACACTCCTGCTCCAGCCCAGCCCAACTCTTCCCTCACTCACACCTGCGCTTTCCCACCTCTGAGCCTTTTTCACACTGTTCTCTCTGCCTGCAGTGCTCTTCTCTCTCATGTGTATCCATGTCCTATCCAGTTCCACGTGACACCATCTTTCATGTTTGTCCCCATCCACATTTTCCTGCGAGGGGAAAAAACCTCTCTTGAGTCTAAGAAGTAAAGAGGTGCAGTATGGTGTAGTGGTACTCAAACATTTTTGCTTGTATATTCCTCAAATAATTTTCTTGTAAGGCCAGAAATGTGTAAGGAGACCAAAATGTGTCTCCTTACACATTTTTAATTAACATAAAAATATTTTCTTTATCAGTTTAAATAGCTGCAAAATACGTAATTCTTGATGCAGTAGTTTTCAAACGTCAACGTATATCAGAATCACCTGGAGGGCTTGTTAAAGCCCACCAGTTCTCAGAGTTTCTGATTCAGTGGGTCTGGGTAGGGCCTGAGAATCTGCATTTCTATAAAGTTCCCAAGTGATGTCAAGGCTGCTGGCTCAGGGACCACACTTTGAGAACTGCTTGCCTGGTATATTGTAAATATTGACATTTTTAAAATGTCATATCACTTCTTTAAATATATCCAGTGGAATCTAAAAACCATAGGAATCTGAGAGCCACCGTGATTTATTTTTAAAAATACAAAAATTGGCTGGGTCACGCCTGTAATCCCAGCACTTTGGGAGGCCGAAGCGGGCAGATCACCTGAGGTCAGGAGTTTGAGACCAGCCTGGCCAACATGGTAAAACCCCATCTCTACTAAAAATACAAAAACTAGCATGCCTGTAATCCCGACTACTCAGGAAGCTGAGGCAGGAGAATCGCTTGAACCTGAGAGGGGGAGGTTGCAGTGAGCCGTGATTGCGCCACTGCACTCCAGCCTCGGTGATAACAGTGAGACTCAATTAATTAATTAATTAATTAAAATAAGCTCTGCTTGACAATAGAAAATTTTAATTCTTTTTTCTTTTTGAACTTTTATTTCTATTCTACTACTCCAGCAAAATGTTATGCTAATATATTTTATTCACAATTTTATCGATTGCTTTCTCACATATCTCTGCTGCAAATATGTATAGAAATTGAAATAGAAATTTATTTAAATCTCCTGTGACTATTAGGCCCTAAGTGTTTAAAAATTTTACTCTGAATTGAGTTATCATGACAATTAGTAGTAGTAGACTATTGAAAAGCTAACATAAATATAAACAAATTTTGTGAAATCATTATTTTAAAAAGTAAAATTTTATTTAAAATATATCTTAATAAGATAGGACTGGTTTTTATTCCAAATACTTCTGCTGTGCTTTGTTTGTTTGTTCATGTTTTTGGTTAATATTACTAATTACTAGAATGAGACAGGCTTCTATGTGAATGCTGTTCCTATTTTCATTTTTTTATAGACATAAGCAAAGAATATTGTTGACATAAGTAAGTAGAAATGAATTTTGTAATTGCAATTTTACTTAATTTTCTGAATCCCTTCCAAGTTCTGGATCAACAACCACAGTGATCTGATATCCAAAATTATTGTTAAAGATCTACCAGCTAAAAACTTGATGAGATTCTCCTTTAATACAGTTGAAAGCAGATAATTAGAAACCACCTGGCTTGCAAAAGATTCTGTTACCCAAACCTGTGAGTCATCCTCTATTTCACTACTACCATCATTTCAAATTGTCCTATGGTTGCTGCACTGGAGGTTTTGCTCTGTTTGTTTGCTGCTTTGGGCTTTTTGTTGTTGATGTTTGCCTTTTTAATTACACAAGACAGGGGTTAGCAAACTAAAGCCAGTTTGTGCTGATCAAAGCCTGCCTGGCCTGCTTTCACGCAGCTCTCAGGTTAAGAATGGTTTCCATATTTTTGAAAAGACTGTAAAATATGCATGCACGCCCGCCTCCCCAACACACACAGGAGACAGCATATAGCCCACAATTCTAAAATATGTACTATCTAGCCCTTTCCAGGTAAAGTTTTCTGACCCCTGATCTAGGACAAGGAAGCCTGGCAGAAGCCAGCTAGGGTGGGGACACACCTTTACTTTGAAAAATGAAAAAATAGCCTTTATGAAAGGCACTGTCTTGATCCCAGCTTCCTATCATGATCAATTTTAGAAGAGAATCTATAGAGGATTAGAATCTGGAAAACGACCACCTATCTATTGCTGCATAGCAAACAACCCCAAACTTAGTAGCCTAAAATAATCACAGTCATTTACTCTGCTCACAGTTCTATAATTTGGGCAGGGTTCAGTGAGCAAAGCCTGTCTCTGCTCCACGTGGTGTCAGCAGATGTGGCTCAACCACGGATGGGGGAGTCTGACTCCCAGGTGGCTCCATCTTACAGATGGCACATTGTTGCCTGCTGTCAACTAGGATCTCAGTCAGGATGGAGGCCAGAGACTCTGGGCCCTGTGCAGAGAAGAATTAAATAGCAAGTCTGATTGCTATCCTTAGAAAGACCTGTTTGGTCTTTGGCTGGTATTTAGGAATGGGAATCTGGGGAGGATTCGCACCAGCCTATCAGTGGTTCACTGTGCTTAAACTACTTCTACCAAAAATGTGCTAGGCAAGGAGTACCTACATGACTAGACCACAATAAGAACCTCAGGCACTGTGCCACTAAGCCCTTTCCTGATAGACAACATTTCACACATGTGGTTTTATATGGTTTCACTGTGTCCTCACCCAAATCTCATCTTGAATTGTAGCTCCCATAATTCCCACATGTTGTGGGAGAGAGCTGGTGGAAATCACAGGAGCAGTTTCCCCCATACTATTCTTGGGGTGGTGAATGAGTCTCATGAGATCTGATGGGTTTTTTTTTTTTTTTTTTTGAGACTATGGAGTCTCACCCTATCACCCAGTATCACCCAGGCTGGAATGCAGTGACTTAATCTTGGCTCACTGCAACCTCTGCAGCCTGGATTCAAGCAATTCTCCTGCCTCAGCCTCCTGAGTAGCTGGGATTACAGGCGCCTACCACTGAGCCTGGCTAACTTTTGTATTTTCAGTAGAGACGGGGTTTCACCATCTTGGCCAGACTGGTCTTGAACTCCTGACCTCATGATCCACCCACCTTGGCCTCCCAAAGTGCTGGGATTATAGGCGTGAGCCACCGCACCCGGCCAATCTGACGGTTTTATAAGGGGAAACCCCTTTCACTTGGCTCTCAATCTCTCGTCTACGACCATATCAGACGTGTCTTTCGCCTTCTGCAGTGATTGTGAGGCGTCCCCAGCTACGTGAAACTGAGTCCATTAAACCCCTTTTTCTTTATAAATTACCCAGTCTTGGGTATGTCTGTATCAGCAGCATGAAAACGGACTAATACATGGTTACAACTGGTTGCTGGAGAGATTAAATGTGTCCTCTGGGACTGCCCTGGGAAAGAGCTATTAGCTTTTGTCTTGTTTCCTCCTGACTTTGCCGTGTGCCTTTTCCCTTTGCTGATTTTCCCTTACATCATTTCACTGTAATAAATAAACCACAACCACACACTGAGTCCTGTGAGTCCCCCTAATGAATCGTCAAACCTGGAGTGGTGTTGTGGGCCCCCAACACAGGGCCTTCATGTGGGCCTCCCATGATGCCTGGGCTTCCTAAGTACAGTGTGACTGGGCTCCAAAAGCAAGCATCCTGAGAGCGAACCAGAAGCCAGGTGTATTGCCTGTATGACCTCACCTCAGAAGCCACGCAGCTCCACTCTGCCAACTCAGTTAACATGTTTCAGAGGCTCACCCAGCGTCAAGGGGAAGAGACACAGACTCCTCCTTCCAAGGGGCGAGACAAGATACCAGAAAAGCAAAAGCAAGTGGATGGGAAACAATGTTTAAGCCATGTTTGGAAGACAAAGTTGACCATATCCTTAAAACTATCTGTGCCCACATACCCTTTGAAATATCTTTGAATACATCTGGATTAGGTTCCCCAGTTTAAGAACACTGGTACAGGGACTAAAACATTGGCTTTTTTGTTTTGTTTTTGAGACGCAGTCTCACTCTGCCGCCCAGGCTAGAGTGCAGTGGTGCAATCTCAGCTCACTACAACCTCCACCTCCCAGGTTTAAGCAATTATCCTGCCTCAGCCTCCCAAATAGCTGGAATTACAAGCATGTGCCACCACACCCAGCTACTTTTTATTTTATTTCATTTTTTAACTTTTAATAGAGATGAAGTTTTGCCATGTTGGCCAGGCTGGTCTTGAACTCCTGGCCTCAGGTGATTCACCCACCTCAACCTCCCAAAGTACTGGGATACAGGCATGAGTCACCACGCCCAACCTAAAACATGGGCTTTTGAGGTGGAAATACTGGATTGGAATCCTGGCTCTGCCATTTCCTGCCTATGTGATCTGGAATGGGATGCCACTTGCTATCCCTAAACTTCAGTGTCCTTTATTATTATAAGTATCCATCTTAAGGTTGTTTGGGGAATTGCATGAAGTTATTTCTGTGAACCTGTCTATGGGGCAAGGATGAGCACAAATCAGTTTCTCTTTCCGGTTTCCCCACCCCCAGCATTCTATCTTTGTCTCTGCTGTAGCACTTATAACCCTTAACTTGGCCCTGTAGTTTTTTATATACAAGTCTAACCTTTCCTACTAGATCATTACTCCTCAAGGGCATCAGCTGGCTTTTCCATTTTCAGTCCTACCACCTGGCCCCTCCCCGCAAATACACACATACACAACTCCTAGCCCAACATCTTAGGCACTTTAATCATTTGGCAAATCTATGAGTGCAAATGCATGAACATTTTCTACTGAGCTCAGTTTAGTGTGGATCACAAAGATTGCACGATCAGTGCTTATTGCCTGGCTCATTGCTGCAAGTCCCCCCCCAAGTCACCACCTTGAATTGCACTGAGGAGAATGTCAGAGCTGCGTGCTCCCCATGAGTGCATAAGCACATGGTTGCACGCTGCACAAGCGCCCAGTAGAAAGGCCACGTGGCCCTCTGTTGTAGCCTATGACTGGGAAAAGGTAGAGTGTGTCTGCACCCCTTAGCCTGAGGGAGTACCGACTTTGGAGTCACACAGTACTTCTCTGATCACCGACTTTTCCCTTACCTACCTCTTTACCTAAATGTTCTCTTCTGCCCAGTTCCAGTCTCTGTGTCCCAATTCTCTTAATTTCCCTTACCAAAGACTTCAACTTCTCAAATACAACAAGGACACAAAGTTAGCTCACAGCCATCAAGGGCTGGTGGCCTTTCCATGGGGCCCTCTGTGAGCCCTGGATAGTAGGGCTTGGAGTAGACCAGCTAGCCAGATAGAGAAAGTGGTGAGAAGCCCACGCTTGAATTAGGACGGGACGTACAGACAAAACGTAGCCACTTTATTTTGTCTATAATTAGTCTGATCTTCTTCCAAGGCCCTGACACTGGATACGTCAGAAGAAAATCTACTTGAGTCCTACCATGTTTAAGTCTGTTTCAATCTAATCACTTTGTGGGTTAATTTGGGGCTCAATCTTTCTTGGATAAAAATGCACACTCCTTCAGGACTGACAACTGCTATAGTGGTGGAAATGTTCTACATCTTGATTGAGGTGGTGGTTACACAAGTATGTTTGCCAAAATTCAAACTATACACTTAAAATCTAAGATTTTATTGTATGTAAATATCTCAGTAATATGATTATAAAAAAGAAAAAACAAACTCTTTCAGGTAGCCCTTCCCATCCCTGTGTCTCTCCTAAAATGGCTCCTGGTGTATGGGAAAAGGGGCCTCCGTGTCCCTGGTCATCTGAAATGGGGAGTCTAGCCAGTTCTCCAACAGAAGAGGAATGAAGAATCCAGAAAGACAAGGAAATGGGTGAGATCCGTGTTTGCCTCCCCAGGAGAATTGAGATAAGATTTTCCAGCTTCGTGTGATCCAAGTAGCACAATCAGGCACGTTTCCCCTGGACTGTCCCAGTGTAGCTGGGGTCCAGAGTTCTTTCTTTGTGGTCATCCATTCCCTTATCAATGACCATCTTCACCTGTACCATGACAGGGTAACCAGCCAGTTTAGAAACTTGTTTGGCATCCTTCTGATGTGTTGATGGATGCGTGAGTATGTGTTTGACTGTTCTCATGGTGCTGGGTAGAGGGTGTGACCTTGGCTTGGTTCTTGTCTCTGGATGCAATCTGCTGGTCTCTGGACAATGCTCCCCTTCACCCTGGTGCTGCTGGCTTCCAGTGCTGAAACTGGCAACTACCAGTTCAGCAACTTCAAGGCAGGCAGTGGTGAATCATGGCAGGGGTGGGGATGGGGAATTCCTCTCTTACCAACCCTGCCTCATTTCAGTTCTTGCTGCAGAAGCTTGGACTTCTCACCACTTTCTCCATCTGGCTAGCTGGTCTGCTCTAAGCACACTGTGGGACCACTCATCCAGGGCTCACAGAAGGCCCCATGGTAAGACCAGTGGCTCTTGATGCAGCTTCTGAACAATTGGGACCTGAGGACAGCTCAGGAAACGTAACTCAGGGCCTCCTTTTTCCTTACCATACTGTTTTACTCTGCTGTGGCTGTGTAAAAGACTGAACGGGACAGAGAGAAACACCAGGAGAGAAACACCCATTAGAATTTCCCAAGTATGCACACACATTATAGGTTCTGAGGGCTTAGGAACAGTTGTTTGAGGTCCAGAGTTTGATCACGAAGCTGGAGAGTTTACTAATTGATGCATTTGTTGAATATTTAGCATCTTTTGCAAGTTGGTACTGTGTGAGTGCTACACTTGGGTCAACAATGGTGAGCAAATCTGACACAGTCCTCATGGATCTTACATAAGAGGAAAAAACTGACAACCAAATGATCACACAAATGAGTAACTACACAGCATGCAACACTCTACGAGAGGAGGGACGAGGTGCCATCTCCATGAGATTATAAGCACCACACAGTGGTTTTTTAAATTTTGTTCATTGATGTACCTAGAATGGGGCCTCACACATATTCAGTGCTAAATAAGTATTTGTTGAATGAATGAATGAATAAATGAATGCATGAAAGCTATGAGATTACTTCTGAGAGGCTGGGAATGAATTCCTGAGGAAGTGCCATTTTGGCTGATGTTAAAGAGAAAAAAAACAATTTTCTTAGTTCAAATTCTACTAGATAAATTTATATTAAGCAAACTCTCAGAGGACTAATTTATACACCGGGAAATATTTATTATTTTGTAGTGGAAGATATAGCTGATTTAATATTTCCCTAGAGAATATCCCCCCAAAGTGCCAAGGGGAACTATCTTTGGTATTATTGAAATTCTGCAGAGTTGAGCAGTACTTAGAGACCTCTCAGGAAGCCCAGTTAATTATCAGAACACTAATTTAGAAGAACTTGGAATTAGCAAAATGGTAAATAAACAGATTAAAGAGATATTCATACAAGTCATTTATATAACTGACATGAAGCCACTTTCCCACTCGGGCATTCCTGAGTCATCACAGCTCTCAGTCTTTGGGTTGTGATGGGAAATCACATTTCCTGTCCTAGATTACAAGTGAGGAACTGCATTTACACCAAATTCCAGGGCCTTATTATTTTGCTTTTGGCTGTCCATGACTTATTCTCATCAGGACAAGGCAGTTTTCTCCTTCTTGAGCTTGTGCCTATTTTACCTTTCTCCTAGTTCCTGGCATTCTTTCTTTTTTCTTTTCTCTAGACGGAGCCTTGCTCTGTCGCCCAAGCTGGAGTGCATGGCATGATCTCGGCTCACTGCAACCTCTGTCCCCTGGGTTCAAGAAGTTCCCCTGCCTCAGCCTTCCAAGTGGCTGGGATTACAGACACACGCCAGGCTAATTTTTTGTATTTTTAGTAGAGACAGGGTTTCACCATGTTGGCCAGGCTGCTCTCGAACCCCAGACCTCATGATGCACCTGCCTCAGCCTCCCAAAGTGCTGGGATTACAGGAGTGACCCGCCGTGCCCGGTCTGGCATTCTTTTAACTCAACAGCCATGAGGGCTTTCATGTGCCTACTACAGGAACACCCCCATGCATCCATCTGCTTTCTCTAGGTAATATGTCTGTTTCTCTATGGCTGTGTGTGTGTTTCTGTGTGGCTCTCTCAGCATCTGCATGAATGGGCATTTAAACATGTGGTTGTAGTCTGACCACAATGTCTTGCCCCCGCCTTTACAAGCCCATGTGAGCGTCAGTCTCACTTGTGAGGCACGTTGCCCAGAGGTGGATACGTGCAGTACACACCAGGGTGTGGAAAGTGTGCATACATGGATTCACTCTCACAGGTCCTCCAGGCACTTTGAAGGCTGCTAGCTCTCCTGAAGTGATAATCTGTTTAAACCAAATGAAAGCCAAGTCAAGAAAGAGTCTAGAAGGCTGGGCTCCAGTTGGACTCCAGAAAATCCATCATTTGCTGAGCATAGAGAAAAGAAGAGAATGAGTTAATGTGAGTGCTGGCAGATCTCAGCAGAGTATTTTGCTCACAAAAAACTGAAAATAGCATGTGGAAGTAGGACATTTGAGCTGTATGGAAAAGAATTAAAGGATATTTTGTAACAAAATGCTGTTTGGAAGGTAGGGGATCTCTACAGCAGGATCTATGCATTCTGGATCCAAAGGGTCATTTTTAGCTCATGAAACATAATAAAGCTAAATTCTTAAAAATGAAGATTGCTCCGATCTGCCTTAAAAAAAAGTTGTTAATCATCAACTTCCATATCAACAATAGAACAAATTATTTCTTTCAAGCAGCAATGCTGTGGAACTCTTATGGACACCTAGTTCCTTATAATTTCCCCCACTAGATTTGGGAAGCAAGTATCAACAGAGCAGTGAGGAAAGAGTAAGAAGTTGTGGTTGTCTCAAATGGTCCACCCTAAGGCCCGGCGTGATGGCTCACACCTGTAATCCCAGCACTTTGGGAGTCCGAGGCGGGCAGATTACTTGAGGTCAGGAGTTCAAGACCACCTTGGCCAACACGGTGAAGCCTGTTTCGTCTCTACTAAAACTATACAAATTAGCCAGGTGTGGTGGCACCCACCTGTAATCTCAGCTACTTGAAAGGCAGAGGCAAGAGAATCACTTGAACCTGGGAGGCGGAGGTTGCAGTAAGCTGAGATCACATCACTGCACTCCAGCCTGGGCAACAGAGCCAGACTCCATCTCAAAAAAAAAAGAAAGAAAAAGAAAAGGTTCACCCTAAGACCTCCAAGGTCAATGTGTTGGCTTCTCTGAACTACCACCAGTAGCACTCTCATGAGTGCTGAATTATCTTAAATTTAACATTTCATTTTTTAAAAATGCACTTTCCTCATGATGGACTGTTAAGTTTAGCCTAAACCTTCCTCCTTACATAGTCAAGTTCGGCCTAAACGTTTTTCTGTACATCGTAAACTATAACAAGTGGAGGTGTAAACGAACTATAGCCCACACCTGTGCCACTCACTGAGTTTTGGCCAATCAAATGTAACCAACTGTTCCAACTGTGTTCAAATAAGACAAACACGGAGCTAGAACCAGTCCAGCTCTTTCTGTACCTCACTTCCGTTTCCCATATGTCACTTTCCTTTTCTTCTTCCACAATGTGGCTGTGCTGGAGTCTCTTTCAGTCTGCTGTGATTCTGGGGGCTGCCTGATGAGCAGCCTGATTAGCAAATTGTTCATTGCTTAATTAAACTCCTTTAAATTTAATTCCGCTGAAGTTTTTTTCTCTTTTCTTTTTTTTTGAGACCAAGTCTTGCTCTATTGCCCAGGCTGGAGTGCAATGGGGTGATCTCAGCTCACTGCAGCCTCTGCCTCCCGGGTTCAAGAAATTCTCCTGCCTCAGCCTCCCGAGCAGCTGGGATTATAGGCACCTGCCACCGCACCTAGCTAATTTTTTGTATTTTTAGCAGAGACAGAGTTTCAACATGTTGGCCAGGCTGGTCACGAACTCCTGACCTCAGGTGATCCTCCCGCCTCTGCCTCCCAAAGTTCTGGGATTACAGGTGTGAGCCACCACCCCCGGCCAAAGTTTTTCTTTTAGCAGTGTTAGTTACCTCCTCAGAGAGAGTCATATTATATCAGGGCTGCTGCCAGGCCACATGGGACTTTTGGACAAATTAGAAGAGGTGGCCCTTACGCTTTATCTTCATCTGTTGAAAAATTGTCATAATATACTGATTCTGTTTGAGTAAGACCCTTTAGCACCATCTGCAGGAAAATCATCTGTGATGTTTAGGATGTGAATAGGGCTCTCTTAGAGTTAAAATCATGTGGCTTAGGAACCAAACAATTTGAATTCAGCCTCTAGCTCTGCATCTTCCAGCAGCTGACCTTGGGCAAATGGCTTAAGTTTTCCGAGCACCAGGTTTCCCTACTGGCAAAATGGGAATAATATATGTAACTATCAATCTTGTAATCAGAATTAAATGAGATAATGTAAAGTATTTAGCATGATGCTCATCAAATACTATGGACTGTGTAGAAAGGACAGAAATACACACATTAGCAGAGCTCATGATGTATATTAAAAATAGGGAAAATGAGCAGAGAAGTAACAGGGTGTTCATTAGGCTCTGAGGTCCCCTTATTCCTAGAGAGAGCCCCCAGCACAGGGGACAGACACACCATGGAAAGATCCCAAGAGAGGGAAACCACTTTTGTAAAAATTGTAACCTAACCAACTCCATCTTGCTTCTAACCTTTAAACTGTCCTTGTTCATCCTTGGGTGGTAGGCCGAACTAACCTTGGGAAGAAATTTAGATAATGGTTTGACTCTGAAACAAAATTGTTAATAGCCCTTTCTTCATAAGATTCCCTTCTTGCCTGGGAACTGGTCAGCCATTGTAGGACTAACAAATTAGCTACAAGATTAAAAATTGTGGTTTAGGGGTCAGGCAGCTTCTGGCTGCAAGAGTCTGAACCTCTCCCAAATTGTTCCTGGGGTATAACATCACCACTGTAAAACCTTAGATCAGTGCTTGAGATATTCTGCAGACCCTGCACTGGATGGATCCCACCCAAACTGGTAATCTGCCTCAACCAGTTCTGTGATTCCACCCAGGAACAGAAGACACAAGAAAACTTGACTTCAACCCCGCTATGATTCCATCTCCAACTTGACCAATCAGCACTCCCCATTCCCAAGGCCCTACCCGCCAAATTGTCTTTAAAAACTCTGATCCTAGAATGCTCAGGGAGAGTGGTTTGAATAATAATAAAACTCCAGTCTCCTGCACAGCTGGCTCTTCATGAATCACTCTTTCTCCATTGCAATTCCCGCCTTGATAAATTGGCTCTGTCTGGGCAGCAGGCAAAGTGAACCCCCTGGGCTGTTACAAGACGGGCAGGACCCTGTCATGCTGCACACACAGGAAGAGAAAAAAGCAGGGTGATATGGTTTAGCTGTGTCCCCACCCAAATCACCCTGAATTGTAATAACTTCACGTGTCATGGGTGAGGCCAGGTGGAGGTTACTGAATCATGGGGGGTAGTTTCCCCCATATTGTTCTCATGGTAGTGAATAAGTCTCACAAGATCTGATGGTTCCCTCTCAGATGGTTCCTGCCCAGCCTCAGCGGTTCACGCCTGTAATCTCAGCACTTTGGGAGGCTGAGGGGAGCAGATCAATTGAGGTCAGGAGTTCAAGACCAGCCTGGCCAACATGGTGAAACCCCATCTCTGCTAAAAATACAAAAATTAGCTGGGCACAGTAGCACACACCCATGATCCCAGCTACTCAGGAGGCTGAAACACAAGAATCACTTGAACTCAGAAACAGAGGTTACAACCAATCTGATGGGAAGTTCCCCTGCACAAGCTCTCTTGCCTGCCACCAGGTAAGACATGACTTTGCTTCTCATTCACCTTCTGCCATGATTGTGAGGTCTCCCCAGCCATGTGGAACTGTGAGTCAATTACACCTCTTTCCTTTATAAATTACCTGGTCTAGGGTATGTCTTTATTAGCAGCGTGAGAACTAATACTCAGATGACCATCTAGCTAACGCTGTAGTGCTAGAGCTTCTCAAGCCAGGAAACAGCCTTGGTAGAAAGGATAGGCTGCAGAGCTCAGTCTCTGCCATCAGCTTCTTTGTCCCTTTAGCTAACCCAGGCAAGATGCCACCAAAGGGGAGGAAATGAGCCCCTAATGCCATGTGGATTTTTCTCTCCTCTGTGAGAGTCACAAAAGAAAACGTGAGGAAATGGAAGCATTTGCTCACCCACAGCATGGGTTGAACTCAGCTTCACCGGTTTTCTATGGCCATGCTGCCTCAACTAACAAGTCAGCCTAGAAATCATTAAACCAGTTTAATTGAAATTAGTTCAAAATCCCCTAGAGTCATAAATTGAAAAGGACTTCAGAGATAATGAAGTTCAAGCCTACATTTGTAAACAAAAGTGAGACTCAAAGTGGGTTATGTATTTGGTTACCAGCGCAAAGTGGCAGAGTCAGGACTTGAACTTTTATCTTCCAAATTCCATTTCCTCCTAAATTGCAGTGAAGTACAATTAAACACAAAAGTCACAGAGATCCTGTTAAAGGGCTTTATAGCTTTAATCTACAAACCTCTTAGGAAACGAAAGTAGCTTCCAGAGCAAACCAAGAGAGCATGGGAATCTCAAGATGATTGATTAATTTTGTTTAAAACCTTTGACTGCTGCTCAGCCTCAGCGGTTCACGCCTGTAATCCCAGCACTTTGGGAGGCTGAGGCGAGCAGATCATCTGAGGTCAGGAGTTCAAGACCAGCCTGGCCAACATGGTGAAACCCCATCTCTGCTAAAAATACAAAAATTAGCTGGGCACAGTAGCACACACCCATGATCCCAGCTACTCAGGAGGCTGAAACACAAGAATCACTTGAACTCAGAAACAGAGGTTGCAATGAGCTGAGATCATGCCACTGCACTCTAGCCTGGGTGACAGAGAGCGACTCTGTCTAAACAAATAAATAAATGAAACCTTGACTTCCATAAATAACAGGGAAAAGCTAGATAATTTAGCAAGTAATGATAAGGAAAACACTACTTATTAAACCTTATGAGATGTAGTCAAATATTCGGTCAAAGAAAAAGTCACAACCTTAAAATCACTTTAGCTTAAGTGCAATGAAGGTGAAGGAAGTAATTATTCAACTCAAGAAAACAGAAAAATATTTTTTAAAATATAAGGAAAGTAAAAGGAAGAAACTAAAAATGAAAGAATATAATTGGTTTGAAAACAGTGTCCAAGACCAGCCTTAGGCAACATGGTAAGACCCCTATGTCTACAGAAAAATTTAAAAAGTTAGCCAGGCATGGTGGCATGTGCCCATAGCCCTAGCTACTCAGGAGGCTGAGGCAGGAGGATCACTGAAGCCCAGGAGTTCAAGGCTGCAGTGAGCTAGGACTGCACCACACTCAGGCTGAGCAACAGAATGAGATCCAGAAAGAAAAAGAAGGAAGGAAGGAAGGAGGAAGTAGAAAGGAAGGAAAGAAAAAGGAAGAAAGAGAGACAAAATCAGTGGGATTGATTGTTGGGAGACAGTTCTCCAGCATCTCTTGGTTCCTGCATACCTCAGGACAGGGGCAGGGGCAGAGGCACTGGCTGCCTTTCTTGTGGACCATTTTTTCAGGGAGGTTTGTATAGCAGACAAACAGCTTTGCAAGACAAAGAGAGTGTCTTTACCCAGAACGAAGCACCCAGCTTACTGTCTAGTATAAAAGATTCCAGTTCCCTAAATTTAGGACTTAAATTCCTCTCCTGTACCTCACTACGTGTGCAGACATCATGAGACTTTCGTGGTGGTAGGTGGAACTGGGGTTAGGGAACTGGCACAAACCTCTCACCTAGGAGATCACTGGCAGACTAACTTGTTAGCTTGCAAGTAGGAGAAAAAAAAATCTGGGGTCCTTTGCAGTTCTTCATATGGATAAAGAAATCCAAGAGCTGGTTCACTGAGGTGAAAAAAAAACAACCAGCAACAATAATAAATAATCCATTAGCTGGTCTTGAACAGTGCAAGAAAATAGCTTCAACTCCCTGTGGTTTCATCTCTGACCTGACTCCCCACTCCCCAACCACCAAATTTTCCTTAAAAACTCTGATCTTCGAATGCTCAGGGAGACTGATTTGAGTAATAATAAAACAACTCTGGCCAGGCATGATGGCTCATGCCTGTAATCCCAGCACTTTGGGAGGCCAAGGCAGGCAGATCACGAGGTCAGGAGATCGAGACCATCCTGGCCAACATGGTGAAATCCGATCTCTACTAAAATACAAAAAATTAGCCAGGTGTGGTGGTGGGCGCCTGTAGTCCCAGCTACTCAGGAGGCTGAGACAGGGGAATTGTTTGAACCAAGAGGCAGAGGTTGCAGTGAGCCGAGATCAGGCCACTGCACTCCAGCCTGGCGATCGAGCAAAACTCCATCTCAAAAAATAAAAAATAAAGCAAAATAAAACAACTCCGCTCTCCCACACAGCCGGTTCTGTGTTAATTACTCTTTCTCTATTGCAATTCCCCTGTCTTGATAAATCAACTCTGTCTAGGTAGTGGGCAAAGTGAAACTGTTGGCTGGTTACAGTCTAATTTTTTAAAATAGGGGGAAATACAAATAGATTAACCTATATACAGGAAACTATAATTCTTATAAAAGAATTATTTGCACAACTATAGTTTAAAAATCAGAGTCAAATGGACAATTTTTGAGGAATATGTAAAATATCAAAATTCGATCTAAAAGAAAAACCTGAACCAAAGGTTTTTCTGAACAGGCCAACCTCATGCAAGAAACTGAGAAGTCAAAGCTAAGGTCTTGGTCTACTCAGCAGATAAGCCACATTCTTCCAGGGCGCACCCGCTTGCTTTCCCCTGGCTCTTAATCAAAGACCGAGGCAGCCTCATTAGCCCTGAGACTCATGCTAGACTCTGCTGGGAGTTGAAAGAGGAGGTCAAGTTTGCCAGCCTTGACTCCAAACACTATAATGTCATCAAATGATCAAATTAACTGCATTTTTCACTGGAGCAAGAAGAAAGATAAATAAAAATAGTTTTTATTAAATTATGTGGATATATATTCCTTATGAGTCCTAACCTTTACATTTTGTGAAGTTTTCTTTATTTATAAAATGAGGGCTTTGCCCTGGAAATGCTGGCCCAAAAACAAGTGATTTTGATTTGACAGTCAGTAAGATCACCAGAGTCTTTTGGTGCATGTCAATGCATTCTTTTGGTTCAATCTGCTGCTATATACAACGACTCTTCCCCGTACAATCCACTCGTTAAAATAGAGCGGTGGGCCAGGCGAGGTGGCTCATACCTGTAATTCCAGCACTTTGGGAGGTGAGGCGGGCAGATCACCTGAGGTCAGGAGTTTGAGACCAGCCTGACCAACATGGAGAAACCTCATCTCCACTAAAAATACAAAAAAATCAGCCGGGCATGGTGGCATGTGCCTGTAATCCCAGCCACTTGAAAGATTGAGATAGGAGAATCACTTGAATTCAGGAGGCAGAGGTTGCAATGAGCCAAGATTGCCCCACTGCACCCCAGCCTGGGTGACAGAGCGAGATCCTGTCACAAAAGAAAAAAAAGAGCAGCAGTTCTTAAAGTATGGTCTCTGAACAAGCAACATCAGCACATTTTGGGGCCATTCACTGCTGTATTGGACTGAATGTCTGTGTCTCCCACAAAGATAATTTTCATGATTATCTTACCCCAAGTTCACCCTGTTCATCTCCTTAAGCTGATGATGGTACTAGGAGGTGGGGCCTTTTCAAGGTGATTGGTTCACGAGGACAGATTTCTCATGAATAGGATCAGTGCCCTTGTAAAAGAAGCCCTAGGGAGCTCTCACACCCCTTCTGCCATGCGAGAACATAGTGAGGAAGGCATTGTCTATAAACCAAAAACAGGCCCTCATCAAACAGCAAATCTGCCAGCGTCTTGATCTTGGGCATCTCAACCTCCTGAACTGTGCGAAATAAATGTTTGTTGTTTAAGTCACCTGGTCTGTGGTACTTTGTTTTAGTAGCCCAAACTAAGATACACAGTGAATCAGGAACTCTGGGGGTGGGGCCACACCATCTGTCTTTCAGCAAGCACCCCCAGGTGATTCTGAAGCACGCTGGAGTATGAGAGGTACTGTCATAGGCTATATATATCCATGTGATCTCCTTTAGTATCCATCAGAGCCCACTTCCTGTTGGTTGCATCCACCCTACTCAGAAGGAAAAAATTCCATTCCTTCGCAGCCCCCCACCCGCTATAAATAGTGAACACTTGCTCACCAGCAGCTGGAGTTCCGGCCCATCCTTGCTGGAGCTCTCCAGGCTCTGTGAGGCAGCTGCTGCAGAATACCAATCGCTGAAAGAACAAGGATATTCACATGTGCTGAAAATTTGACAATCTCTTAGGCCTTGCTCAGTAGAGTTATAGTTTTGCCTTATAGGAAAGCAAGTATTCCCCCACCTCTTTTTTTTTTTTTTTTCAAGTGATGGAGCCAATTCACACCTATGGCTCCCAATTCTAGCTAAATGTGGGATTTAAAGAGGCAGCAAGATCCGTAGCTGAGGCAACAAAACTAGAAGGAACAGAAACCAGAATCCTTTCTCTGTCTCTGTTTCTAATTCACCATATGACCTTGGGAACATTAGTTAAGCTTTTAATTGTTTAATATTCCTGTATGTGAAATATGAGAGATAATAACCCCTTTTTCCTTTACCACGGACTGGTATTTAGATTCATTACATGATCTAGAAAAACAGGTTTTAAAAAGAGCCATGGGCAGCACTGGCCCTAAAGTACCTTGGTGTAGTCTCTACCCACCTGCTCCCAAACTCAGGAAAAGACTGGAAGGGGCTGGTATTTTAAAGACTCCCTCACTCATACACACGCACGCATGACATGCACTGTTAACCCAGCACCAAAGTCACCATCAAGACATAGTGGGCCCTGGCGTGTCCCTCTGATGTCAGGGGTATGAGGGAGGTATAGGATGCATTTTCACGATTATCTAACCCCATGTTCACCCTGATCAAAATTTTTGAGCCCAAAATAGGGGCACATAGCCTAACAAATGGAGGCTACCTATGGAGAAACTAGGCAGGATTTTTTAAATCAAAGGGCATAGATTGCAATCCTCTCACCTGGAAAAATCTCCCAGCACTCATCCTTCCAAGAGGTCTTGTGGTCTGCCTCCACCTGCCTTGCCTTGGGAGCACTTTCAGAACTGAGTCTTTTCTTCACTGTTTGTTCATGCATTCTGGGTGCTCAGTACGTGTTTGCTGAGTGAAAAGAGTGTCTGGATGGATTCTTGCCCTCTGAGGGAGCACTTGATGCACATGTTAGCCACTTTCACTTGCTTTTTACAGCTGGCTGCACACTGCTCTGTGTTAATCCCCAACCACAGACACCTGGGGCCATTGCTTCTCAAGATGTAGGGTTTGATGACAATCAGAAGCCTTAGCTGTTGCTCCTACAACCTTCTTTCACATGATAAACCAAGGCTTAGAGAAAAGAAATGACCTGGATTTATACTTTGTCTAGAAATCTCATTGTTAATGCATTAAGTTATTGGGTGACAATCATTGTATCAAAAACTTGGAAAGCTTCAGAAGCTATTAATGGATTTGGGATATAAAGGACATCTGGATGTTGTCTTTGAGGGATGAGGAACATACTCACATGCAATTCTGCACTTACCCTCACTGCACTACAACTCAACTAATTCAGCTACAATCACAAAGAGCAAAAGATAACGCTTTTGAAAGTAGGGCTGATGCAGTTTGGATCCCACAGACCTGCCTGAGTCCTTTCCAGGATTACAGACTGCCCCTTCCAAAGCTCCAGGCAAGAGGGAATGTGCCCTCAAAGGTTTCTTAATATGTCCCTCAAGGAACACATTCAAGACTTTTATAGTTGCTCTTGATCTATTGCTTACGTGTTCCAATCAGTTTATGCGGGGGGGGGGCCTGGGTTTTAAGCATCTTTGTGTTGAAGAAGCAGGCACTTGGAGAGGAGCTTCCTGCCAGAGTAGAGGAATCATAATTAGGGAAGGAATTCAAAGTTTAAAATGAAGGGCTGGGCGCAGTGGCTCACGTCTGTAATCCCAGCACTTTGGGAGGCTGAGGAAGGCGGATCATAAGGTCGGGAGTTTGAGACCAGCCTGGCCAGCCCCATCTCTACTAAAAATACAAAAATTAGCCAGGCGTGGTAGCTGGCACCTGTAATCCCAGGTATTCAGGAGGAGGGAGAATCACTTGAACCTGGAAGGTGGAGGTTGCAGTGAGCCAAGATCACGCCACTGCACTCTAGCCTGGGCGACAGAGCGAGACTCCATCTCAAAAAAAAATGTTTAAATAAAGTTTAAAATGAAGTCTACCCAGTAGGGCAGGCCTGGGCGGAATTTTAAGAGGCAGGAGACAGCCCTGTCTTCAGCATCTCCGCCGTCCTCTGCTCATGCTTGCTCTGCTTCCTTCATGGAGGCTGTCTCCTCCACCTCAAGCCTGCCTAACACCTCAGTGTCCCCCTGGCCCCACCACCTCTGGCCTGACACCAGGGTCGTCTCCAGACCCACTCCTGCCTTTGCACTCCAAGCCCTAAACTTAACGTTCTCTCCCAAAGGAAAGTTGCTTCTCTTCTGCATTGATCTCATTTGTGCATAGTAATGTGTTGCTATTTCAGATCAGAAAGGCGGATAGATAGCCAGAGACAATACCTCCTCCTTTGACAGCAAAGTCAATACCTCCTCCTTTGACACTTCTGTGTGTTTAAGACCCAAAGGCCACATTCAAATTATACCTTTTTCTCTGCTGATATGAGATAAAGGCCCACTGTTCTGACCTTGGAAGGATATGTACAGAAGGCCTCAAACAAGTGATAGAAAAGGTCCCACAAATTTCCCCAAACGTTATTCTCCCATGATAATAGCACCACGATTTGCAGACTGACTACCAGGCATTAGGCACTCCAGACCTCACCACCAGCCCACGAGGTGTTATCTATCACCCTCATGTTACAGTTGAGACAACTGAGGCTGAGACATTAGCATACTAACTGGCTGTCGGTGACAGAGCTTGAATCTGAACCCAGGTCTGCTTGACTTCAACGAGTAAAACAGGACCTTGCTGTCTGGTGAAGGCCAGAAACCATGAGGATAAATTCTGATGTCCCTTTGAAATCAAGACCCAGTGAGAGGCTCTGCTGCCAGCAAGAGCGGCCAGGAGCGTTGTCTTGTGCTTGTGTGGGTGGAAGGCAGTGAAGAGTTCACTGGAAATGAGACAGTTTGTAACATGTTCTTGACAGAGTCCTGCCTGAAAGAATGCTTCCCTCTTTAAACAAAGCAAAGAATTTGTTTTCAAGTTTACTCACAAACAACCAACTTGAGTTTAAGTTTTTGTATCCAAACATTCTTGATAAGCAATAAACTCTGATCATAACATCTGGCAGGGAAGAGACTTTAGATAGCAAAATGTAAAACACTTTTCTTACTTTGGAGAAAGTTTGAGAAAAAGAATTGTTACTGTTATGGGTTCAATGGTGTCCAAACCCTAACCCCAAAACCTCGGAATGTGATCTCATTTAGAAATACAGGCTTTGGCCAAGCACAATGGCTCATGCTTATAATCTGAGGTGGGAGGACTGCTTGAAGCCAGGAGTTCGAGACCAGCCTGGGCAACATGGTGAAACCCCATCTCTAGGAAAAAAAAAAGAAATAAAAATTAGCCAGGCATGGTGGTGTTGCATTGGAGTGAGCACAGAAAATCAACACCAAGACAAAAGTATGCCAAATTGCAGGGTCTTTATTGCCAGCAGCCACGGAGGACTCATGTGTCTTCAACCTGTGGCCCTGAGTTCAGGGGCAGCAAAGCATTTAAGCTGCAAAACCACATCCTTGTTCAGGGGGGCACAGGGGTGTGCAAGGCAAGCTGTCTGTACAGAAGCTAAAGTCAGCGGTTTGTTGTAAGGGGAGGGGGGTAGCAGCGGAAATTTTTACCCTTAACACTTCTGAGAATTGGTGTACATTAACAGTTCTGAGAACTACACCTCTGCCCAGGGCCCAAGTGGCTTCTCTATAAGATGGCAGTGCTTAGGCTTCTGTGTTAGCCCCTATCTCAGTGGCATATGCATTTAGTCCCAGCTACTTGAGAGGCTGAGATGGGAGGATTGCTTAAGCCCAGGAGACTGAGGCTGCAGTGAGCCAATATCGTGCCATTTAACCTTGAACAAAGGAAGGAAGGAAGGAAGGAAGGAAGGAAGGAAGGAAGGAAGGAAGGAGGGAGGGAGGGAGGGAAGGAGAGAAAGGAAGAAAGAAAGAAAGAAAGACAAGCTATCCAGAGGTAATCAAATTGAAATCAGGTGATTAGGCTGGGCCCTAATCCAATATGATTAGTGTCATATTGAGGAAAGTTAGACACAGAGACAGGTGTGCACACAAGGATGGTGATGTGAAGACACAGGAAGAAGATGACCATGTGCCACCGGGCGTGCTGGCTCACGCCTGTAATCCCATCACTTTGGGAGGCAAAGGCAGTTGATCACTTGAAGTCAAGAGTTCAAGGCCAGCCTGGCCAACATGATGAAACCTATCTCTATTAAAAATACAAAAAAATTAGCCAGACGTGGTGGTGCATGCCTGTAATTCCAACTACTGGGAGGATGAGGCACGAGAATCGCTTGAACCCAGGAGGAGGAGGTTGCAGTGAGCCGAGATAGCACCACTGCACTCCAGCTTGGGCGACGGAGCGTGACTCTGCTTCAAAAAAAGAAAAAAGAAAGAAAAAAAAGAAGATGGCCACGTGACTAGAGTGTGGCATCTGCAAGCTGAGGAAATGCTGGAAACTTAGAAGAAGCAAGAAAGGATTCCCTGTTACCCGTTTCAATGGGAGCACGGCCCTGCTGACACCTTGATTTCAGACCTCCAGCCTCTTGACCTGCAAGATAATACTTTTCTGCTATTTAAGTGACTCAGTTTGTGGTGCTTTCTCTAGATGCAATCACCAACCTAGATTTTAAAATAATAACAACAACAACAGAAGCAATAATGGCGTGCAGTAACACATGTCCTGATTTAATCCTCTCTTTAAGTAAACCAAGGAAGTAGGTATTATTATTTTCCCCATTTTAGAAAGAGGCAGGCAGGCACAGCTAAGGAAGGTTGAGAAATGTGCTAAAAAGGGATGGAGCTTTGATTTGACCCTGGGCCACCTGGCCTGGAAGCCTTCTATGTCGTACTCCTGCTGACACTACAGGTTCTTTGGAAAACCCCAACTGCCTTCAAAGGAAACCCACACAACCCCCAACCAGGGAGGCCAATATTTATGGCCTTGTCTTATTATTACAGTTAAAGTAAAATTGTAAGTAGCCACAAGATGTAAGTGCTCCAAACACATTACTAAGTAAAATAAAGTGGTTTTAAATTAGTAATCATTTGGGATTATCCAGACCCTGCTTCCCACTATTAGTATAAATTAGTCATTAATTGAGTCTCTGTATTTATAATAGAGATAATAAAAGAAGTATGTAAGAAGTGTGACTGTTTCCATTTTTTTTCCGTTTGATAAAACTGAAATGTGGAGAGACAACTGACTTGTCCAGAGGACGTGGCTCCAACAATAAATCCAGAACTAGAGCCTGGATCTTCTTATCGTACTACTCTTTTTTTTTTTTTTTTTTTTTTTTGAGATGGAGTCCCGTTCTGTCACCAGGGCTGGAGTGCAGAGGTACCATTTCGACTCACCACAACCTCTGCCTCCCGGGTTTAAGCAATGTTCCTGTCTCAGCCTCCTGAGTAGCTGGGATTACAGGTGCACACCACATCACCCGGCTAATTTCCATATTTTTTGTAGAGTCAGGGTTTCATCATGTTGGCCAGGCCAGTCTTGAAATCCTGACCTCAAGTGACCTGCCTGCCTCAGTATCCCAAAGTGCTGGGATTACAGGTGTAAGCCACCACAGCAGGCTTTGTCATACTTAGTCCAGTATGCGCTGCCTCTTTTAGAAGCAAACTTGTACTGATGCAGTCCACGTAGGCCTGAAGACAAATAGGGGACATATGTAATTCGATGCTTCTTTTTCCAATGAGATTCCCCCTTCCCCCAAATTAGCCTAACTGGATATATAAACTATTAGGATGTAGAAAAGATTTACATATCTATAATATTTCAGAGATTAATTTGGTTGCACACATATATTACTTTATTTTTAATTGACACATAATTGTATATATTTATGAGGGACAGAACGATACTCTAATACACATATACCACGTACAATAATCAATTCAGGTTAATTAGCATACCATCACCTCAAATATTTATCATTTATTTGTGTTGGGAACATTCAAAATCTCTCTTATAGTCATTTGAAAATATGTAGCACATTACTGCAAACTATAATCCTAAAATGCTATAAAATAGTAGAGCTTATTCTTCCTCTCTAGCTGTAATTTTCTTTCTTTCTTTTTTTTTTTTTTTTTTGAGACAGGGTCTCATTCTGTTGCTCAGGTTGGAGTGCAGTGGCACGATCTCAGCTCACAGCAACTTCTGCCTGCCGGGTTCAAGCGATTCTCCTGCCTCAGCGTCCCAGGTAGTTGGGATTACAAGTGTGTGTCATCAAACTTGGCTAATTTTTGTATTTTCAGTAGAGATGGGGTTTCGCCATGTTGGCCAGGCTGGTCTCGAACTCCTGACCTTAAGTGATCCACCCACCTTGGCCTTCCAAAGTGCTGGGGTTACAGGTGTGAGCCATCTCGCCTGACCTCTAGCTGTAATTTTGTATGTTAATCAATCTCTCCCTATTCTCCCACTATTCTACTCTTTGCTTCTGTGAGCTTATAGGAGTGAGAGCATGTAATCTTTATCCTTCTGTGGTTGCACATATATTTAAATGGCACATTACATAAAACAATACCTTAAGAAATACAGCTTTTTAGGCCGGGCACGGTGACTCATGCCTGTAATGCCAGCACTTTGGGAAATCAAGGCAGGCAGATCACCTGAGGTCAGGAGTTCCAGACCAGCCTGGCCAACATGGCAAAACCCCATCTCTACTAAAAATACAAAAATTAGCTGGATGTGGTGATGTGTCCCTGTAATCTCAGCTACTCAAGAGGCTGAGGCAGGAGAATCGCTTGAACCCAGGAGGTGGAGGTTGCAGTGAGCGGAGATCTTGCCATTGCACTCCAGCCTGGGCGCCGCAGTTAAGGCACCGTCTCAAAAAAAAGAAAAAGAAAAAAGAAAAGAAATATAGCTTTTTAAACATTTGTATAAATTTATGAGGTACAAGTGTAATTTTGTTACATGCATAGAAATATTGCTATCTCCAATCTCACATTTCATGAAATAATTTTGTTCAAACTCTTCACATACATCTTTGACATTAATGTCTTCCTCATCACTAGAGCCCCTTCTGGAATCATCCCGTATAATTTTCAAGAGCATACTCTTTTTTCTGCCTAAGCACTTAAAATTTCCTAAGAACTCTTGTTGGAAATGTTACCCCATTTTGTAATTTGTCCTCTAAATTTAGATTTGACATCTAAAATATAACTATTTACTGCTATTGCTTTTAAGTGGTCTTTAGGAGTTCATTTACTTGACATAAAACATTTAACAACTGTGAAGTACTCTTTGCAAGAGTAATTCCTGTGTCTTCAATTTCTTTGCTTCCTTCTTTACCAGTTCTGCTGGGGTACTCTTTCCACAAGCATCCAAAATTAGGCTCGATTTCGGGATAACGGGTCTTTCCCAAATAGAATACTTTCTTATTCAAAATAGGAGAAATTTCGAATTCTGGAAGCACATGAGAAGACCTCCCCTATAAGGAAATGGCCCCTACTTTCGGGGAGCCTCAAAGTAGCAGCACAAAGATCAAATATGAGGGGGGGAATGTCTGAAATTACCTTGTAGTAAACACCTATTAAACCAAAACTGAGCACATTATTTTTTTAAGATGTAGTATCATGTTTATACTCACATCGCCCAGGAGGCAGAAGCTCTCCGAGGAACTCCATGAGGCCCGGGAGCCACCCCTGTCATATACTCCAATTTTGGCTTCATGGAAGAATTCCTATAGGTTGACTCCAGCCTCCAGAATTCACTGGGGAGAAGTGTCTGCGTCAGCCCCGCCTGCCCTCTGTGTGGTGTGGATCTGCAGGAATCTGCAGGAGTGCCCAGACCGGCCCAGGCCCAGCTGCTCCAGGACAAGCTCGGCTTGGGTCCACAGCCCTGTCTGATGTAGAGCTGCAGCTTGGCCATAATGGCTGGGCTTCCACTCTGCTCCCGGAATCTTCCACACCCCTGACCTCTGCTGCTTCACTCTTCTTTGTTGGAAGCTGCTTTTCACCAAGCACTAATACTCAGCATAAACACTTAAACCCTTAAATTGTATTTCTTCCTCATTTTCCCTGTTGTATTTCCTAGAATTTCAGTGCATTTTGTTTTCTACTTAGCATAGTGGGTTAAATAGGCTTTTGTGGGCTAGTCTGGGAACATTGTTTCCAGTGAAAAATGCATTCTGTGTTGGAAACAAACAACATACACAAAGAAACTTTCCGAACACAACCTCTTTGTAGAGTGGGGCCTGCCTGTCCTGCCTCCTATATCAGAATTCAAGCCTGCAAAGGTTCTCTTTTCAAATCTGGGCAGCCTTAAAAACAACAACAAATGCAATCTGGGATGGAAAGGTAAGAATCCAGCCACATCCGAAGGCTCATGAGAAACAGATGATTTTTTTTTTTTTTTGTTTTGAGACGAAGTCTTGCTCTGTTGCCCAGGCTGGAGTGCAATGGCATGCTCTCAGCTCACTGCAACCTCCACCTCCCCGTTTCAAGCGATTCTCCTGCCTCAGCCTCCTGAGTAGCTGATGTTACAGGCACCTGCTACCAGACCTGGCTAATTTCTGTATTTTTAGTAGAAATGGGGTTTCACCATGTTTGCCGGGCTGTTCTCGAACTCCTGACCTCAGGTGATCTGCCCGCCTCAGCCTCCCAAAGTGCTGGGATTACAGGTGTGAGCCACCATGCCTAGCCTTCTTTTTCCTTTTTAAATCATCCTTTTTCTAATTGGGGATAGTGGTGGAGGGTGGAGTCTGTAGAAATAAAGTGACATAATTGCCCTCTGCCTCCTTAGAAAAACACCAGCCCTCTACGAAGGTGGTGGGAGGTGATTAAACCGTTCAGTCACTTGACAAAGATAATCTAATTAATTAACTAAAGGATTTAACACCTATGTCTGGAGCATCTGCAATGTGCTAGACATGGTTCTGGATGTGCCCAGACAGCTCTGACATGACAAACAAGGTCTGTGGAGAAATGGAGACTACGTAACAGAATAAAACAGGTAAACAAGAACGTGTAAGGTGGTGACAAACGCTATGATGAAAATTAAGCAAGGGAAGTATTAAACCAGAGAAGTATTCAATAAAAGTGCGTCTGGATAGCTACCCTTGGTTGGGTGGTCAGGGAAGGCGTCTTTGAGGAGGTGACTTTTATGCTAAGACCAAAAAACAGCTAACAGAAGATAGGGGGAGGGAATCCCAGGTAAGGTGGAATGGCGAGTGCAAAGGCCCTGAGGTAGGATAGAACAAAGCAGCCTCACAAAGTGCTAGGATTACAGGTGTGAGCCACCTCGCCTGGCTACGCTGCAAGGCTTTAAGCAGGGCAAAGCCTTAATGTGATCTGACTTGAATTCCCAGCACTTTGGGATTCAAGGCCCAGGCAGGGGGTCACCTGAGGTCAGGAGTTTGAGACCAGCCTGGCCAATGTGATGAAACCTCATCACTACTAAAAATACAAAAAAAAAAAAAAAAAAAAAAATCAGCCGGGCATGGTGGCAGACATCTGTAATCCCAGCTACTTGGGAGGCTGAGGCAGGAAAATCACTTGAACCTGGGAGGCAGACATTGCAGTGAGCCAAGACCTCACCATTGCACTCCATCCTTGGCAACAAGAGCAAGTTCTGTCTCAAAAATAAATAAAAATTAATGAAGTTCTTGCAAAAAGCATCTTTCCATGTCCACAGCTCAAAAGTCATCTGTCAGCTGTAACTAGCTCCTAAGATGGTCACCCTTAGCCATGGCCAGCCAGCCTGCTCACAATGGCTTGTCTGCAGTGTGCCCCCAATGGTAAAACAGTTATTCCTGGCAATATGCTTGCCAAATCTCCTGGACACCTGTACGTCCAGCAGCATGCTAGGCACTGTGAAGGATAGCACATCTGCTGCAGAAGGAATCTCTACCCTCCACTCAGCCGCCAGAACCAGAAAAACAAACAACTGGGCAACTTGAACAAAGGAAGTATATCATCTCTTATATGGGGGGGGTCACTTGGGACACGTCCACAAGAGCATACCCCTAGAGACAAGGCCAAAGCTCTCTTCTGCCATTAGAGGCCAGCCATGTATATGCTTTTGTGATTTTGTCATTTCCCCTATGGTGTAGTCCCCTCCCAAATCTCAGGTTGAAATATAACCCCCAATATTGGAGGTGGGGTCTGGTGGGAAGTGGTTGACTCATGGGGGTGGATTTCTTATGAATGGTTTAGCACCATCCCCTTGGTGCTAATTGTGGTGCTGTCCTCAAGATAGTGAGTTTTCAAGAGATGTGGTCGTGGCTGGGCGCAGTGGCTCATGCCTGTAATCTCAGCACTTTGGGAGGCCAAGGCAGGCGGATCACAAGGTCAAGAGATCAAGATCATCCTGGCCAACACAGTGAAACACTGTATCTATTAAAAATACAAAAAATTAACTGGGTGTGGTGGAATACACCTGTAGTACCAGCTGCTTGGAAAGCTGAGAACCCGGGAGGCAGAGGTTACAGTGAGTGATCGTGCCACTGCACTCTAGCCTGGTGACAGAGCAAGGCTCTGTCTCAAAAAAAAAAAATAAATAAATAAAAGATGTGGTCGTTTCAAAGTGTCTGGCACCTTCTGCTTCTCTCTTGTTCCTGCTCTGTCCATGTGACTGCCTGCTCCTCCTTCACCTTCTGCCATGATTGTAAGTTTTCTGAGGCCTCCCCAGAAGCTGAACAGATGCCATCATGCTCACTGTACAACCTGCAGAACCGTGAGCCAATTAAATCTCTTTTCTTTCTAAATTACCTGGTCTTGGGTATTTCTTTATAGCAATGTGAGAACGGGTTAATACACCCCATAAGTCCATCTTGTATGGCACCATAAAATTGATGTAGAACTTCTTTAAGAACCGTTCCTTTACTCAATAATCTTCTAGAATTGTTTCTCCACAGCTGTCCTGTTACAGTACTTCCATTTCCTCTATCTGTGCCTTTTCATGGTTTGTGCGGCTCTGATTTCAATCCCACTCTCACTAGTTATGTGACTCCAGACAAGTTATTTGAACTCACAGTCTTGGATTCCCTCATCTATAAATGGAGATCATATTCCATAAGGTCATTTTCAGGATGAAATACAATGATATGACTCAGTCTCCTGGGAAACAGCAGACTGTCTCTAAATGCCACCTCTTGTCATTTCACCCCTGGCCTCTGCTGTCCACCCTCTGAAGAGTCTTGCTGTTCTGCATGAAGTGTGAGGTATGGCCGAAGACCCGATAGGTCCTGATTTGAGCCTCATTTGGCCATATTTCAGCTGCGGGATCCTGGGTGAGTCCTTAAATGTCTCTGGTCTTGTGAATGAATTATTGCGAGATGCTAATGAGATCAGAGATGCCAAACTACTTTCCATTCAGAATAAACCTTTGCAAATACTTGAAAGGTATATGACAGCAATAAAAATAGCCCCTTAGATGCAAATGAGCCTATAAACTAGATGATTGTACTTGGATATAACCAACCTCACAATTCTCAATGTACATTTTCAGAAGGACTATTAGGAAATATTAAGGAAAGTTAGTTGCAGATATTTCAAATTCTATAGGATTGGTGGGAAGGGAGAGAGAATTGACTTGCCCCTCTCTCTTACCTCGTCTACAACTGAAAGTGGACCTGACATGGTTCAAATCACAACCTTTGCCACACCCTCTTGGGGGAGAGCACAGGGGAGGGTGCACAGGCCAGGTGGAGGTGCCAAGACTTTATAGCTGAGTAGTAATCAGGCTTCCTGCTCTGCTGAAGAACTCATGCTATCTCAGACTTGATGCATTCCTCACGTGCCAGGTTGGGAAGTGACGCTTAAAACTTGCAGAAGACCTACTCTCACTGCAGGGCTGTTCAACTGGCATTTTTCTCCAAGGAGACGGTATAAGGCTTACCATAGGGCTGCTTTTAGTTCCTCTATCTTGAGCACTGGAGCATTTGAGCAGGGCTCTTTAAAGTTGTCTGAAAGACATTCCAAAAGTTGGCCACAGCATCTTTTCCTAGGAATTAATCTATGGACTCAGCAAGGAGGATCAATAAGACCTTGAATGACCTAAAAGGACACTTCAGATCCAAAGAGTCTGACTGCAAGACAGGGTTCCAGCAAATACATAGAGAAAGGGATGGCTTAGCATCATGCCCCTCCAGGTGAGGGCTGCCTGTAGATCGAGGGCTGTCATTTCAACGCCAGCTCCCAGAAACACTTTAATCAACCTGTCTTTGTTTGTGACTGAGTCAGGAGGACCACATGGATATTTTCATTTCTGGATATTGGATTCAAATTCAGTGTCTCATTTGGACAATGAAGAGGACACTTTGCACCTTCCATCTATGTTATAGTAGATGGCATCTGTATCCTCAAGGTGCCATTCCATTGCCTAAGTCATCACAGCAAAGAACTAACCTCTCCACTCCTGCACAGAAGAAAAATATCTTTGAGGTTGAGTGCCCAGGGAAATGTGGACGGCTCTATCACAGGACAGGCCACATGGGTCTTAATATGTCTGGTTTATTTTTCAGAAATCCGTGGTAGCCTAAGAAGGTTAGGCCACTGTTGATGGTTCATGAAGCAGAAATGAGGTGCTTCCCCAAGAACCTGAGAACCAGGTTGTGCTCAGAAGTTAGATTACCAAAATCTGCATACCCAATGGATTTGGCTAAAGTTCAGTGGGCATAAATCAACAGAGTGACCCAATGTGTGACTGAAAAGTTTGAGGATTACCTCAAATTCCCATTAAAGTGACTTGGCTGTAATGCCAGGAAGATAGAGAATGCGATTATGACTTAGAAAGTGTAAATCCGCCTAGGGGGCTGTATAGGACGCTGTGTGGAGAAACAGGTTTGAAGAAACTAGAGCACAGAGAAAGAAGCTTGAAGCCTCAGAAGCCACAGGGTCATCTATGCAGGGGCGAGTGGATGGGTGGCAGCCTCATTCTTTCAGAACACTGTGTCAGGAGTATTTGTCTTGTGGACCACACAACTGTCATTCATTCTACTCCAGTTAACTAAGCAAACTTTTGGATGGAATTTGTCTTCTCAAGTGCATTTATTTACGCAGAGAGACCTTTTGCCCCGACATTGTGAATATTCTAATCTGTCCATCATAATTCAGGCATACACCTCAGTCTCTGGGGGTCTGGTTAATGTGAGTCCCTTTGAGGAAGGTCAAGAGCTGACCTTTGACGAATGTTGTGGCATTTGTAGTAAATTGGTCAGCTGGAAACACTCCTCTGTTCATCTTGGGTATGGTAGTGTCAAAACAGTATACCATGCACCTGTCCTCTGCAATGTCTTTTTTGCAGAGGACCAATTACAGAACCCAATAATCTTAATTATAGCCCAGTAAAATAAATTTTCAAAACCAATTAAAGAAAATAATATCGAAGAAAACACATTTGGTTTTGTTGGTGGTTGTCTTTATTTTTCAAATTTCTGCAATGCTATTGTTTTTCTGAAGTAATTTCTAAAACAGACGCCCCTTTGAAAACTATTTCCAATTTTTCTTTCTTTTTTTTTCTTTTTTTCTTTTTTCTTTGAGTGGAGTCTTACTCTGTGGCCCAGGTTGGAGTGCAGTGATGTGATCTCGGCTCATTGCAACCTTCGCCTTCTGGATTTAAGTGATTCTCCTCCCTCAGCCTCCCGAGTAACTAGAACTACAGGTGTGCAACACCAATTTTTGTATTTTTTAATTTCTGTATTTTTAGTAGAGACGGCATTTCATCATGTTGGCCAGGCTGGTATCGAACTCCTGACCTCAGGTGATCCACTCGCCTTGGTCTCCCAAAGTGCTGGGATTACAGACAGGCATGCGCCACTATGCCTGGCCTCATTTTTTTTTTTTAATCATTTCACTCAGCAGCTTCACCAGGCCCAAGCCTGACATAAGAGTTTTCATATCCCATAAGGCAAAAAACCCCAAGCACTTTGTGAAGGAACAGTATTGGGCCAGAGTCGACCCAAACAGGGAGATCTGGGCTGCATCTTCCCTTCCCCCTGCCCCAGAAAGTCTAAATTTAGTTTATCTGGATATACTGCAATGACATTAACATGTTGCAAGAACAAGAATCAAGCGAAAGAGGAAGCTTAATGCGCCATGAGGTATTTTAATACCATGGCAACTGTGGTGTCTTCTCTATTATTTAATTTACTTCCTTAGGTCAGGTTATTCTGCCCTCTCTCTCCTGCACTTCCCGTTGCTGTAATCAAATCAGGTCACCCTGAATCCGTAAGTCTTCTTCCTGACTGCAGTCATGTCTATTTCCAGCAGAATAAATTTTCTCCATTTCTTTCTTTGCTCCCTGGACCTTTATTTGGTGCCCTTGATGTCCCTGCTCTTCCCAATGCTCCACAAGCTGCAAACGCTTCCCTTTCATCCTCATCTCCTCCCCCACCCGTCTCCTCCTCGATACTCCTCTCCCAGTCCCTCCCACCAGCTTCTGCAATTGTCACTAACACAGTTAGCCACTTGATTAGTGACTCAGTGATTCAGAATCCAGGAACTTTGGTTCTCCTAAAACTTCCATGCTTCCCTTCCTGATGTCAAGATAAAGGTTCTCCCCTCAACCCCCCTGCCCAGATAGAGCCATTACGGTGAGAGGACTTGAATACTCAGTTCGCTAGAGTTGCCCTGGCTGCTTCTTCCCATTTCCTTTTTCTGTGCCTTTCCCTGGGACTCCTCAGGCTCTATTTACCTTTTCCCCAGAAAAGGTGGACAGAGAAGGTTTGAGGTTTGAATTTATGTAGCCCAACTCCTTATTTACAGATGGGAAAACGAAGGCCCCCGAGAACTGAATTGCCCAGTTGCTTGGCTAGCTCTTGGTGGAACCAAAACAAAGTGAAAACTCAATCAAACTGGCTAATTTGGTGGGGAAAAAAAATCTTGTTAAGGAGTGAGCAGTGCCAAAATGAGACTTGATGATTATTTAAGAGTTCCTTCATTCTATGCTTGTCTTCCTGCCCGCGATATAAGCAAGTGGTGGAAAACAGAGCTAGGCCACCAACCATAAAGCCACCAGGGCACCTGGAGAGGCTCTGATGCGACTTCCTACCACTGAGGTCTTAGAGGCTCCTCCCTCCCAAACACATTGAGACCCAGAAGACTGTTGGGCCCCTCCATTCCCTGCCAGCGGGCAGGATGAGGAATCAGTAACAGCCAACAGTAGTGAATCCCACACAAGTTCCACATTCACTACTTGCTTCACAATTTGCTTAGCATGCAAAGCAGCGAATTGACAGAATTGTTTCCCCTAAATGTAGGAAGGTGCATAAAATACAAGAAGCTTGTAAAAATATATTTATTGCAAAAGTTATATCAGTCTTGTATGTAAGCACCAGCCTTCTCCCGGGAAAGACAGGGGTGGTAGAATGAATAAAATTAACTCAGTATTTTGACTGCTTGCTGCAGTGGAAGAGGGACTTATGTTTCCCAAGCTGGGTATGAAGAGAAGGAATATAGCCATGGAGACAATGGAAACTAAGCCAGAGCAGCTTAGAAAAGTCGCCCGAGGCCGGGCACAGTGGCTCATGCCTGTGTAATGCAGCACTTTGGGAGGCTGAGACAGGTGGATCGCAAGGTCAGATGGAGGCCATCCTGGCTAACACGGTGAAACTCCGTCTCTACCAAAAATACAAAAATTAGCTAGACATGGTGGCAAGTGCCTGTAGTCGCAGCTACTTGGGAGGCTGAGGCAGGAGAATCACTTGAACCTGGGAGGCGGAGGTTGCAGTGAGTCAAGCTCGAGCCATTGTACTTCAGCCTGGGCGACAGAGCAAGACTTGGTCTCAAAAAAAAAAAAAAAAAAAAAAAAGGTCATCCCTCCTCCTGATTCAAGACCAGAGAAGCAGAGATAGGAAATATAAAAGTCACTCCTCAGTGTGAACATGAAAGCAAATCTCACCCGGCCTAGATGCTGGATGTCCTGTGCAGTCGCATTCCTCCCTGGTAGAGCTTGTTCCGCCTCACTGGGATCTGCCAAGTTAGGAGCTGAGCCACAGTGCTGCTGCTGCTGCTGCTGCACATTGTTTGTGATTAAGAGTTGTATTGATTTTCTAGCCCACGACCACATTGGTGGGGAAAGAGTATGACAGGGGAAACTGGTAGAGAGCCAAGTAGAAAGAGGGTTTATGAAATCAGCTCTCAATGAAGCAAACTGTGGGAAAGAATGTGATGGAAGCAGATTTGGGGCCAGTCGATGTGGGAAAGTGGAACAACTCAAAAATGCTCTTCAGATTTGAACTGAAACAAAGCACTTTGCCAAAACACAGGAGAAGAATCCAGTCTGTGAGAAATACTCAGCACTGTTTATATAAAACAGAATATTCCTATCTGCAAAATCATTGCTGACAATGCTTAACCCACATTCTGTACCAGGCACTGTGTTGTGTTCTAGGACCATAAATAAGAATCAGTCGGTCTAGAGAAGGAGACTCGAAACATACACAACGTGATTTGTAAAGACACAAGTGGATCTTAAGAAAGTCATAAAAACATTTTGCCCCAGCTTTGGGCCCAGAGCCAGCAGGAATGAATGATGGGGGAAAAGGGATGGGACTGTGTCCCTGCTGCCGCCTGCCTCATGTGCAGATCTGGTGAAGGTTCTCTGGTAGTTTTCACCCCTCATCACTACTGAGTCTGCTAGAAAGACCATGCTCATTTCCTGTCCCTGCCTCCTGCAAGTCCAGAGGACCCCTGCTTCACCAATGGGGGCCATGGGCAGGGTTTCAGGTGTTCTCAAGGTAGTAGGTAGAAAGGGAGTGCTTGACAGTTTGGGTGCTTAGTACAGGCTGGGAAAACCTCGCAGCACTAAGGGGGCAGGTAGACACTTGCAACTTGATTCCTCCCCTCTCCCTCACCCCTCCTCATACCCACCCACTATGAACCTGTGTCTTCCATCTGTCTTGAGAGGAGATTTCTTCCAGCCTCCCAGCCCTACCTCACTCCTCTTGAGTAAGAGAATAAAGTCTTGTTGCCGCTTCCTTGAGCTTTCAGCATCGTTTTTGCCCCTGAACATCAACTGGAAACTGGGGAAGATGAGTACTTGGTATGTTCTAGTGCACCAGTATAATATGCAAAGGAGGAAGTGATATGTAAAAAGGGAAAATAAGAAAAAAAATCATATAATTCAAAACCAGCGAGTGACTGAGCTCAGTAAATGATGGCTTTTAAAAAATCAGATATGAAATCCTGTTTCCGTGGTTCGTGTTTGAAAATGATGTAACCTAAAGTGGCTCTTTCATCATCCACTGCAGGAACACCTCCGTTTAGCCTTGGACTCCCAGTATCTGCGCTGGAGGACTTTAAGGAAGTCAGACCTAAGCCAGGAGACTTCAGAGAGGTCTAGACTAAGCTAGAGGGTGTCTTGCTTGAACCAGAAAAGCCTCAGAGTGGTCTAGCCTAAGCCCCAAGGACCTTATGTCAACAGCCTAAACCTCTAATCTGGAGGAATTCAGGCTGCCTGGCTAAGCTCCCAAGACACCTCTGCAGGTGAGTAGCGCCAGGACTCAAGTCTCCTAACTTCTGGTCCAGGGCTCTCCCATCTAAAACAATCAAAGGGGCTGACATTCCTGGAAGTATGTGGGTCTAATGTCCCTAGAATCGTTCTCTTTTTCATAGAGGAAAAGCTGACTTTAAAAAAGAAGCCGGCAATACTTCATAAAAATATCTACTGTTTAAGCACAGAGCCAAAAGCAAGGAGTAGTCTCCCGGGCGCTGGAAGTATTTTGAAATCCCCAAAGTCTCATTCATTGTTCAGAAAACAAAATGGAACTACTTTTTTTTGTTTTGCTCCATCCTCCCCTCCATGCAGTAGCTGTTCTTGGCAGGTGCCCAGAGCGGCACCGGTAATTCCACGGTACATTGTGTACATTTGCATCTGTTTAATCGGCTATTTACAGGCGCCCTTTACCGCCACCTGTAAGAGGCAGCGCCATCATGACACTAAGTGGCTGGGCCGGAAGCCGGGTGCCCAGTGGTTTTCTCCACTTGACGACGCCTGAATCTGTGAAGTGGCTGGCACTTGGAGAAACAGGGAGACAGCTGGGGACATCACACGTAGAGGGCGGGAGGCGCTGGAAGGAGGCGCGCCAGACGGAGGGTCCTTCCTTCCTAGTTAGCTCCACTCGGCGGCTCCTTTTCCACGACCACAGCCGCGAGGAGGGACCTGCCGAGCCTTCGGTGCGGTTTGTTTCCTGCCTGACAAAGAGCCCGCTGCCATTTGGATCTGATGAATTTCTGAATCACCCGAGAGCCTGGCGACCCGAAGGAGGGAGGGGACTGGGGGCGCTGTGGTGGACCCGTCACCCTGCGGAATCCGGGCCAGAGAACAGCTCCCGAGCCTGGGAAATCGTCTTGCGGATGTGATGCGGGACCGCGAGGACACCTGCGCTCCTGTGCGTGCCGCACTCGTGCAGCTCCCGGTGGCGAACGGGGTGAAGCGAGGGCGAGGGTGAGAGGAAGTCCAGGCGCCAGAGCGGCAGAAACGCTTCCTTAGTTTCCCTGCCACTTTGGAGGTTGTGGGGCACGGACAGTGCACGGCGGACTTTCAAGTTGCTCCCGGCACAACCGGAGATCGGGAGCTGGGAGCCCCCATGGGCGGTCCAAGTGTCCGCGAGAAGCCCGCGGCGCCCAGGACCGCGTGGCGCGCTCGGGGCGAGCCAACCCGCACCTAAGCAAACGAGAAACGCTGACCGGCCGGAGGGGGGTTGGCCAGGACGCGGAATACGCGCGGCCTCGGAGCGCCTTTCGTTTTAAGGAGCCTTACTTCAGGAAAGGGACAGGGAACTGTCAATCAGCGAGGGAGGGAGCGCACCGGCGCTGGGTGATGTCAGCGGATCAGCTGCTCGATAACAAAGAGGGGGTATTACAGGAGAAAGTTGCAGCGGCGGCGGCGGCCAAGGCGGCACCCCAGAGCCTCCGAGGCGAGGGGCAAGTGGGCGAAGGGAGGGGGGACGGCTGCTGCCGCAGAAGCTGAAGGCCAAGGAATTGAAAGGGTTGTAGGGGGAGGCAGCGCGAGCCAGCCCCGACTGCTCCTCCTCTTCCTCCTCCTCCAAACTCGCGAGCCCCAGAGCTCGCTCAGCCGCCGGGAGCACCCGGAGGGACGGGAGGCAGCCGCGCAGCCCCGAGCTGGGCAGGTTCCCCAGCCGCCATGGATAGCGACGACGAGATGGTGGAGGAGGCGGTGGAAGGTACAAGCATTTCTCTGGGGCCCGGGGAGGGTGTGCAGAGGGCCCGGAGCGCGGAAGGAGTGGCGGGCAGCGAGCGGCGCGGCGCCGGGCCCCGAGGCCGCCACTGTCCCCTACACGGGTGGCCGGCTGCCCGGCTAGAGCGGGGGCCCGACAGCCACGGTCACGCCGCCGGGAGCGCGCACTGCGCGGCGGGGCGCAGGCCGAGAATGGGGCTCCGCCAGGCTGGGGGCGCTGGAAAGGCACGGCCGCCCCATCCCGCCCGGCCACTGCCTGCATCCGCCCTCGGAGTTGCGAAACCTGCCCTGAGCTCTGGCCTTTCCCCTTTCGGGCGCGGAGGGTGGGTGCAGTCCGCAGGGCAGCCCTTTGAGGCCGGCGGACTCCACGGAGCAATCCCCTAGCCCAGTTCGGCCACCCGGATCCCCTCTCCGGCCGCCAGCCCTTCCCTTCCGCTGCTTCTGCGCCCGCGGCCGCGTCCGGGTAGGTCCCCGGGCGCAGCGCACGGGGCCGGACCAGGCACTTGGCAGCTGCGGCCCAAGACGGTCGCTATTCGGAAAAGATGAAATCATTGCCGGGCGACGGACGAGGCTCCCGACCCGGGACTCGAACGCGCGTCATCCGAGAAGCGGGCGGCCCTCCCCTCCGCTGCCCCCGAGCGAACTCAGTCAGGCCGTTCCCCTCCCCCTTCCGGCATCCAAGCCGGGGTGCCGCCGCCACGCTGTGCAGGCGCGCCGCGAGCCCGCACCGAAATTGCTTGGTGACACTTAACTTTCTGAATTCCATGCCGTGGCTGTGGGTGATATCACCGCCTCGGTGTCGTGTTTCTCCGCCCCTTCTCTTCTAGCGCCCCTCCTCTTCTAGCGCCCCTCCTCTTCTAGCGCCCCTCCCCCGACTTTTCTTGCCACTTTGTTTTGCTGAGTTTCTCCACCTCTTTTTTTTTTTTTTTTTTTTTTTTCTCCCCAGTTCTAAAAAAACGATGTGGGGACGTTATACAATCTCGCTGTTTGTATCATGGGATATTATGATTTTGTAACAGCGAATACTAATACCCTTTGGCGTATTTATCTGGTTCCATTACACATAGTACGTCGTGATGTTTTTCAGTGTGGTGTGGTATGATACCGGAATGTTTTAAACCAAGCATGTATAAGTAAATAATTTTTAGCTGTTGGTTGAATCTGGTTTCTGTCTGATTTGTATAAACACAAGTTCTGACGAAGGGTAAAGAAAAAAAAGTGGGGACACTACAAATGCATAAGGATACATGGTTCTTGTAACATTGGGAAAAAACAGTTTTAATGTTTTCATAAACATAACTCTCTTTACAGTGCTTCTGAGGTCTTAAGGGGAGATTAAGCAGACTAATATTTCTGAACTCTTGAAAAATATCCAATGTAATGTCAATATTAAAACTTATTTCTTCGTCTAACTTCGAAGCCAATTAAAGAATGTGTGGTTTTTGTTAAGAAAATTTTCAGCATGTTGTGAACTCACAGAGCTATTTGTCTCTCTATAAAGCCAATGTTGGGGCTTACTGGGGCCCCGATACATTGATTGAATTGATCCACAGGAAACCTTCTAAGAAGTTAAAAGTTAGTGACTTCTGCCTCCGTGTTGTGAAACAAAAAGGAAAAATGACCTCGGATTGTCAGGGCTTGCTCTCTTTCTTCAACACTGACTTTTACTTGTAAAAATTAAATACAAATCCTTGATAGCTGGTAGTGTTCTCTGTGTTAAACCACATTCATTCCCTTTTGATGCTGTTTACAAACATACATCCAGTTGTCTATGGTCCTCAGGCTCCTTTGCAGACTGTGACTAAGAGCTTTAGAAATGTATCAGTATTGTTTTTTGAGACAGTCCACTGGATTTGAAACAGGGAAGTTTATATAAAGAGGGATGGTTTTGTTTTATACGGTGATCATCTATATTATTGTCCAAAATCAGTACCCCCTTGAGAATGAAAGGGCACACTGTTAATAATGATGCTGGGACAAGTAGCTTAAGGCTTGAGTGTCTGGGACAATCTGGGACACATGGTCACTCAGCTTTAGCTAACTAAACAATTAGAGCAGCACGGAATCTTTAAAAGCCCCTAGAAGCACCTCAGGCTCAAACTTGCACAGTGCTGGGAATGTGTGTGTGCACATGCAGTCAGCTGTACCTGTGTGTGTGCTATTCTCCAGCCATTCTTGGCCTTTTCAGTGCTGTTTGCAATGGTCTTTACATAACATCTAACACTGGCATGGGAGACTGGTATAAACTGCTTCTGCTCTTTCCCAAAGAGAAGCTAGTCTGAATATCTTGGTGTTTAAGTACCAACTAATCTACCTCTTTCCATAAACAGAGCCTCTGTTCTCAGTAGTTTCATTGTCATAGCTATTATTATCATTGCTATAATTGTTTAGTTCTTATTAAGTGCAGGCTCTGTGCTGAGTGTTTCACAGACATTATCCATTCAGTCTTATGCAGTCTGATGAGGTGGGTACTAATATTATCCTAATTTTACAGAGGCGGGAACTGAGGCCTACAGAAGTTAAGAACTAATCCAAGAACACTCAGTGAGGGTGGAGAGACTGGCTTGGGCTTCCAGAGTCCCCTCCACCAGACCAAACTGTCTTCCCACATTTTTTATTTTTAATGAGTTAGTCAAATTTATGAAACACTTGATAACTGAGTTTGGAAGCAACAGTTAAATGTTATGTCAGTGCCATTTTTAATCAGTGTAACTCTGTAGAGGTTGGTTCTGCTAGAGTTCAGTAACTTTCAGAAAAACGTATTTGGGGAAAAAGAATTTAACCTGTGTCTTCTGCAATAGATAATCTTTTTTCTTCTTCGTTAGAGATTTACTCTGGGGAAGAAATGAATCTCTTCAGGACTTGAGTTTAAATGTCTGATATATCATGTACATTTGGTTATCTCTCAGGGTATGATTGTAACTCTGGGGGAGTTCTGAACTCAGGGTGGACAAATCCCTGAGGTGAGGGGAGTGGCTGAGGTATGTCAGGAGAAAGTGTTCTGTGTACTGTGTTGGCTGGGCTCCTGTGGGAATGCAGCAAGCCCTGGGCCTCAGAGGGCCTCAGAGCTCCACCTGAGCTCTGGGGTGGCTTTTGGAAAATACTTTAAGACACACTGGTTCAGTGGAGAGTGATGTTTAGTTTTCCAGTGTTATTCCTCTGGGCTTCTGGAAAAATAAGTTTATTACAGCTTCTGTTTCTTTGTCTACCCATGGATACAAAGATGAATATGATGTGGTCTCTAATATAATTTCAAATAAATATATTTATACAGATGAATTGTGATGGTTGAAAGGAACTAAAAATTACTTCCAGCTTAGGAAAGTCAAAGGGGAAAGATTTTTCCAGAAGGGGTGCCATAGAGCTGAGTCAGGTTGAGAGGGGAACTTTGAGTGAAGACACGGAGGCATGGAATTCTGCAGGTGCAGAAAACAGTCATTTGCTTTTGCTGCAACATAGAGCTTACAAGGAGAAAAGTGGAGGGCGAGACAGGGAAGGGAGGCTGGGTGGCAGGCTGAGAGCATGAACTGTGTGCTGGAAGCCATGGAAGCCGTGGGAGCTCTTTAGAGAAGGGAATGACAGGATCAGAGCTCTGCTCTGGGAAGAAGAACATGCAGTGGCCAGCAGGATAGTCAGAGGGGCTGACGCAGCAGGTGAGGTACCTTAAGGTCTCTTTGCAGTAGTTCAGATGTGCAGTTGTGAGGGCAGGAAAAACAGAAGGACCTGGAAATGTGTAGGAGACATGGAGGAAGAATGTTCAAAAAGGAGAAATATCGGAACAGGGGGCCAGAATGAAAATAAGCAGCTCAGTGTGCCACTGCCACAACCCCCTCAAAATATTAAGAATATTTTTTAACACTCTCCCGAATATCAGATTCTGCCTGTCTCTAATAAGATTGCTCATGTCCTGTATCTAGGAAAAATGCATACAAAGTGTATTGTTAGCACCCTTTCTGTGTGGGCCACACATTAAAATTATGACCCTCACAACTAATAGTTGAGTCCTTGCAAACAATTACCCTTAAAAATAAAAGTATCCAGGTAACAAACTTGCAAGTGTACCCCTGAATCTAAAATAAAAGTTGAAATAATTTTTTGAAAACCTAAAACAAATTAAAAAATTTTAAGAAGACCAAAACATCAAGCTATGTATTTAACAGTCAGTGATTAATGCATCACCAGGAGGGCACGTTTGCATTAAACAGAATAAGCTTGCCTTTTATCATTACTGGATTTTTGTTTTTCCATTTGTTTATTTATTTTCTTTTTTTATGAGATGAGGTCTCACTGTGTTGCCCAGGCTGATTTCCTGGGCTCAAGAGATCCACCTACCTTGGCCTCCCAAAGTGCTGGGATTACAGGCATGAGCCACCACACCCAGCCTATTACTGTTGTTTTTTAAAGCAATGTTCTAGTCTACAAGACCAACAGTATGTGTGTAAGGGTCTCTGGTTGTAAGGGAAATACTTGGACGCCACTCTCAGATCTCTTGTGAGCAAGCCTGAGGTGTTTAGCAGCTGGGTGTCTAATCCAGAGGGCATTTACTTTGCTGAGACTGAGATGTACATTGCTGCTTAGAATATCGGCCTGGCTCTTAGATTCAGGAAGAAGCTCCTTCAGAAGTAACTGGAGGGGAAAATTTTAACTTTGTATCTGTTCAGTAGATGATAATCTTAGAACAAAGTGACAAAGTAGACTTGTGAACTGATACTTTTTTTCCTGTAACTTCTGTAAGTATTTAAAATCATGCTACAGACAGATACACAGAACATTAGTTCGGGGAAGCTTGTAAACACAGAGCAGTCATTCAAGTTAATTTTCCCTGTTGCTTGGGCCTGGTATTCACCCTCTGTTTAGCGGGAACTTGCCTGGAAGGCTGTTGGCTGACTTGGCGAATTTTACAAATTGACCTCAAGTAGAGCAAGGAGGTCTAGTGTTTCCCTTCAAGTTAGGTAACACTTGGAAGAGATAGGACTTTGCAACCAGGATATGCTGTTGGAAATCTGATGCTTCTATGTGAATGACCTTAACCAGAAAGCCTTCCACTTCCCTGCCAGCGACCTGGGAGTTCTTGCCTTTTTAGAGGTACCTTCTTACCATCAGCAAGGAAGAGTGAGTTTGCCAGTGTCTAGAGTGGGAATTAAAGGATTTGGAGAAGGAGCTTTCAGTATTCATCAGCACACTCAGAGTGGTAATGTCTTTCGGGCAAGTCTTATAAAGCACTGGTGTCCTCATCTGTAAGATGAGAATATGGGAGACTGTTTTGAGCCTTAAATTTGATAACAGGAAAGCATATAACCTAATGCCAGGTCATAGTAGGTTCATACACCTTTTTTTCGCCGCTGTGCTGTTTTTCAGTACACCTGTGCATTAAATTGACTTACTCACATGACAAAGTATTACATGATGTTATTGTCCAAAGAGTACATGATCTTATCGGCGTTTGAAAAAAGAGTTATGTCAGACCCTAACACTAATGTTGAAACAGGATGTGAGTGCTCTGCAACCTGTCTCTTTCTTTCTTATGGAAAATCTCTGCTATTGTTTTGGTTGTAGCTGCTGTTTTAGATATAAAGTTCTACTACGAGGGAAACTACTCCGGGATATTGAACATTCAGAGTGGAAGTCTCAAATGATCACAACCCTTAATCGTTAGTTCTTTTAATTATAACACTAGAAGGATGTAAAGAAAACAAAATGAGCCAGGAAGGGGCCCCTGCTGTGGTCTGATAGATTTCAGAACTCTCTCAAAACCAGCAACCTAAAAGCCTTTAGAATGACAAGAAGGGGTCACATGTCCAAGCACCTCCTTAATGTGCAAGGTCACCTGAGTAATGGCCATCATTTGGTAGCTCTCCCCCGTCCCTGTTTCTCCCAAGAGCTTAAGAGGGTAATAGGGCTCTTCATTATCTGCCTGTTGAAAGGCATTGAGGCCAGGTGTGGTGGCTCATGCCTGTAATTCCAGCACCCAAAGTGGGTGGATGGCTTAAGCCCTGGAGCTTGAGACCAGCCTGGGCAACACAGTGAGACCCTGTCTCTACAAATTTTTTTTTTTTTTTAGCTAGTTGTGGTCGTATGACCTCTAGTCCCAGCTACATGGGAGGGTGAGGCAGAAGGATCACTTGAGCCCACGAATTTGAGGTTACAATGAGCTTTGGTCTTATCACTGCACTCCAGCCTGAGTAAAAGTGAGACCCTGTCTCTGCAAAAGAAAGGAAGGAGGAAGAGAAGGAGGGAAGGAGGGAGTGAGGTAAGGAAGGAAAAAAAGGAAGGAGGGAGAAAGGGAGGGAGGGAGGAAGGAAAGGAGGAAGGAAGGAAGGAAGGAAGGAAAGGAAGGAAGGAAGGAAGGAAGGAAGGAAGGATCAATCCTTCATGGAATACAGTTGACAACTGGGATCAGTACTATCCTCCAAGGGCTTATAGTATGTTATATGACACTTTCAATTTTCCCTCATATCTAAATTCCATTGCTGAGGGTGCACTGTCAGTGTTTTATTCAGAAATAGGACAGGGTTGAAGAAAGGTGAAAGTTAATTTATATTGGAAAATTGTTTTCCCTAGTGTTCAGATTTATGGTAATTTCTCTCAGTCTAAAGTGGAATAACAAATTTTATCAAACACAAGCTTTTAAAACTCTGAAATATGTGAACTGTTTTCTATGATGAAAGCATTTTCAGCAAGTTAGTAAATACTCTAGTTTGAGGCTAAACTGATTATTTGGTTATTAATACCCAAATCAAAAAAGTAGGACACTGAATTTATATGCCTAAATTTAACTTGATCACAACAACATTTCACTAAAAAAAAAAGCTCTTAGCAATACACTGAGTGGCTTTTATTTAATGAAAAGAAAAAAAGCAAATTTATTTCAATGAGAGAAATGGTATCAGATATTTAGAAAATAAGTGATTTCATATAACTCAGATGTCATTGCATTATGTCATGTTCAGTTAGTTTTTGGGCAAGAGGAAAACAATTACGGCCTCATTCCCTTCTGACCATTAATTTCCTGGTCCTTTCCTCTTTTGTGTTAAGAGAAAGGAATCCATATTGATTATGATTTTTTTTTTTTTTTTGAGACGGAGTTTCACTCATGTTACCCAGGCTGGAGTGCAATCGCGCGATCTCCACTCACCGCAACCTCTGCTTCCTGGGTTCAGGCAATTCTCCTGCCTCAGCCTCCTGGGTAGCTTGGATTACAGGCACGCACCACCATGCCCAGCTAATTTTTTGTATTTTTAGTAGAGACGGGGTTTCACCATGTTGACCAGGATGGTCTCGATCTCTTGACCTCGTGATCCACCCGCCTCGGCCTCCCAAAGTGCTGGGATTACAGGCTTAAGCCACCGCGCCCGGCCTGATTATGATTTATTTATTTAAGTAGATGTGTTTTATTGTAAGATGTTCTAGGTAACCCATTGAATACAGAGTCAGATGTAGCAATAAAACACTGTATTTGTTTACAGTTATTTTATGTTTATGTAAATATAAATGCAAATAAAGAGCATTTTTTTTTTTTTGAGATGCAGTTTTGCTCTTGTTGCCCACACTGGAGTGCAGTGGTGCAATCTCGGCTCACCGCCACAACCTCTGTCTCCCAGGTTCAAGAGATTCTCCTGCCTCAGCCTCCTGAGTAGCTGGGATTAAAGGTGCCCACCACCATGCCCGGCTATTTTTTTTTTTTTTTTTTTGTATTTTTAGTAAAGATGGGGTTTCACTGTGTTGGCGAGGCTGGTCTCAAACTCCTGACCTCAGGTGATCCGCCTCCTTTAGCCTCCCAAAGCGGTGGGATTACAGGTGTGAACCACTGCACCCGCCCGCATATCTATTCTTTATAAGAGTGTGTATTTACCATGTCTTCCAAGGACTAATATTATTTTATCATGTTAGAATAAATTATTTTAGGAGACTGAAGCTTTCATTGTGGTAGTATGGTTTGTGTTTCCTTTTATGTCTGTGAGCCTTCTGGAAGCTACATTTCAATGTTTAATGTCCCTGCATTAGACACAGTGTTTAATATTTTCATACCTTTTTTATCCATGACCCAGGTTGTTACCTCAGGGAAAATGCCAGTAGAATAACTACTGCCTTCATTTGACCATTCTGGTGAGCTTTGCAAAATCAGCTCACCAGAATGATTGGGAAGATACCAATAAGGTGATTCCTGGGTTTTGTAAAACATGTAGATAGTAATAAAAAGCCTAAACATTGGCTTTAAATATCAACATTAGACTATACCAGCATTTGACCTCGGAAGAACCAGTGACTTAAAGGTCCATGTAATAACTTCTGCTGATGTTCTCTTTACCTCTGGCTCCAGATAAAATACAAGCCCTTGACACACAATGGCAGAGGGTAGATGATAAGCTTATTTCTAAACATTCACAGCTGAAAGATTTTGTAAGTAAAGCAATAGGTTTAAGGTTAAACTTCAGTTTAAGGGGAGAAGGACTCTGGGTTTCTGTGTTTGTACAATGAGATGTATAAATCTTAGGGTTGTTTTAAAGACATGGCTATGTCCCTCATGCAAATATAACAATCACAGCGAGATTTTCAGACTGGCTAGCAGTCCTCCACATCATATTACAGAATGATGTATAAAATCATATTGCATGCTTAATATTCTAGAATTAGATAATTTATTGCAAAGACCATGTATGTGGCAATTGACTATGGAACAGTGGAATCTCAACTACACTTCAGTTAAGCATGAGAGACCGGAGGCATCAATTCCGGATATGAGAAGGACTATAAGGGGAGCACTTGGTAGATTGTGACATGCCCTGCAGAGGATATGACTGATAGTGAGTCTCAGTTCCAGGTAAAAAGCAAGCTTATGTAAAATTCACATTCTGGAATGTGTCTAAGAATGTGTTCTGGACCTGTCAGTTCACAAAGTGTATGTAAAATCAATTTGGTACTGCTGGCGCCAATGAGGTGAGAAACCTTTGCATGCTGACTATCCCTTCATGCCAGGGAGGGGACTCTTTGGCAGCTGGAGGGGAGTTGAGGGGGGACTTGTCTGGCAGCATCTGAGTGCTTAGGCATCAGATGGGAGGAGCACTGAAGATGTTAAGGTTTGCCTTGTGGTTCCCTTTCTGCAGGGCACCTGGATGATGACGGATTACCACACGGGTTCTGCACAGTCACCTACTCCTCCACAGACAGATTTGAGGGGAACTTTGTTCATGGAGAAAAGAACGGACGGGGAAAGTTCTTCTTCTTTGATGGCAGGTAGCACTCACAGTTTTATTTTGTTCTTTGGGGGTACTGAATTATTTTATGTAAAGGATAATACAAATGAAAGAACTCAAGTGGAAGTTTTTCTACAGTTTATACAATGGGTATAATTAACCCCTACCTGTAGTCACTGCTTTGGTGACTGGGGAAGTCACCCTGTGGTTATGGGGAAGCCAGCCTAAGGCTTAGATCTTATCATCACTGTCTCCCAGAGTGTGCTTGGCCAAAAGATACTAGATTCGGGGTCCCCCATCTTGCATAAGTTGGTTACATGGTCACCCAGTTCTTTAAGGGATTTCACTTGATCATTCCGGTATAGTTTCTCACTAAAGTCACACAAGTGGGGATAGTTTTTGTCAGTGGCCAGTTTGCACAGTTCCGGTAGAGTCAGGTCCATGCCTTTTTCCAAGGGTCACACACACTCCATTGCGTTCAGCATCCTTTCCCAGTTGTCACTGTCTGGCTTCTTAGCACCCTCAAGGAAGATTCTGCCACCTTGTTGGTTTTTCTGCTTCATCGGTTTCTCAGCCTATTGCCTCTCCTCATGAGACTTATGAAAAAATACTTGGCAAAGTTCTTCAAAGCCACATTATTGCAGTCTCAGTAATAAGACATAAACAGGTACACGCAGGAGGAGACTTCAGTTTTTCACATGCCTGTCTTTGAGATAATTGGTCTTTTTGTGTGATAATTTAACACTAATGTCAGAACTATGATTTTCCACAGTCTACCTCTAGTTAAAGTATTTTTCACATCAGGATTTCTTTTTTTTTTTTTTAAGACAGAATTTCACTCTTGTTGCCCAGGCTGGAGTGTAGTGGCGCTATCTCGGCTCACTGCAGCCTCCAACTTCAGGGTTCAAGCAATTCTCCTGCCTCAGCTGGGATTATAGGCATAAGCCACCACACCTGGCTAATTTTGTATTTTTAGTAGAGATGGGGTTTCTCCATGTTGGTCAGGTTAGTCTTGAACTCCTGATCTCAGATGATCCGCCTGCCTCAGCCTCCCAAAGTGCTGGGATTACAGGTGTGAGCCACCGCGCCTGGCCAGGATTTCTTTTATTTTACTCTCATCCCCATCTGAGGACGCTGAGAGGCAGAGGCTCCTTACCTGCTTGTGATAGATAGGAATGACTGTAGGACATTTTTCTTTCAAGGAGAGATGGGGTTGCCCTGGCCCAGCTTGCCAACAGTGACTTTTAAGCCCTGTCAGCTTCAGGAACAAAGAGTGACCACGTGAATTTCTCAAGCGTTCAGTGGAATTCAGAGCCACAAAAGGGCCAGCTATTTTCAGACCTGTTGATCAGGTAAAACAAAAACGGACTTTACCAAAGCAGGCTAGAGATTCTGTGGGATATACACACCACTTACTAAACTCCAGACATTGGTAATAGGCCAAAGGTTCCTTTGGGAAAGAAACTGTCTAAGCTGACAACTAAAGGGTGATCACAGGGACGGGTTTGTGACCTAGAATCTCTTTTCTGTAGGCGAAGTGGGTTGTTTTAAAGGGGGTAACATTTCTCAGGCTCTCAGTGATCTGATACAATGAAGGGTGAGAAAAGCAATAAAACCCACTAAATAACTTTTGTAAAACTGCATTTGAATTATGATTCCAGCCTTCTTTTTCCCATTACCCCTAACTCCACCTTTTTGTAAAGCAGAGTTTTGCTTACAAACTGTAAATTTTAAATTGTCAGATATTTTACTTCCTTTCTTTTGCCTGGGTGGATACTTGAGAGCCATAGAGGCCCCTTTCAATATGTTGGTATTGGCCTGGGCATGTTGGCTCACGTCTGTAATCCCAGCACTTCGGCAGGCTGAGGTAGGAGGATTGCTTGAGCCCGGGAGTTTGAGAACTGGCCAAGGCAACATAGTGAGACCCTGTCTCTACCACCAGATGTAGAGACACTGGGACCTGTGGTCGCAGCTGCTGGGGAGGCTGAGGCGGGATGATCGCTTGAGCACACCAGCCTGGATTACAGAGCAAGACACTGTTTCCAAAAAAAAAAAAATGTTGTTATCAGTGCTTTCCTCTCCTATGACTCCTTTAACCTATCCAGAGGAAAACTCTCCCTGCCCCATTTCCACTGCAATTTTTATAGCTCTTTTTTTCTGAAAAGTGTCACTTTTAACCTGATTCTGCAAATTTTTTAAAATTCATTCAACAGGTACATATTTATGTTAATGTCTCCTTCATCTTCAAGGGCAGAGGTTTCCTTGAGGGCAAATTCTGTGTCTGTTACATCTTTTATGCTTCACAGCACTTTGTCTTAATTTGATGCTAAAAAGAAGTCCTTGCTAAAGGAGAGTGGGAGCTGAAAGGGAGGGTAGAATTCACCCAAAACACCCCCCCCCCCCCACACACACACACACACACACACACACTTTGAATCTGGTATTTTGATGACAATAGCCAGTAACTGATGGACTCTTTGGGAAAACAGTCCAGCAGATTTGTTTGAATTTGGTGTTGGTTACCTGCTTGCTTCATGGGGCTGATACACAGAGTACTGATGAGCTAGACTAAGCCTCTGAACTAGTGTGCCGAGAATGTTAGCTCCAAGATGCTGATCCCCTCAGCCCTAGGGTAAGATAGCCAAGTGGAGCCTGAGACTTCCTGAGCACCTGTCTTCACATGTCCAGCTAGTCACTTCTAGCCCCAAAGAGCTTCATCTGCTTACCCCAGTGTGTCATACAAAGGCATTAATTTGCAGGTGTGTCATGACATGAACAAACTGAACCACCAGGCCAAGTTGAAGCACTAGCCCGGTAACTATCTATAGGCTAGAAATACATTCATTGATTTTTTTTTCCTTTTGAGGCACTAATTCACTAATTTTCTTTTAATTTTTTTAAGATGGGGTCTCACTCCATTGCCCAGGCTGGAGTGTAGTGCCGTGATCATGGCTCACTGCAGCCTCAACCTCCCTGGGCTCCGGTGGTCCTCCTACCTCAGCTTCCTGAGTAGCTGTGACTACAGGTGCATGCCACCATGCCAGGCTAATTTGTTTTGTATTTTTTGTAGAGATGGGGTTTTGCCATGTTGCCCAGGCTGATCTCAAACTCCTGAACTCAAGCGATCCACCCTCCTCAGCCTCCCAAGTGCTGGAGTTACAGGTGTAAGCTATTGTGCCCAGTCTAATCAATTCATTGATTTTTATATCTACCACTCAAACACCTGTGGAGATGTTGATTAAATAGTAGAATCAAGGAATGATAGTGTTAGCAAGGACCTCGAGAGACTATCTTGGTTATCTTCATATAGATGGGAGTTAATACCTTGGGGGAAAATTTCAGTATCATTGGTTTTATTACACATGATAGAGCAGTGTGGTGACAGGATCTCAAAAGGTCATCATCATCTTTCTTAAACCCAAATACTGATCATGTTACAAGACATCTGCTAAAAGGATTTGCTGTAAAAATTAGGGAGATAGTCTTGTAACTGATAAAAAGGCCAAGAATAACTTATAACTAAAAAAAAGGGCCAGGAATCTACCAGGGCTTTCTAAGGGAGATGTGGGATTTGATTATGGAGAAGGCAGTTGTTTCTACGCGAGCAGATTTTTTTGTTTGTTTTTTGTTTTTTGTTTTCCATTTATTTATTTTATTGCATTTTAGGTTTTGGGGTACATGTGAAGAACATACAAGATTGTTGCATAGGTACACATGTGGCAGTGTGATTTGCTGCCTTCCGCCCCATCACCTACATCTGGCATCTCTCCCCTTGCTATCTCTCCCCAACTCCCCACCCCCCACCATCCCTCCCCTATTTCCCCCAACTGACCCCAGTGTGTAGTACTCCCCTCCCTGTGTCCATGTGTTCTCATTGTTCAACACCCGCCTATGAGTGAGAACATGCGGTGTTTGATCTGCTCTTCTGTCAGTTTGCTGAGAATGATGGTTTCCAGGTTCATCCATGTCCCTACAAAGGACACAAACTCATCGTTTTTGATGGCTGCATAATATTCCATGGTTTATATGTGCCACATTTTCCCTATACAGTCTATCGTCGATGGGCATTTGGGTTGATTCCAGGTCTTTGCTATTGTAAACAGTGCTGCAATGAACATTCGTGTGCACGTGTCCTTATAGTAGAACGATTTGTAATCCTTTGGATATATACCCAGTAATGGGATTGCTGGGTCAAATGGAATTTCTATATCTAGGTCCTTGAGGAATGGCCACACTGTCTTCCACAATGGTTGAACTAATTTACACTCCCACCAACAGTGTAAAAGTGTTCCTATTCCTCCACATCCTCTCCAGCATCTGTTGTCTCCAGATTTTTTAATGATCACCATTCTAACTGGCATGAGATGGTATCTCAATGTAGTTTTGATTTGCATTTCTCTGATGACCAGTGATGATGAGCATTTTTTCATATGTTTGTTGGCCTCATGTATGCCTTCTTTTTTAAAGTATCTGTTCATATCCTTTGCCCACTTTTGAATGGGCTTGTTTGTTTTTTTCTTGTAAATCTGTTTTAGTTCTTTGTAAATTCTGGAAACCAGCCCTTTGTCAGATGGGTAAACTGCAAAAATTTTTTCCCATTCTGTTGGTTGCCGATTCACTCTAATGACTGTTTCTTTTGCCGTGCAGAAGCTGTGGAGTTTGATTAGGTTCCATTTGTCTATTTTGGCTTTTGTTGTCAATGCTTTTTGGTGTTTTGGTCATGAAGTCCTTGCTTACACCTATGTCCTGAATGGTTTTGCCTAGATTTTCTTCTAGGGTTTTTATGGTGTTAGGTCTTAAGTTTAAGTCTTTAATCCATCTGGAGTTAATTTTAGTGTAAGGTGTCAGGAAGAGGTCCAGTTTCTGCTTTCTGCACATGGCTAGCCAGTTTTCCCAACACTATTAAACAGGGAATCCTTTCCCCATTGCTTGTCTTTGTCTGGTTTGTCAAAGATCAGATGACTGTAGATATGTTGTGTTGCCTCCGAGACCTCTGTTCTGTTCCATTGGTCTATATCTCTGTTTTGGTACCAGTACCATGCTGTTTTGATTAAAAATATGGAACGCTTCACGAATTGGCGTGTCATCCTTGTGCAGGGGCCATGCTAATCTTCTCCGTATCATTCCAATTTTAGCATATGTGCTGCCGAAGCGAGCTCGCGAAGCAGTTTTTATTTGTATTTGTCTACTGGTTTTTCTCCCTGTTCCCACCCCAGGTTTTTAGAGTGTGATGTATTAGGTAAAATTAAGTGGGAACCCTTTGACTTTACAGTCACCAACCTTTGGTCTGCAAAAATTCCTTAAAAACGGCTGACATTAGGTTTTGAAATAACAAGCAAGGAGAGACACAAACTTGTTATTGAAGAAAGTTGCTGAAACCTGTTATGCTGGTTTATGTCCCCATCAAAGAGTTCATCTGCAGTTGCAGAAACCCATGTTTGGAAAGAGACAAGGAAAATCACAGTGTAGTAACAGAAGACTTGGCCCAGCGTTTTCTAATCTTATATGAAAACTGAGCCCCAGTATATGATTTATGAGAAGTATCCAAACAAGTATAAACGTATTAAGAAAACTCTAAAATCAGTTTTTCCCTGGACAGCGAATGAGATAAATCTGAATAAAAATTTCAAATATCCAGATAACCAGGAAAAATGGCCCTGTGAAATTTTAAAACCAAATTCGTAAATAGAAGCAAAATATTTTATTTTATTTTTTAAATTGCGAGCATAACAAATGCTTAGTGGAATTTTAAAAATTCAAGAAATACCGAAATGCAAAAACTGGAAGTGCTCCCCCACTCTTTTTTTAAACCCCAACCCATGCCATAGAAGTAATTACTGTTGGCAGAGAATGTGTGCATCTTAACTAAGTATATTCAAGGTAAAATACAGAAATGGGTATTTTTAAAAAGTTTTAATTTAATTGACACATAATAATTGTACATTTTTCTGGGGTAAAGTGTGATGTTTTGATACATAAATACATTCGTTATGTAATGATAAATCAGGGTAATTAGCATATCCATCACCTCAAAGATTAATCATTTCTTTGTGATGAGAACATTCAAAATCCCCTCTTCTAGCTATTTTGAAGTATACAATACATTGTTGTTGACTATAGTCACCCTATTATGTAATAGAACACCAGAACTTATTCCTGCTATCTAACTGTAACTTTGTACCTGTTGTCCAACCTCTCCCCATCCTTCCCTCCTGCCTTCTTTTCCCCCAGCCTCTGTTAACCACTGTTCTATTCTCTACTTCTGTAAGATCAACTTTTTCAGATTCCCCACATACAAGTGAGATCATGCAGTGTTTGTCCTTTTGTGCTTGGCTTATTTGACTTTACACGATGTTCTCTAGGATCATTCATATTGTCACAAATGACAGGATTTGATTTTGTTTTTATGCTGAATCGTATACCATTGTGTTTGTATATGCCACATTTTCTTTATCCATTCATCCGTTAATGGAAACCTGGGTGGAGTTCATATCTTGGCTATTGTGAATAGTGCTGCAGTAAACATGGGAGTGCAGATACCTCTTCAACATACGGAAGAAATAGCTATTTCTAAATCAGTGTAAATAGCCAAAATGTACATTGTTTACCTGTTCACAACTGTCTCAGATTCAGAATGTTGGCTAGTTTTGAGATCGTAATAGAGACTTAAGTCATTTCTTCATTATATGACAAAATGCGGAACAGAAAATCTAGGTTACTACAACCAGCTTATTAAATCAGAAACCTAAAGTCAGAATTCTCATGCTTTACCAGATGGTTTACCCTACAAATGAGGAATGAATGAGAATATAACCTTGTTTTAAAATATTGTTCTTTAAGCAGTTATTGTGTCCATTCCCCGCCTCCTCTATTAAAAGGGAAGAAGAAAATTATCCTGAGCTTCAGTAACTGGGACTGCTTAACGTCCACTCTGGGCCCGAGATAAAGGAATTTATGCAGCATCGGGACAGGAATCTTGAGGCTTTATTGGTGTGGATCTGGAATCTGTCTGGCACCAGTGGATTTGCTGGAGTACCATGGGTGTGTTGAAAACATGCAGTGTTCAAAATATTTTGATATGCACATCTCTAATTTTTATACTAATCTTCAATTCTGGATGTTTATTTTCAGATATTTTTTCTTAATTGTTCTTATTTTGACCATGATTTATGGACCTAAAGGCAAGACTTTTCTCAATCCTAGAATGGTAACAAGAAAGAGAGATTTCTTCAGATTGGCTTTGTAGGGGCTGTGGAATATTAGGGTCATGTGGTTTTTAATCTAATTATGGAATGGAGATGAGGTGATTCATTGAGATGTGTTTGTTTATATTGTTGATACCTCTTCTTCACATGCCAATTAGATTTTAAAGGATTTGCTACTCTATGGCTTCATTCTCCTATGCCCAAGTCTTTTCTGATGTTGCTTGGCTACATTGGCCAAGAGGGCTTCTTGTGGTTTATAACTGGCCAAATAACCTAAGCAAGGTCATCCATCTGATGAGCCACTGAAAAAGGATGGCATTCTCCAGGTGTCAAGTCTATGAAGGATTTCTCAGTTTCAGTTTTCAGAAAGTGCTTGATTGCAATTCACAGAAATTGGAGTTGCACTGGACTTCTGAAGTCATGTATTCCAACGTCCCACACGAGGCAAAAGTTCCTTTCATGTCCCTCACAGTCCTCTAGCTTTTGTTGGAACCAGACTTGGCAAATACATTCATCTGTATTCCAACAAACAGTTCTGATTGAGGCAAAAAAAAAAAAAATTGTGACATGCAAGAAGAAAGAGAGTGGAAACGAAATGTGTAATGCTGAATATCTACCATTTGTTCAACACTGGACACATGGTCTTCCTAACAATCTGGGAGGTTGGTTTTATAATCCCATTTGACATATGAAGAAACTAAGGCACAGAGTGACTGAGTGACTTGCCCCAGGTGACCTAGTTAAAAATGATTGGAGTTGAGACTCACACCAAGTAGAATTCAATTCTAGATCCAACCTTCTTTTTCACTACATCTGCTACCACCTTCCAACTGGAGGCAGGGAATAGCTGTGGGCCTGACTGCCTTTCTTCCACGCTTTAATTTTCCTTGAAGTTACTCATCAGCTATAGTTGCGAAATGTTAAAAGGAATCCTGGGGTGAATTCAGTTATGCTCTTGTAGGGCCCTTACAACTTGAGAGGAGCTTGGAAGATTGACAGAAGGGTTTCCTGGGGAATGAATTCTTAGAAGAATTCTGTTCTAGCTATTTGGTCTTCCCGAACTTCTGTTTTCTTATTTGAAAAATGGAGATCATTATACCTGCTTTTCAGGATTGTTGTGATTGAATGAGAAATTCTGTTAAGACCCTTAAAGTGTGGGACGCTTAGTAGGTGCTTGGGAAAGAATGGATTATTATTATCTTTTATCATTATTCTTACTATTATTATTAATTAATAATTATTAGGAGAGTGTCTGAGTCAGTTTGGGCTTCTATAACAAATTCCATAGACTGGGTGGCTTACATAACAGAAATTTATTTCTCACAGTTCTGGAGGCTGGGAAGTCCAAGATCAGGGTACCGGTACATTTTGTGTCTGTTGAGGGCCCGCTTCCTGGTTTGCAGATGTCCATCTTCTCATGATATCATCACATGGTGGAGAGTAAAAGGAGAGAAAACAAGCTTTCTGATGTATTTTTGTAAGGGCATTAATACCATCCAAGAGGGCTCTGCCCTTGGGACCAAATCACCTCCCAAATGCCCCATCTCTGAATGTCATCTCATTGGGTGTTAGGATTTCAACATAGGAATTTGGGAGGGACACAAACATTTAGTCCATAGTGGAAAGTTTTCTTGAGGTTTATTTTTAGAAAGCAAAAGTAAATTTCATTATTTGCTCTTCAAATGTTTTACTGTTATATAGAGGCTTTGTAATAATTGGGTCTATAGTAGACTCATAGATCTTCTCTTAAAGGGTTAAAAAAAAAAAAAGAAAACCTTAAAAGATAGACAGTGCATTATATTATATGGAAGCATTAGAGTTCTCCATCAAACTTGCTTCAATACCTTGGAAGAAGTTGAAGTTTCTAGCCAGAAATAGCTCTTGCAGATGGGTTGGATCTCCTTGTTGCTGTTTGCAGTGTTTAAAGATAATATATGTTGTCATATAGAAGAATTCCTAAAATAATGTTTTAATACTAAGGGTCACAATTCAATTTGGTTAGAGATGGGAATTTAAGAAGTGATGATTCATTTTTTAAATTCCCTCTTGGTTATTGTATTGCAATGGCTGACAAAAGGAAGGGAACACAGTGGAAGGAAGGGAACATAATTTAGGCCCCAGAGGTGGAAAGTTCAAAACCTTCTAGACTCCAGAACCGTGAAGAAAAGCCAACACTATGAAGTCTCTAAGAACACTTTTCTATATTCAGATATTAGCAGGAAGTTTTAATGAAAATACAGAAATATTTGAATAAAATGCAGATGTGTCTAAGAAAACAATTATAAAATTTCTCCATTTCTTTGTAAGTTAGATTTCTTAATTTAATTGATTTCTCAGAATTTAACTCTTAACTACAAGAGCTTTGATAAAAACAGCCAAAATTGGTCTATTTGCAGGAAAGAAATTTAATTAAAATTTATGTTTTAATTTTCTCAACATTTTCCAGTTGTTTGATTCAGATGATGGTACCAGAAAAATCAAACAACTGAAAGACCATTTTTGTAATTTCTTCACATATTAAAGAATCTGCCAAGATGTTGAGAGGAACTTTAAGAAAATACAAGTTAAGCAGGTTAATAACATTATGTATAGTATGATTCCATTTTTATTAAAATAACAAAAACAAAAGGTAGGAAAATGCATGGTATAGAGGAAAAAGGGGCCTGGCATGGTGGCTCACACCTGTAATCCCAGCACTTTGGGAGGCTGAGGCAGGTATGTTACTTGAGGTCAGGAGTTCAAGACCAGCTTGGCCAACATGGTGAAACCCCATCTCTACTAAAAATACAAAAATTAACCAGGCATGGTTAATTACACCTGTAATTCCAGCTACTCGGGAGGCTGAGACAGGAGAAATGCTTGAACCCAGGAGGCAGAGGTTGCAGTGAGCTGAGATCACCTCACTGCATTCCAGCCTAGGCAACAGAGTGAGGCTCCATCTTAAAAAAAAGAAATGAAAAAAGTCTTAAATACTGTGTGTCAAATTTGGGAAAAGGACTGAGAATTTCTACTTTCTGCATCTTAGTACTGGCTTGAGTTGCTTTTTCTGTGTTTGTTTTACAATGAATACATATTACTTTTTTTTAACTTAAAGAGGCATTTATTTCATTCTTCTTCCAGTCAATTGAATCACTCATAAATTATTGCAGGTAGAAATCTTTCTTGCTTGTTCTTTTTTTTTTTCTTTTTTGTTTCTTTTTTTTTTTTTTTTTTGAGATGGTTTCGCTCTTGTTGCCCAGGCTGGAGTGCAATGACTCAATCTCAGCTCACCGCAATCTCTGCCTCCTGAATTCAAGCGATTCTCCTGCCTCAGCCTCCTGAATAGCTGGGATTACAGGCTTGCTTGTTCTTTAAAAATAGATTTAATGCAGTTTTACAAATTTCTTTCTCTATTTCAGTGTTTCATAACTGTTTCTTTGATGATGCTTTTTAAATCCAGTTTTTTAGTGGAAAGCTTGCCATCATACACATGAATATGCATGTTTAATAATAATAGCTGTTCTTCATTTAAGCAGTCACTTTGTGCCAGACCATATTCTAAGCATTTGATATATATTAGCCCACTTAACCCTTAAGACAACCCTCTGAGTAGCCCCGTTTTACAAATGAAGAAATGAAGCGTAGAAAGTTTAAGAAACTTTCCTAACAGCATATATGCATATCTAATTCATATAAAGAATACTCCCTGCACTTGAATAACAAACACTGTTATGTTCCTTCTCAATCTTCTCTTCTCAATGCAGAATGATCTCAGTTCCATTTCTATTCTTTTGCTTAGGAATTATCAACGTGAAGTTTCTATGTTAGGGGAGGGATACGTGGATGCATATTTCCTAATTTGTTCCCATAAGGGCTTACAGTCTAGTTAGAGAAACAGGACACGTAAATTTAACATCAATAAAGACATGGAGTGTTCTGTAATAGTACATGCCTAGGCTCTGATGAGTAATGTACACGGCAGGGCTGCCAAGATCAGGACAGATTTACTTTACAGGAAAATGAGACTCCCCGCGGACAATGAGTAGGCTCTGTTTAAGACAGTGACCAGCAGACTTGCTCCGAAACCCAGCTCTCAATCTAGTTTCAGCAAGAAAGATTAGAAGGCTATTTCTATGTACCCACTTTTCAAATATAACCAGATATTAATATTTTAATGGATACAAAATAATGTCATTTTCCTATGGCTGCTTTCTTTTCTTTTTTCTTTTTTTTGAGATGAAGTCTCACTCTGTTACCCAGGCTAGAGTACAGTGGTGTGATATCGGCTCACTGCAACCTCTGTTCCTGGACTCAAGCGATTCTTGTGCCTCAGCCTTTCAAGTAGCTTGGATTACAGGCACCTGCCACTATGCCTGGCTAATTTTTGTATTTTTAGTAGAGATGAGGTTTCGTCATGTTGGCCAGGATGGTTTCAAACTCCTGACCTCAGGTCATCCTCCTGCCTCAGCCTCCAAAGGACTGGGATTACAAGTGTGAACCACCATGCCTGGTCTGTTTTTTTTGTTTTGGTTTGGTTTTTGTTTTTTGAGTCAGAGTCTGGCTCTGTCACCCAGGCTGGAGTGCAGTGGCACGATTTCAGCTCACCACAACCTCTGCCTCCTGGGTTCAAGAGATTCTCGTGCCTCACCCTTCCGAGTAGCTGGGATTACAAGCATGCACTATCACCCCCCGGCTAATTTTTATATATTTAGTAGAGCTGGGGTTTCACCATATTGTCCAGGCTAGTCTTAAACTCCTGGCCTCAAGTGATTCACCTCCCTCAGCCTCCCAATGTGCTGGGATTACAGGCATAAGCCACCATGCCGGGTGGCTTCTTTCTTTTTTGAATAGAAAAATGCCAGAGATTTCAGAATATTCATTATTATCCCACAATTATTTTTGTTTTCAACGAAGAAAAAATAAAAGAAAAAAAGTAATAACTTTTTTTTCCCCTGGCTGATCTTAAGGATTTAAAAAGCTTGCTCACTTATGTTTTACAGAAACCAAGGAAAACTATAGTGTGGAAGCTAAGCTATATAAAGGTCAGTGAGTAAATTTTCAATATGAGCAGAGCTTTTTAGAGCAGGGATCAGCAAACTTTTTCTTTATGTGGTGAGAGTAAAATCAAGGCTCTGTGGGCCACATACGGTCTCTGCTGTAGTGATTCAACACTGCTGTTGTAGTAGGAAAGCAGCCATAGATGATATAGAAAGGAACATGCATGGCTTTGTTCCAGTAAAACTTTATTTACAAAAACACTCAGCAGGCCATGGTTTGCCAGCCTCCTCTGGAAGAAGCACTTACAGAGAAAGGTAGTGTCTTGAATGCCATTCTAATAAACTTATATTTTATTTCCCCAATGACTGAGGATTTTAAAGACATCACTGTTATCACCCTGGAGAACCCAGTTTATGTGTATAATATGCCCCCTTTTGTCATCAGATTTCATCCAAGTTGCTATTAAAAGTTGCCAAGAAAGCTAAGCTGTGGCCTCAGGCAGATGGCTGAAAAAACACAGTAAGATTTGCTTTCCAATGCCTTAAGAATTTGCATTTGTGTACCTTGAGTCAGTTGGGCTAAGAGGGGAATAGCAGTTTGTCCCTAGTACTCTGATAGATATATGAAGATGGGCTCTATGGGTAAAGGAGAATAGGACAAGCCACAGAATACAGTTGGGGGAAGTATGTGCAAGTCCATATTGTTTTTTGTCTGATTTGCAAGACCTGTGCCTTGTAGATTTGATCATAACCCCGAGAAATATTGGCAGACTAATCTGTCAGGACTAATGCTACCCAAACACACACAGGAACATTTTGAATGCTGCTGTGAAGCCAAAGTCAATAGGGTTGCCAGGATAAGCAAATAAAAACCTAGTTAAATCCAGGACACCCAGTTAAATTGGAATTTGCTCAACAAAAAGTAAGTATAATTATGTCCCATTCAATATTTGGGACACACATAAACTAAAAAATTATTTATTGTTTATCTGAAATTCAAACTTAGCTGGCATCCTGTATTTTACCTGGCAATCCTAAAAATGAAGATAAATGAATAGTCTTTTTGCACTAAACTATATCATTATGTCACTCGATTTGCACCCTTCACCAAGGATTTTTTTTAATTGAAAGAGTCTAATGACATTTGAATCTCATTACTTCCAACCTCACTGTTTTAGAATTTTGACTTATTTGTGTAAGAGCTATGCTAAAGTCCACTTTATTCTCTTCATGAATTTAGGAAATCTATTTGTCATCGATAGTACAAACAAAACTGAAAGAAATTTATTTATCTCCTTGGGAGACTACAAATAGTGTAATTACCATGTAACCAGAAGCTATTGTTATTTAGAATGTGCTTTTCATTTAATAATTATAGATCATTCACCATTATTCATTAAAATAAGTCAAGACTTGACCAGGCAGATTCAGGTGCAGCCACCTAAGTCCCCATGGCCCACTTTGCCTCCATCTGCTCCAGTTTACAGTCTGTCTTGCCAGTGTCTCCTATACCATTGTGTTTGTTTTGTTCATCATCCCCTCTAAAGCCTCACACAATGCTTACTACTGAGAAGGCACACTAAAATGTTGAGTAGTTGTGACTGGGTGTGGTGGCTCACACCTGAAATCCCAGCACTTTGGGAGGCCTTGAGCCCAGGAGTTCAAGACCACCCTAAATAACATGACAAAGCCTCATCTCTACAAAAAATACAAAAATTAACCAGGTGTGGTGGTACATAACTGTGGTCCCAGCTACTCTGGAGACTGAGGTGGGACGATGGCTTGAGCCCCAGGAGGTCGAGGCTGCAGTGAGCCTTGATTATGCAACTACACTCCAGCCTGGGTGACAGAGTAAAATCCTGAATAAATGCTGTCTGCATATGTTAAAATAATCAAGCTGTCTTTGTTTCTAAATTTTCTTACATTTTAAATTTTTTTTAAAATCGAGTTGGTCTCTCCCTATTCCAAATTTTAGTACTTAAGGGGGATTTGGGGTAAAGTTAGTTTCATTGCATAGGGCTTTTCAGAGGCTAACAATGAAAACACGTTCCTGAACTTCCAAATGTGTACTATGAGGAGAGAGAGGGAGAGACACTGGTAAAATCACCACAAGCACCCCTGTGAGCAGCTTTCTTCTGGTGTGGGACCATGGGTCTCAATCTATCAGGGTGCTAATGATATTAGCAGGATTGAGCCTGCAGTCTTCCTTACTTGCCCCTACTGGCCATGATCATGTAGGTATGTATATGTATACACACACACACATATATATACACATATACATACATAGATATACATACATACATAGAACTACTTAAATAAATCCCCATATGTCTTCCGAGGAGATGGAAGAAATTTCATTTGGATACCAATTATGACTGTCGCTGATAAACAATACATTCGTGATTTGAAACAAATATGTAGACATTCACATACTTTAAGCCACATTTGTACCATTAGAGATTAATATATACAAGCCATCTGAAAGACCCTTGAGAACTACCAGTGAATTCTGGACCTCTCTTGAGGGAAATTAGACATGAATGGTTTGTGTGTGGAACGAGTAACACCAGAATTTCTGTTGACTGGAAACATATTCAAGTGAACTTGTTCTCAGTTTCCATCAGTAGCTTTTTTCTTCTCTGTTTTCCCCAGCAGAGTAAAAGGATTTCTGGGAACTGTGAGATTAGGTATTAAATCTCCGTCTTTCTCCTCAGTCTTTCTGCGTCCCTGAAGCATCTTTTCCTAGCGGTCGATGGTAATTCAGGAGGATGCACTGAATCCATGTCAGGGTTAACACAGCTGGGCATCAGTTCCTTGGATATGAGCCTTTCTTTTAAGAGACTCAGTCATGGTCTGACTATTCCTTTTTGTTCTTCCTTTCCTCACAGCACCCTGGAGGGGTATTATGTGGATGATGCCCTGCAGGGCCAGGGAGTTTACACTTATGAAGATGGGGGCGTTCTCCAGGGCACGTATGTAGACGGAGAGCTGAACGGTCCAGCCCAGGAATACGACACGGATGGGAGACTGATCTTCAAGGGGCAGTATAAAGATAACATTCGGCATGGAGTGTGCTGGATATATTACCCAGTAAGTCTTGTGACTGTTCACTCTGCTGGAAAGTAACATATTGTGACTCTTCACAATGAAGAGTAAAATGTATTCTGTGTTAGAACTTGTGAGCTGTGAAACCTGAGAGTCACCATAGCTGATGCCAAGAGTTTATAAGGCATGCCCTCTCACTGTTACTTAGATTGTAACAATCTAATTGGCTTAGATTGTTGGCTCTTGAATTCATTATTAATTATTTTTCACTGTTGTTTTGGAAAGGAGTAATTAATCATGATTAAAACAAATTGGGGCAAATTGGTTTTATTGTATCGCTAATAAAGGCAAAATGTATTGCTTTAAATTCTTTTGGCACATAGGAGATGGAGAAAATTTCATTGTTGCTATTAGTTTTATTCCTTGTTTCTCATATGCAAAAACCAGTCCAGCAATGTTTAATGTGTGGGAGCTTACTGAATTGTGTTACTTGATTTTACAATTCCACTAACTACTTTTTAAGGTGGTTTATGGTTTACATTGCTTAAATTGAAGTGGTTAAAATTAACTTACCATTGAGTATTTAACAGCATTTTATGATATTTCTGGAGTCTATTAAGGTAAAAAGATATGGCAGAACCCGTGGTTAGAAACTAATGCTCTAATGCTTGTTTGCGTTTCAAATGTCTCATTTATTGTTAGTGAATTTCCAGAAAATGTTTCAGAAAATAAACATTAGAAAACATTTCTATTTTTATTTTATTTTGTTTGTTTGTTTGTTTGTTTACTGAGACAGGGTCTTGCTCTGTTGCCAGGCTGGAGTGCAGTGACATGATCTTGGCTCACTACAAGCTCCGCCTCCCAGACTCAAGCCATCTTCCCACTTCGGCCTCCTGAGTAGCTGGGATTACAGGCATGTGCCACCACACCTGGCTGATGTTCTTTTGTGTGTTTTTTTTTTTTTTTTAGAGACACAGTTCCTCCATATTGCCCAGGCTGGTCTTAAACTCCTGGGCTCAAGCAATCCACCTGCCTTGGCCTCCTGAAATGCTGAAATTACAGGCATGAGCTACTGTGCCTGGCCAGAAAGTATTTTACTTAGTATTTTATTTTGTTCATAACTTAAGTCAAAATACTTTTTTGTTTTGTTTTGTTTTGTTTTGAGACGAAGTCTTACTCTGTTGCCCAGGATGGAGTGCAGTGGTGCCATCTCAGCTCACTGCAGCCTCCGCCACCTGGTTTCAAGTGATTCTCCTGCCTCAGCCTCCCAAGTAGCTGAGATTACAGGAACACACCACCATGCCCAGCTAATTTTTTGTATTTTTAGTTGAGATGGAGTTTCACCATTTTGGCCAGGCTGATCTCAAACTCCTGACCTCAGGTGATTTCCCTGCCTCGGCTCCCAAAGTGCTGGGATTACATGCATGAGCCACCACGCCTGGCCAAAATACATTTTTTTTTACTCCAAAACCTTATGATTAAAAAGTGCTAATAAAAATAAATGATCAATTCCATATATAACAGGAAAAGTAACCCCACCTAAATTCACTTACACATTATTGTTCTTAAAAAATAAGTTATAATCTAGGAATAGGGCATAAGAAAAGAATATTGTAAAACATTTTCTGAGAATTGCTAAAGCATTTAAATGTCCTCTTGGTGGGATCTGGGATAGATCAAAAGTGGTAACGTACTGCATAGGAGAAGACGAGCAGAAGGATGGGAAGTGGTGGAGATGCTGCCCAGGTTTCAGGAGGACTGAAACCTGGCCTTGTGAGTAGCCAGGGTGAGCAGCTTGCTGCCCAGTGCTGGGGCGCTGCTCACGTGACAGTGTATCTTGAAGTCAGGAGAAGTGGAACTCCCTACATAGAGATGGGTATAGGAAAGAGGCAAAGGGGTGGATTACCAGATTCTCCTACTACCTATCATTTTACTTGTGACTATAGTCAATGAAAGTCCCTAGATGGGATAAAAGATGCACTGAGATTGGTGAATGGATTGGCCTCACTCAATGTGTTTGCATTTTGAAAACCAAAAATATACCTACATTTTCATCTTTAGCCTTGATTATCTTATTAAATCCCAAAGAAAACTCTGCCTTAGGAAGGAGAATTGGTGAGCAAAAAAAGCAGTCTTTGTCCTCTCAACCCCCACCCAGTAGAGAAATGGGTGTCAGTAAGTGTCAGACCCTGGCTGCTCACCATTCAAATGAATGATTTCTCTCCCCACGGGGAGGAACCAGTCAGCAGAGGAGAGAAAGCCATTTCTCCCCCACACTCCCTGATACAGCAGATGAGGAAATTTCTGTAACAGCCTAAAGCAGAAACAAGGGGAGAAAAAAAATGATGATTTTCCCTGTATTCTGTATTTGTAAGCTCACTCTAAGAACAGATTATTTCTTTCAAAAATTTACCTTGAAAAAGTTTTTTATATAAAGTTTTTAATTAAAATATATAACTCCTTTTGGAAATAAATGAAGAATTTCTACTTTATCATTCTGGACAAATAAATCCACTCCCTCTGAAACCAGAAATTTAAACATTTAAGGGGAAAGGTGTGAGACCCTAGAAAGACAGACTTTTGTTTTAAATAAATAGTAATGTTGGCTTATGTTAGTCATGGCATATAAGAAGCACAAATGCTCTTTCACCCTTCCACTGAATAATCATCACTAAAAGCCTGAAGGCAGATCTTGCAGGAGGTATCATCTCCATTTATACTCAATTATTAAGAATTAGCTTGAAGAGAAGAAAGCAATGAATATATCCCTAGTGCACTTTTTTTTTTTTTTTTTTGAGACAGAGTCTTGCTCTTTAACGAGGCGCCAGGTTGGAGTGCAGTGGTGCGATCTCGGCTCACTGCAACCTCCGACTCCCAGATTCAAGCAATTCTCCTGCCTCAGCCTCCCAAGTAACTGGGACTACAGATGCGCGCCACCACGCCCAACTAATTTTTATATTTTAGTAGAGATGGTGTTTCACTATGTTGGCCAGGATGGTCTCAATCTCTTGACCTCATGATCTGCCCTCCTCGGCCTCCCAAAGTGCTGGGACTACAGGCGTGAGCCACCGGGCCCTGATCCCTAGGGCACTTTCTAATCATGAAAAATGCTTCTAAGTATTTTTCTATCTATGCAAGTGCCATGATTCATTTTTTAATTTATAGCCCTTTTCCTCCAAAGGCAAAAAAAAAAAAAAAAAAGGCAGCTTTTGGGATCACTCAAAAGTCATCCTACATGACTGACTTTCAGTGGCTAGCTGTTCCTAGATCTTTGAGTTGGGGAAATTAACTAAACTGTTAAAAGATGTCACAGCATTACTGTTGTTGTATCAAACCCACAGAGGTCTTAAATTTTCAGAGTTCTACCATGAGGACCTTCTGGATGGAAAAATAAAGAAACATTTCTGCCATCCTAGATGAAATTATTCATTACTTTTTGGTAATCCAGTTCAATCTAAAAAGCATTTATGAATCACCTACTGTGTCCCTACCACTTATCAAGATACAGGATTATATAATAGCCTCTTCCCTAAAATACTCAATGACCCTTAGGAATGAAGTAAATGAAAGTGTTAAGCATGAAACTAAGTGGGCCTCTCTGCTAAAAGGAGGCAAAAGGGAACAGGAAATAGAGTGGGAAGAAAGAATTGAGATGGGAGTGGAATTTAGTTGCTCTTTTTACACTTTTCCTTCTAATTCCAAAAAAGATGATAGTATAAGAGTCTCAGAAAGTCAGTGTCCAGACGTCCTTTGTTTGTCTCTAATAAAGTGCAGTCAGCCCTCTTTACTCGTGTAAACTAAATTAATTCTTAAGCACATTTGAACTGAAGATTTTCTTAACACACTAGAAATCCAAAATTTAACAATAAGAAGGGAAATCATATGAATAATGGGTAAGAGTGTCTTGCAACAGATCTTCATCATATTTGATTTTGGCCAAAAATAACATTTAGTTACATTTCCTTTAAATGTTGGTAACTGATGTTACAAATATCAAAGAAACTTTGTTTCTTAGAGGGCAAACCAAGATAGAGTATCAATAACTTGTCCTGGATTACAAACTGCAACTGAATCTCCCACTCTGTAAATCAGGCCTACCTGCCCCAAATGCATATGACTTTCTAGCAATATATTTGTATGAAGCTGGATGAGGAGCTGTGCATCATGTTTTTCTTACCCATGTGAAAAGCCCTGGGTTCCTAAACTGTTAATATCCCTATTGGTGCTGTATTAATAATGGGAGTGCAAAAGAGAAATTTCTTGGAACTCATGTCCTAGACATACTATATATAATATTTTCTGGTTTTTGGTTTCTCCCATCAGGATGGAGGAAGCCTGGTAGGAGAAGTAAATGAAGATGGGGAGATGACTGGAGAGAAGATAGCCTATGTGTACCCTGATGAGAGGACCGCACTTTATGGGAAATTTATTGATGGAGAGATGATAGAAGGCAAATTGGCCACCCTTATGTCCACTGAAGAAGGGAGACCTCACTTTGAACTGATGCCTGGAAGTAAGTTGAATCTGCTTCAGATGGGTTGCTCCAATTCCAAAGCAGGTTGTTAGGGCTGATTTGAAAGAAGCTTCTTTTCTTTTCCTCTCTGTATAGTTCTCTTTAATCATGTATTAGTCAGATTTTATTGCATAGCAGACACTGCAACTTCCCAGTGGTTTACAACAGCAACCACAGCTCTGCTGAGCAGCTGTGCCCCAGCTGGCTGAGGCTGGGCTTGGGGGGCTAGACTGGACTTGAGGCTTCTGGTCAGGTTGGAGTCAGCTCTCTCTGTCTTAATTCTGGAGCCTAGTCTGAAGGGACAGTGGCAATGTGGGGCAAGATTTTCCCACAGTGGATCATAGAAGTGTAAGAGCATAAGCTGATAACTGTATGCCTTTTGAAACCTCACCTTGGAACTGACATGGTGCCACTTTCACCCGCTTTTCACTCGTCAAAGCAAGTCACGTGGCCAAGCCAGACATCAGTGAGACAGAGAAATTACACGATACACATTAGTGGGAGATATTGGAAAGTCACGTCACAAAGGGCATAGGTATATAATTCTCATATAGGGAGGGAATAAAGAAATGATGGCAGTAATTCAATTGATTTCAAATGATTCTCTCTCCAAAAAACTGCACTGTGATAATAAAGAACCAAATCAAGTAGATCTGTAAACTGTAAACTTGACAAGCCTGAGCTGTGACTGGAAAATATAAATGCATATTACTGGCATCTCTGCAGAGCCCAACATCTTCCATGGAGCACATACTCTGTGTTATGATTGAACCCAATGGAATCCATATTTTAAAAAGGATTTTTTTTTTCTTTTTAGAAGTACAACATGTCACACTAAACATTTTTTCTGAATATAAAATTACTAAGTATAGAAAATCTGGAAAAAACAGGAAAACATACAAAGAAAAATCAAGAGTTTGCATTTTGAGTGGCACAGCTTAAGAAAGCTATTTGAATTGGTCTGATTCCTTGAAAACAATATATGCATGTATTTCTGATCCAGGTTTTGTTACAGGGAGAAAAAAAAAAGAAAAGATAATAAATCTAGATATTAATAGGCTTAAATAGTATTTAGTTATTTGGGATCTGAAGAAGAATCTCCAAAGGAAGGTTGTCCAAAAGTGGAAAATTTAGCATTTATATTTAGGTCCAATTTGGGTTGCTTTAAATGTCTTTTTTGTTTTTTTAAGTTAAAAATGGAGACAGTCTAAATGCAATGTGGGATTCTGGATTGGATCCTGGAAGAGAAAAAGGACATTAGTGGAAAAACTGGTAAAATCTAAATTAAGTCTAGAGTTTAGTACATAGTAATGTATCTGTGTTGGCTTCTTAATTTTGAGAAATGTACCATGCACTGTAAGAAGTTAACATTAGGATAAACAGTGAGAATCCTCCTTGCTGTCTTTGTGACTTTTCTGTATACAGTCATAGGCCCATAACAACTGTGGTATCATAAGATTAAACCATATTTTTGTTTTTATTTTATTTTATTTTTAAGAGACAGGATCTCACTCTGTTGCCTGGACTGGAGTGTACTGGTGTTATCATAGCTCACTGCAGCCTTCAGCTCCTGGGCTCAAGCAATCCTCCTGCCTCAGCCTCTCCAGTAGCTAAGACTACAGGCACGCACCACAATGCCCAGCTAAATATTTATAATTTTTTTTTTCTGTAGAAACAGGGTCTTGCTGTGTTGCTCAGGCTGGTTTCAAACTCCTGGCCCAAGCAATCCTCCTCTCTCAGAGTTGCATAGCACTGGGATTACAGCCATAAACTACTGCACCCAGCTAAGATTATACTATATTTTTACTGTATCTTTTCTATGGATAGATATGTGTAGATACTCAAATCCTTACCATTAGGTTACTGTTGCCTACAGTATTCCCTATAGTAACATGCTGTACAGGTTTGGAGCCTAGGAGCAATAGGCTCTAGCATTTATTAATAGCCTAGGTGTGTAGTAGGCTATACCATCTAAGTTTGTGTGAGTACACTCTATGATGTTCGCATAATGACCAACTCGCTTCATGACACATCTCAGAATATGTCCCCATCAGGAAGTGATGCATGTCTTGTATTTGAAATTATTCCAAAATGAAAAGTTTATTAAAAAAAAAAAAGGGAAGCACTAATCTTTGAACTACAAACTCTGATATCTATACCCTTAATCTATGTTCTGAAAGGAGACACTGTTATAATTTTTAGAAATGAGATTAAGAACAGGGGAGGATCCCAATTGGTGATGACAATTTTAAAACTTGAGAAGTGTCAGCATTTTTAGTGGCAGGTGCCTGAATTTAAGAATCACCTAATTTCAGACCTAGCTCTAACATTTACTATATTATCCTTGGGGAAGTTATTTATTCTTTCAGAACCTGTTTCTTCATTATCAAATATGGATATGAGCACCTACCATAAAATACCATAATGAAAGTTACTGTTATTACATTCTTCCTGCTATAAATAAGAAACAGTAGGCCGGTCCTGGTGCCTCATGACTATAATCCCAGCACTTTGGGAGGCCAAGGCGGGTGGATCACTTGAGGTCAGGAGTTTGAGACCAGCCTAGCCAACATGGGGAAACCCCATTTCTACTGAAAATACAAAAATTAGTCGGGCATGGTGGTGGGCACCTGTAATCCCAGCTGCTCAGGAGGCTGAGGCAGGAGAATCGCTTGAACCCGGGAGGCGGAGGTTGCAGTGAGCTGAGATCATGCCATTGCACTCCAGCCTGGGTGACAGAGCAAGACTATCTCAAAAGAAAAAAGAAGTAGCGGCGGATTCTTTAAATTCTTTCATGGATTACATGGTCGTCTGTTAACACTTGGCTCTCAGATCCAATCCATTCCTCTTTCTTTCACTGTCCGTTATTATTACAAGAGTCTGCTGCCTCTTGGGGCCTGCATTTTCCAGGCTCCTGTGCCTCTGACTTCTGTCTGAATTTGCCCAAAGGGAGGCCTGGGGACAAAGCAGGAGAAGGCAGTAGGAAGAAGCCCTCTCTGTGTCAACCAGCGTCTCCAGCAGAGGTCCCATCACCTCCTGATTCCATCTCCCATGACGAAGGCCCAGGTTCATTCCAGCCACCCCAGCTCCAGAGCTCCAGGAACACCACTGTGCCCTCTGTCCCTCCAGCCTCCAGTGGCAGCTTCCCGCTCTTGCCAATGTCTGGGCTCCTCATGGCTCCATCTGGCTTGTCAGCATTCCATCCCCCTGTGTGACCAATTCCCAGAACTGAATTATCTTTGAAACACTCAAATGGTGTATTTCTGTTGTAGACACTCACTGATTTGGATTTGTTTCTGACTTTTAGTTTGAGGTGTTCATTGGGTTTTGGGTGTACAAAAAAAGCCACTCACAAACAAACAGAAAGAGGACCTAGTAACCATTGGTAACTACTGAAGAATTGTTTAATGGGATTATGAGTCGTCCCTTAGTGTATACAATCATTTGCTTTGCAGGAGTAAGCCCTCTGGTTCTAAATCTTGTTTCCTTACCTATCAGCCTTCAGAGCATGTGTCTTCAGTGCGCTCTGTCAGGATTCTCTAAGGCTAATCCTTCACAGAGAGCCAGTGTTCGTTCTAGCGCGGTTGTGTGCCTTAGTTTCTAGACTAAATTGCTAATTGGCTTCTGAACCACTGTAATAGAAATGAGATTACTTTGTTAATGCTTTATCAAAAGCAGTACTGTTCTCCTTAATTCCAGTGAGAGAGAATTGTATTCTTCTTGAAGGTGAGAACTGCCAGGGTTCAGGTGTTGGGTTCTGCAAACTGTACCTGTAATGAAGAAAACCACCAGAAATTTTAAAACCATCATCCAATTTGATCTGACCAGAGAGATCTCAAAATTTCATGACAAAGCATTTTTGATTCCCAAGCATACTTTAAATCATTTTAATAAGGAAAATTCAGAGCAGATTGGGATGTTAAGATATGCTCTGATGGCTATTCATGAAGGCCTAAAAATAAAACTGAAGCGTAATCTAAAATGTATCCATTTAAATTGAAGAATTGCATTCTAGTTGGTATAACTTGAATAAGATTTTTGGTTTTTTAACTCTGCGTTGTCCCATGAATAGAGAGAAGTATTATAAATGCCCTTCCCTAACTCTGCACCTGTACTGATATATTTGTTTGCTTTTCAGATTCAGTGTACCACTTTGATAAGTCAACTTCATCTTGCATTTCTACCAATGCTCTGCTTCCAGATCCTTATGAATCAGAAAGGTAACTTCCTCCTTGTGGTTTCAATCACACTGTTTATGTGAAGTTAAATAAGCCTAGTGGTGGGAACTCATGCGCCTCTGCGGCTCACTGCCCAGGCTGGGTTCCAGCTCAGACCAAGCTCCTCATTAAAGTGTCCTTTTCCTTTGCAAATTCTCAAACAAATGTTTCTGTATTCTGGGGAAGAGCGTTTTTATTCTTCTGTAGAATCTGACCCTGTAAGAGAGTTTCCCCACCCATATATCACAGAACAGCTTGTGTGTCAGTCCTAGAGTAAAACCTCCAGGTAGAAAGAGCAGTTGAGGCCCAGCACGGTGGCTCATGCTTATAATCCCAGCACTTTGGGAGGCCAAGGCAGCTGGATCACTTGATGTCAGGAGTTCAAGACCAGCTTGGCTAACATGGTGAAACCCTGTCTCTACTAACAATACAAAATTAGCCGAGCATCATGGCACGTGCCTGTAATCCCAGCTACTCAGGAGGCTGAGGCACAAGAATTGCTTCAACCCGAGAGGCAGAGGTGCGGTGAGCCAAGATCTTACCACTGCACTCCAGCCTGGGTGACAGAGCGAGACTCCATCTAAAAAAAAAAAAAAAAAAAAAAAAAAAAAAGAGAGAGAGAGCAGTTGGGCCAAGCAGCCAGTATGTCCTGGCCAAGCATCCCCTTTCTTAAGCTCTGTGCTGTAGTCACATGCTGGCCCTCTAAGGGAGCATTTCATGCTCTTTAAAGCTGTAGCCTGGGCACACAGGGTGCCTCCATTTCTTCTCAGTCCAGCTGAGGTGTTCTGGCACACAAGACCATTTATTTTTTTCACTAAAAGAAGACAAGAGTGAAACAAAGAAAGTAAAAGAGGCATAAAAACATCCAGCTTATAAATGACAAGTTTCTGGTTTGTAAGCCCACTCCCAGAGGGTCACGTCCTGTTCCGCTTCATGTCTTATTTATGAGGATGCCTAAACTCTAGCTCTTGAGTCTTGGTGTGGCTTTCTCTGGTACCCGCTCTGGGATTCTTCTTATCCCTTAGCAACAGATCTGTTTATGAGTAAGCATACTATCTGAAATTGTTTTTCTCTTTGCCTCACTTTTTGTAAGCATGGCTTACCTCCCATTCAGTTTCTGTTCCCATCTGAGAAATAGGCCTCTTCCCCGATTCAACTGACAGGGCTGACCCCACAATGTCACAATGATGAATGGACTCTTTTTTGACATGAGGCTCTGGCCCACTTACAAAGGGAAGGGTTTAGCCTCTTTGTTAGCTCCGAAACACAAGACCGCAGCCATACGTGTTAGTCTTTTCTGTTATCATTGTTGTGATGGTGCTGCATACTGATGCCCACAGAACTCTCAGTGGTTTACAGAATCACACATTTTGTTTTACACTCATAGTTCTGTAGGTTGGCTGAGGTTCAGCCACTTTTGACTGGAATCAGCTAAGCTCGGCTGGCCTAGGCTAGACTCCAGGTTTCAGGTTGGGTTCAGGTCTGTTTCACATGTTTTCTTTACGAGAGAAACAGGGAGCAACAGCCCCCTAGAGCATACTCTCCTAGTGGAGACGGTGGAAAGTCTGGAGGAGGCCAGCAGAAACTTACCCGGCTCTTCACACCTGAGACCTGCCTGCAGCCTCTTCTGCCCGTGTTCTACCAGCCAAGCAGATCACATGGCCAAGCGAGAAGTCAATAGGGCAGGATATATCCTCCACCCACCCTGAGGGAGGCACCACAAGGTCACATGGAAAAATGGCAGGATGTATATAATTCTATCACAGGGAAGAAGTAGAGCTGAAAACAATAAATCAGTCTTCCAGTTCTTGACTAAGCATAAGAGCCATGTAACTAAAGTTACAGATGATCAGTTTCTGCAGGGTCATTCCATCCCAGTGTCTGATTAAATCCAGTTCCATAATTATGAGTGCCGTTTTCTTATAAACCGGTGGTTGGCAAACTTTTTCTGTGAAGGGCCACAAAGTAAATATTTCAGGCTTTGCCAGCCAGATGATATCTGTTGCAGCTACTCAATTCTGCCTTTGTAGAGCTAAAGCAGTCATAGGCAATACTAAACAAATGGGTGCAGCTGTGTCCCAATAAAACTTGACTTACAAAAATGAAGAGCAGCCAGATTGGACCCTTAGGCCATAGTTAACTGACCCCTGTTATGAACCCTTTTGCTGGGAAATGCTTTATTGGGTATATCTTATTGTTTGTCATGCTTTCATATAAAAGATTCATCTTGAGGCTTAACTAAAGCAGCCCCCTTTCCCTCCTATCTGACATTGGAAAACTTACGTATAGCTTTAATTAACTTTGAAAAAATGTTTACTTGTCCAGTAAGACAGAAAAATGGTCATCAACTAAAAACATAAAATTCTACCAAAAAGGCTGGGCACAGTGGCTCATGCCTGTAATCCCAGCACTCTAGGAGGCCGAAGTGGGCAGATATCCTGAGGTCAGGAGTTTGAGACCAGTCTGACCAACAGGGAGAAACCCTGCCTATACTAAAAATACAAAATTAGCTGGGTGTGATGGTGCGTGCCTGTAATCCCAGCTACTTGGGAAGGCTGAGGCAGGAGAATTGCTTGAATGAGGAGGCTAAAGTTGCTGTGAGCCAAGATCGAGCCATTGCACTCCTGCCTGGGCAACAAGAGCAAAACTCTGCCAAAAAAGAAAAAAAAAATCCACCAAAAAAGACTTCTTATCAGGCACTATCTTTATGAAAATATAATAATAATTTATATATTAGCAGGCAAATTTTAAACACCACTCTTAAAAGAGACATAACTACCATTTGTTTAATTTCCAATGCCAAAATATTATGGTTTAACTTTTTCTTCCTCCTTCACTTCTTAGTTGAGTTATAAATTGGCATTTTGGATTCAGCAGCTATAACGATATTTTGGCAGTTGATGAAAGGAATGGCATATCAAACTGAAAAGGTCACTATTCAACTCTGTTTTCAATTTAGGGTATATGTTGCTGAATCTCTGATTTCCAGTGCTGGAGAAGGACTTTTTTCAAAGGTAGCAGTGGGACCTAATACTGTTATGTCTTTTTATAATGGAGTTCGGATTACACACCAAGAGGTGAGTGGGGGTGACAGTGGAAAGCGTTGGTTAAAGGGCTTTGCTTCCAACCAAATCCCTTTACGTTATAGTATTCACTAGGAATTTAAAGAGACAGATTGGCTTATTTGTAAAATTGATTGGACATTTTCCTCCTCTTCATTTTAAGCCTTATTATGATTTTTTTAAAGTTCTACAGCTGTTTTATAGAGAGTAGGGTGATATCATCAAGACAGTAATTGGCATATTGGACTATAGCAGAGTCTAAAAAAGTGAGATCCAGTCAGACTCTGCAAATAATTAACTTATGGCCTTGGCTGGGGTGCTTTATAGGAAGGCTCCCTACATCTTTCTGTGCAAAAACCATACTATAGCCTGCATTTTATCAGGAAGAGTTATTTTGCCAAAAGAATTAAAAATAAAACATTAAAGAGTTGAATCACCTCCTGCCTTTAAGATATAATCTTTTATATGTTTCAAAGACTTCATATATGTTTTTTGTTTTTGTTTCTTCACTTTACAATTAATTTCCCTAAGTGTCTGCCTAAGGGCAAAAGTTTGATGTTTTTTCCACGGCCTATGCACCTTCCTGACTTCTATTACATGTATGGGACTTAAGCTTATGGCTAATATTCCACATTTATGTCTTCATGTTTGCGTTTATTCCTATGGAACAGTAAGAGGGAAAATGCTGTGAAATTAACAGAGGGAAAATGCTGTGAAATAATAAAGTTATTACACTTTCTTTTTTTTTTTTTTTTTTTTTTTTTTTGAGACAGAGTTTCACTCTTATTGCCAGGCTGGAGTGCAATGGCGCGATCTCGGGTCACTGCAACTTCCACCTCCCAGGTTCAAGCAATTCCCCTGTCTTAGCCTCCCGAGTAGCTGGGAATACAGGCATGAGCCACCATGCCCAGCTAATTTTGTATTTTTAGTAGAGATAGCATTTCTCCATGTTGGTCAGGCTAGTCTTGAATTCCCAACCTCAGGTGATCTGCCCGCCTCGACCTCCCAAAGTGCTGGGATTACAGGCATGAGCCACCGTGCCCAGCCAGGTTATTATACTTTCAAAGCAGTTGCACAGGCACACCCAGCAGATGATGGTGATGTATTCAAACTGCACTGTGGTCTGTCAGACTGTGTCCCATGCAAAGACCAGACCTCTGTCATCAATCCAGAGAAATTCAGCACATGAAAGGTAACTTTAGGATATGGATATATTATTTACTTACTCATTTTACTTCATATAGAGAAACAGAAGCCTAGAGAGATTATACAACTTGCTTAAGATCAAAAATACAGCAAATAGCAGAGTTCAAGTAGGATTTCAAAGAGCTGAATCTGGCTTTGTGCTGAACCTCACTATGCTCTATTGCATAAATGAACATGACACCCTTCTTGCCCTGATGAAATTTATATTCTGTTGGAAGATAAGAAAAATACACAACTAATGGCAGCATGAGGTCAATGGTACCAAGTGCCACACATCAGTATCATATGACTGGTTTTGGAATATTAAGATCCATGACGGTTTTTTCCACTTTTGATCACTGTTGTATCCCCTGCACCTAGAATAGTGCCTGGCACATGATACTGCTTAGTAAACATCTTTTGAGGGAATATCATATATGAATAAAGGCACAATTACAATTTAGCTGTGGAGGAAATGGTATACCTTGAAAGTCAACAGTTTTGTATGAAAATGTCATCCTGTTGGCTCCAAAAGGCTGGACTGCTGTCATCAGTAGCTCCTGGGGTGAGTCAGTCAGGAATGGTTTGGAGAAGGGACGAATGAGAGTTACACTGTTAGTAAGCCCTGTCGTGGGTAATTGATGGCTGCCTGCTGATCACAGTGATTTCCCACCTGTAACAAAGGCAGAGGACCTCCCTACAGTACATTCTTGCATCCCTTAACGTTTCTGGTTCCATTTGTGTTCTTCGTTTTTTCTTTTGCCTCCTCTTTTTTTTTTTTTTTTTTTTGAGACGGAGTCTGGCTCTGTTGCTCAGGCTAGACTGCAGTGGGGCTCTAGAGTGCAGTCGGCTCACTGGAACCCCCACCTCCTGGGTTCAAGCAATTCTCCTGCCTCAGCCTCTCAAGTAGCTGGGATTACAGGCGCCCGCCACTGCTCCTGGCTAAATTTTGTATTTTGTTTTTTCTTTTTATGTATATTCTTCTCTAAACTGGTTTAAATTTTGTATTTTTAGTAGAGACGGGTTTTCACCATATTGGCCAGGCTGGTGTTGAACTCCTGACCTCGTGATCCACCTGCCTTGGCCTCCCAAAGTGCTAGGATTACAGGAATGAGCCACCGAGCACTGCCTTGCCTCCTCATCTTTATCTACATTTAATTAAAGTTATCTAGTTATGTGTGTATCTATCAGGGATTTTAAATCCCTTTTTTTTCCATATAGAACATGGAATAATTAATAAATAGTAGAGCTGCCTGGCACTAACCACACATGTCCTTTGCACACACAAAGTGTGTGCAGAGATACCTTGTTTTGTTTTGTTTTTTCATTTTGTACTGCTCAAACCTTGAAGTTTTCACTGAGTGTGGTGGCTCACACCTGTAATCCCAACACTTTGGAAGGCTGAGGTGGGCAGATCACCTGAGATCAGGAGTTCGAGACCAACCTGGCCAACATGGTGAAACCCCGTCTCTACTAAAAATACGAAAACTAGCCAGGCGTGGTGGTACACACCAGTAGTTCCAGCTACTTGGAAGGGTGAGGCACAAGAATCACTTAAACACAGGAGGCAGGGATTGCGGTGAGCCTAGATCACGCTACTGCACTCCAGCCTGGGAGAGGAGTGAGACTCTGTCTCAAAAAGAAAAAAATTTTAAAAAAGATAAATGAGTTAATATCTCAGATGTCCTTTGAACTTTGGGGAGAAAGTTCCTCTCTAAAGCTAGCTTTCTTGTTTTCTGCAGGTTGACAGCAGAGACTGGGCCCTTAATGGGAACACCCTCTCCCTGGATGAAGAAACGGTCATTGATGTGCCTGAGCCCTATAACCACGTATCCAAGTACTGTGCCTCCTTGGGACACAAGGCAAATCACTCCTTCACTCCAAACTGCATCTATGATATGTGAGTATTATCCCAAGCAGGTGGGAGAAATCTATGCCTCAGGGCCCTGAGACTTAGGAGGGCAGTAGAAGGTGTTATTTTTGTCTCAGATAAAGGCTGCTTCATCCGAATAACCATGGGTCCTCGCCATTGGCCTCAGGGTTATGACTTGAAACTCAAAATCTAAACAGCTTCACTCTATGGCTTTGGCAATCTAAGAAATGGAAAGTGCTTTGAAAAGGATTGAAATGCTATGGAAATAGTATCCCTAGTGGTTGCTGTTTTATAGCTGCTTAATTTGTCCTTCAGTTTTCTCATTATGGACAGTTAAAGATAGTGTTATTTGAAATGACAGTAAAAATTGAAATTACTCTGCACAATGGAGAAGATGAGGGAGCCCTTTTTTTTTTTTTTTCTTTGAGATGGATTTTCCCTCTTGATGCCCAGGCTGGAGTGCAATAGCACAATCTCAGCTCACTGCAACCTCCGCCTCCCAGGTTCAAGTGGTTATCCGGCCTCAGCCTCCCAAGTAGCTGGGATTACAGGCATGCACCATCGCACCCAGCAAATTTTTTTGTATTTTTACTAGAGATGGGTTTTCACCATGTTAGGCTGGTCTCAAACTCCTGACCTCAGGTGATTCACCCACCTTGGCCCCCCAAAGTGCTGGGATTACAGGTGTGAGCCACCACACCCGCCCAGGAGCTCTTTTCTGATGTGAAAGGAAGAAGTAAAATGAAGTCCTAAGCCTAGGGCATGACATCTCAGTGTTGGAAGAGACCTATAAAATCAGAGTCCCTATTATTTGATAATAAAAAGGAATGAAGTACTGATATATGCTACAACATGGATGAGAATTGTAGACACTATTCTAAGTGAAAGAACATATGATCCCATTTATATGAAATGTCCAAAATGCAGGAAATCCATAGAGATAGAAAGTATATGAGTGGTTCCCTAGGGCTGGGGAGGGTGATGACGAGTGTCTGCTGATGGGTATGAGATCTCATTGTGGTGTGATGAAAATGTTCTAAGGTGAGTGTCCTAAAATTAGATGATGGCGATGGTTGCAGAATTTTTTGTATATTTGTGATATTCAGTGGCTGAAAGGCCACTGAATTATCTGCTTCAAAAGGGTAAATATATATAAAGGAGTACATATGTTAATACTCTGTATATAAATGATATATTAACAAAGCTGTTATTTTTTTAAAAAATCAAATAATCCTCTTAGAATTTGAGCCTCCTCTTCCATCTGCTCATTGAACCTCTTCTTGGAAACCTCCATTGGTGTCGAGCTTACATTATCCACAAAGGTAGCTGTCCAGACAAATGAAACAGATGTTACAAAATTAGCTTCTGGGCTCTGATGACTAGAAAGTTCTTTTTTTTTTTTGGAGATGGAGTCTTGCTCAGTCGCCCAGGCTGGAGTACAATGGTGTGATCTTGGCTCACTGCAACTCCTGGGTTCAAGCGATTCTCCCGCCTCAGCCTCCTGAGTAGCTGATAGTACAGGCACCTGCCATCATGCCTGGCTAATTTTTGTATTTTTGTAGAGCTGGGGTTTTACCATGTTGGCCAGGCTAGTTTTGAACTCCTGACCTCAGGTGATCTGCCCACCTTGGCCTCCCAAAATGTTAGGATTACAGGCGTGAGCCACCGTGCCCAGCCCAGAAAGTTCTTTATATTGAGCCCAAACGGGTTTCCCTGTATTCAGCCCTTGGCCCTAATTGTCTGCCTTTCTTTCCTGTGTCCCATGTCAGCCTCTGTTTTACATGGTAGCCCTACAGACACTTTAGTAGTCTTTACATGACCCCTGAATGTGTTCTTCCCAAAGCCAAACATCTCTGACTATTCTCTAGATGATGTAATTGGGATTTTTTGTACCATCATAATTGCTCTCCTTAGATTGGTCTGAGAATGCCAGCTCTTCTTGGGAGCGGTAAGCTGTATGCAGCCTTTTCTGCTCAGTTGTAGCTTGCAGTCCCTCAGTCATCTTGCTTGTTAGCATAAGCAGAATCAGATCATGTTCATTTCATCTGTAGGAAAATTGCCAGGATTTGGAGGTTCCTCAAGAATGTCCCTTCCTGCATCCGTGAAATGGCTTAAAAATTTTCCTGGCAGCGATTTGGTCTCCTTGGCAGCCCGTAACAAGCACTGAAGCTGCAACTTCTGTTTAAAGGACGGGTGGAAATGGCAAAGGACATGTGTCATGTGAAATGAAACTGACACTGTGATTAACGCCAAGGCTTTCATGGCCAGGGTGAATTAGGCCAAAGCGTCATTCCAAGCTGCACACAGCTTAACAACAACCCTTTAAAGCGGTGGTAACAATCATAAATGCTACTTAAGACTACTCCTTTAAAATAAACCAGGTTGTTGGTTTCATTGCAAGGACATGATTTTTCTCACCAAAAGGAAGGAGACAAAACAAGGTTTCATTTGTACAAAATCAAGTCCCTGTACTCTGCAGGTTTTCATTTTGTTTATTGCTGTTTTGACTTTGTTTGCAAGCCCAGGGTGACCAAATCTTAGTTATTTGGTATGATGAGAAGACTACTCGAATAATAACCAAATATAAAATTCAGATAATTCATGGGGCTTTCATTTGTTTCAAAAATCATTGGTATTGATATGTACATTTTTTTTTTCTTGAGGTGGAGTTTCGCTCTTGTTGCCCCGGCTGGAGTGCAATGGTGTGATCTTGGCTCACTGCAACTTCCGCCTTCCAGGTTCAAGCAGTTATCCTGCCTCAGCCTCCCAAGTAGCTGGGATTACAGGCATACACCACCACACCTGACTAATTTTTGTACCTTTAGTAGAGACAGGTTTTTACCATGTTGATCAGGCTGGTCGTGAACACCTGACCTCAGGTGATCCACCTGCCTTGGCCTCCCAAAGTGCTGGGATTACAGGTGTAAGCCTCCACGCCTCTACCTGGTATGCACACTTTAACATAAACAAAACACTTCCATAAGCTGTTTTAACTGCCTTCTAGTACAAAGTGCCAAATGGACAAATAGATAAGAACTGCTTTCCTAAGCAACCTGTAGACAAGGGGCTAAACCAGTTTGGCACAGAGGTTCGGTTTAACTGCTAATTGTGTAGCTATGGTTTACAGACCACTTACTCCAGGCTGGTACTGTGCTAGATGCTCTTTATGCATTCTCTTATTCAGTCCTCCTAGAAATTCAGTGAGGCCACTGCCATCACCATCTGGAATCAGACAGGAAAAGCAGGTCTCTGAGGCAGAGAGGTTAAGTGCTCTTAACCGCTGTGTCTTCAGGCCATCTTTAACAATCAACACCTGAAATGATTCTTTCTTTTCAGTATGCCTGTTAGCCACACTCTGAAAATGATGATGATAGTGAGCAGGAACATGAAAATAAAAGAGGATTATAAGAGAAGCTTTAGGTCTGGAAATTAAACACAGGGTCTGTTTTTTGTTTTTGTTTTTCAGTGTACCAGAGCTGTATTTTAGGAACTTTTTTTTAGTGAAATATGTTAATTTTTTTTTTTTTTCCCGAGCCAGGGTCTCTGTCATCCAGGTTGGAGTGCAGTGGCCCGATATCAGCTCACTGCAACCTCTGCCTCTCAGGCTCAAACGATCCTCCCACCTCAGCCTCCCAAGTAGCTGGTACCAACAGGTGCACACCACCACCCCCAGGCTAATGTTTTGTATTTTTGATAGAGACAGAGTTTTACCATGTTGCCTAGGCTAGTCTTGAACTCCCAAACTCAGGTGTCTGCCCGCCTCAGCCTCCCAAAGTGGTGGGATTACAGGCATGAGCCGTGCACCCAACCAAATGAAATATTTCAACTTAAGCAGAGTTGTGATTTTCATAAGGAATTCTTGAATCCACAGTCCATGCATCTTGTTTGTGGTGGAGTGCAGGTTGATAATTCTGCTGACTTGTGTGCTCACATAGGCAAAACATGCATGCTCGCGGGCAGGCAGTAGCCAGTATTAGTGGAATCCTACTTTGTGCCAGGCACCGCATAAGGTGCTTTCTGTATGTGGGCCCATTTTGTCATGACAAAGACCCTGTGGGATAACTGTTACTAGTATTATCATGATTTTACAAATGAGGAAAGTGAGATTCAGAGATATGAGGTGGACTTTTCAAGAGGATGCAGTAAAAATGTGTGGCATCAGGACTCACACCAGAGTCTTCTTACACCAAGTTAGGTGTCCTTTCCACGGCCTCCCAAAGTGCTGGGATTACAGGCATGAGCCACCATGCCCGGTCACCAAGCACCAATCTAATTTAGGGCCTGGAACCTTCTCCTTTGCTGTCTCGCCAACCTTTGTCCAAAATATGACTATAAACTGGGTGCAGTGGCTTACACCTGTAATCCTAGCACTTTGGGAGGCCAAGGTGGGCCGATGACTTGAGGCCAGGAGTTCAAGACCAGCCTGGCCAACATGGCAAAACCCCGTCTCTACTAAAAATACAAAAAAATCAGCCAGGCATGGTAGTGCACACCTGTAATCCCAGCTACTCCGGAGTCTGAGACATGAGAATCGCTGGAACCTGGAAGGTGGAGGTTGCAGTGAGACGAGATCGTGCCACTGCACTCCAGCCTTCACAACAGAGCAAGACTCTGTCTCAAAAAAAAAAAAAAGACTATAAATGAATAAGATTGATTTGACTAGACACATATAAAAACCTTCCTGGCCGGGCACGGTGGCTCAAGCCTGTAATCCCAGCACTTTGGGAGGCCGCGGCGGGTGGATCACGAGGTCAAGAGATTGAGACCATCCTGGTCAACATGGTGAAACCCCGTATCTACTAAAAATACAAAAAACATTAGCTGGGCATGGTGGCGTGTGCCTATAATCCCAGCTACTCAGGAGGTTGAGGCAGGAGAATTGCCTGAACCCAGGAGGCGGAGGTTGCGGTGAGCCGAGATCACGCCATTGCACTCCAGCCTGGATAACAAGAGCAAAACTCCGTCTCCAAAAAAAAAAAATCTTCCTGGCCAGGCCTTACATATATCCCTTTCAGCAGCTGTTAGGTGAGCTAAGTCTACTTACTGCGTATTTATCTGCCTGTTCTGCAGGGAGCTGTGCAGTTGAACAGGGCTGGGAGCCTTTGGCAAATGAACATAGCCATAGTGTTAGCCTCGTTTCTGGTCCCGAGAGGACTTGTTATAGGGAGGAGATACTGCTCCCTTCACAGGATGCTTCACAGGAAAATACTAAATAAGCACGTTCGAAGAGAGGTCTAGACTTCCCTCTTGGGAAGAAGTCTTCATCTACTTTCATGCTAGAATGAATAGGGTGGAATACAGAGTTTTTGTCTTTGAAAATCCACAGGGCTGCCGGGTGCAGTGGCTCACCCCTGTAATCCCAGAACTTCAGGAGGCCAAGGTGGGCGGATCATGAGGTCAGGAGATCAAGACCATCTGGCTAACACAGTGAAACCCTGTCTCTACTAAAAATAATTTTTAAAAAATTAGCTGGGCATGGTGGTGGGCACCTGTAGTCCCAGCTACTTGGAAGGCTGAGGCAGGAGAATCGCTTGAAGGTTGCAGTGAGCCAAGATCGTGCCACTGCACTCCAGCCTGGGCCACAGTGAGACTCTGTCTTAAAAAAAAAAAAAATCCTCAGGACTTTTTCTTACAACTCCAAAAGCACTCTGGTGAAGCCTACTGCCTGAGGTACAGCCAGGTAATCTGATGCTGCTGGCCAGACAAGCGCAAATGCTGGCAGGCTACACTGGATCTGATTTCTCATTAAGGACAGATTTTTGTTGTAATCATGATTGTTGGTTTATAAATGCAAGGTGGTAAATATGCTTTAAAAAAAAAAAAAAGAGCAGTTCTTTTCAAACTTTAATATACCAGTGGATCACCTGGGGGTGTCGCTAAAATGCATATTCCAATCCAGCAGGTCTGGGATGGGGCCGAGATGCTTCATCTCGGGTGAAACTGATGCTGGGTGACCACACTTTGGGCACTTACCAGGCAAGCTGGGGAAGAGCGCCTGGGGGTGATTCCTGTATCAGCCTCTCCCTAGCCTTTGCTTCCAACCTCCTCATCTGGCCCAGGAATGACTGTATGCATCTTGATGTTTAGGTTTGTCCACCCCCGTTTTGGGCCCATCAAATGCATCCGCACCCTGAAAGCAGTGGAGGCCGATGAGGAGCTCACCGTTGCCTATGGCTATGACCACAGCCCCCCCGGGAAGAGTGGGCCTGAAGCCCCTGAGTGGTACCAGGTGGAGCTGAAGGCCTTCCAGGCCACCCAGCAAAAGTGAAAGGCCTGGCTTTGGGGTTCAGAGACCCGGAATAGAACCTTGGATCTATGCACTACGTTTATCCGACAACGGACAACCAGGGACTGCTCATGCTGTGATGTCACATCCTCTCACCATGCGTTAGCAACGACTTTCTCGCATACTAACTAGGTTTGACTGTATTACTCATACCAGATTTAAAATTAGCTAGCCTTGCAACAACGTCCTACTGAGAGGTATTGTCGAGCATTTGACATAGACAGCGTGATGTTCTTTGGTGGCTCAAGTCTAAATCTGTACCACATTCAGAGATGCCAAATGATTAGGCTGAAACAGGGAAATGGGGTATTTCAGTCATTTTTAGTCAGTGGTTTTTCCATAGTGTTTTTTTCCTATGGCCAGTGCAAACTGTGTTATCACACTTGCATATGTGCCGTATTGAGGGTTGAGAATTACTACATCTTTATTCTCTAAATGTAGTATAATTTGCCTTTTAACCTTTGATCTGTATCTTGCAATAGAATGGCTTTGTTTTTTTCCTAGTGAATAGAAGCCCACTTCTAAAGTCATTTCACCCCTCAGTCCTATTCTCTATCTTAGATAGCCTTTACAAGAGAAAACTTCCAAATGGATTTTTGCATCAGTAGCAGTGTGTAGGTCTCTCTGGTTCTTTCTATATCATCATTTTATCATTATGTCCTAATATAAAGTACTGGCTCATAGGGCCAGGGTATTATTATAGAATATTATTCTCGCATGTAAACAAAGATATCTTTGCTTTAAGATGTGAGAAGAAATGAATTTACTTTGTTTGCATTAAGTTATGGAAGAGTTGTAATATATACTTTAAGAAAGAAGAGAAGAAAATTAGTATTTCTAAGCGGTAACTGTGGCAATTTTGCAATATTTTCAATAGTGCTAGTAATTTTTTTCTCCTTGAGTACACATTAAATGTACATAACATAGCGCAGTCAGGTTTGTGGCACAGTGCATTGAATTCAAAAGTCAAATAAGAAACTTGAATTCTAACAGAATTCAAAAAAATTATTTTTACTCAGTACTACTAAGGCAGACATACTGATTACTAAGTACAAATCAAACCTTGATGCAAAAACTCTTCATCATTGTAATTTCAAAGCACTTACCTGCTTCAAAACATTGTAAACTAAGACTGAACACCTGTATAGTTTAAAAGCAACACTATCAATAGCATTTCAGCCATTTTGCCAGCCATGTGTCATCACAACTGCAGAAATAAGGAGAAAACCCCTGTTTTTTAGTTTAGCTAATTAGATCTGTAACATCACTGGGATGGCTCTGAATGAATTCTGAGAGTTTTGTTTTTCATAAGCACCCTCACCACATGCCATAGCCGTGTCTCCTTTAGACACCTCGATGCGGTGGCTGGAAGGACTGGAGAGCAGCCGTTGCTCTGATCTGCAGCTGTCAGCTGTGGTTCCTGTCACCTGAGTCAGTGTGGTCTGGAAAGCTAAGGCCTTCCAAGCTGTAGCAGATAGTGAGCTCTGGCTGATGAGAGAAGGTTTGCAGCGGGAGAAGAGTAAAGACATAGGCAGAAGGAAGTTTGCTATTTCTTGTCAGTTGCACATTGCTTTATGAAGACTACAACAAAAGTACTTGATCCCAGACTGCTCATGACTTTCAGTTCAGATGACCCCTGGGCACACTGACAGAGTTGCCCTTCCCTTCTTTGCTAGGCCAAGCTTCATAGAGCACTCGGTTGCATGCTTTGCAGCTAGGTGGCAATGGCTTCAGGGAGATCAAGTTGGATTCCTGCTTGAACGCTTAAGCCGATGGTTCACCCATTAGAGGAAGTTGTCAGTGCTTTCAGAAAAATTGCCCACCAAAGGAAACCGAATAGAGCTTTTAGATTTAAAGGCACCAGGATAGGGTCACTGTTGTTCTGTAGAAAGAGACCGTGTTCTACACTGTGACAGATGGGCCAGGGCCTCTGGACTTGTATTCTGATAGGTGCTTTAATTTAAATGTGTCCCAAAGGGAGTGGCTGTCTTCAGGAGAAAGGTGGTTTGCATTCACCTCACTCAGGTGGGTTGTGCATCCAGGGCAGAGAATGCGGTCAGGGAGAGGATGGTGCCAGTCACATCCCCCATAAAGCTATGCTCTGAATGATTTCATTCCTGAGGATGATAGCATTCTGGTCCTGGCTGTGGTGGGGTACAATTTCTGTCCTAAGGCCTACTCTAATTATCCCATTCAAATGGAATTTTTTCAAAATTGGATAAAAGGAACTGAAGAGTTGTAAGTAGTGATTAGTCAGCTAATCAGTTTTTCAGATGAGATTTTGAATGGTAACACTCTGAGCTTAAAACTCAGCAGTATGTCTGTGACCTCCACACAAATCAGAGGAAGCAACGCACCCATGCTGAGCCTGACTGTGTCTTCCTCCCAACTGTCTTCATACTTTCTGTGTCTTCCAGCTCTTCTTTCTCCTTTGGGCTCTCTTTCCTCTTCTCTCTGATACGTGAGAACGCCTGGGTGTCCAGCCCCAGCTGCCCTCTCCTATTCCCTGTTCCAAGTCCTCTGTGCTGTCCTCTTGTGGGTCTCTCTGGCTGTGGGTATGTCCTTGGGACCCTCCCCATCTGGCTTTCCCTCTGTGTGTCCCTCGCTCCGTTTGCTTGTGTCTCTGGCTCTGTCTCCCCCATCCCTCCCCTCACACACACATACTCCCAAATATAAGGCTCCGTTGCAGGTTGGAATCAGAGTGTTGCTTGAGATTCACTGAGTTCTGTAGGTAGGGAAAGAAGTCAAGGGAGTGGAGGTTCTATAAGGAATTAACAGCTGAGAACAGGAGGGTTTGTTCCTTGTTTGAACCTAAGCACAAGTGGAAAAGAATACTCAGAATGCATGTTTTTTATGTTACATCCGCTGGGGAAGGAACTATGTCAGGAAGCCACGCATCTGGTCATTTCATCAGCATCAGAATCACAGCAGACGTGGAAGATTCCATGTAGTGGGGAATAAAGAAATAACTTCTTGCTCTCCTGAAAAACAGCAGGAGCCTGTGCATGTGTGTGTGAGAGAGACACTGTAATCTCAAGGGGATTCACTCAGAGCTGTCTCAGTCCAACTCCTGCATGATCAGATCTTCCCTTAGCATCTTTTCTGTGATGAAATATTATCTTGTGTTAGAGTTAGGAATAGGAACTAACCTGTAGGAGCATGTCCCCAAATGGACATTTGAATGGACTAACAAAAACAACTGGAAAGATTGAATTTCCGACACAAAGGAATGATGAGATCAAAAAGAAAGCAGTGAGGAGGACTTGAGTCTTGTAGTACCTATTCTTATTTTAACTTGCTTCATCCCTGATCTACCTGAGACACTAAGAAGGAAATTAGTTTTCCAAGACCTCTTTGAACCTGTCTGGGACTGTAGTTAAATCTATTTGCCCTATGGGGGTTCTTCACACTTGAAAAACTCTTTCCTTATCACCAACAACCCAGAAAGGCCAATGAGGCCAGTGTAACCATTTTTAACATTTAAATGTAACTATTAAAATTGCATTAATTGTAAACAGTGAATTAAAGGTTTGTCTTCTCTGGGAGACAGTATGTGGCACTTTTAGTAAATTTCATTTAATATATGAAAATTTAAATCACTCACTGCAACATGCATGTAAAATCTTCCAAGAAGGTAGAGGTATCCTGTTCTGTTTTGCTTTGTTTTAAAACAGTTGCCTCAAGCTTCTGTCTTAAGAGTAGTTACTTAGAATCCAGATATCTTTTGTTTTAGAAAAACAAGCAAAACTATGTTGCAAGACTGACAGTTGTAATGTTTACTTGCCACAGATCAAAGGTTCACAAAATATATCAAATTTACATCTACTTGGGGTACCTTGATAGATTATTATTGTTTTTCTTTTATCTTTCCCTTCAGGAATTTGGAATCTTGATGTCACTTTTTTTAATTTTAAAAATACTAAATTTTAATAGTTTTCTTTTGCCAAATGTGTGCATACATATTCAAAGCAATGAAACTATTTCAAGCCATACAACCACAGGGATGGGAACCCTTTTCAGAAATTTTAATGTGTTTGTATGTAAATAGATGTTTGTATGAAATATTTTCATGATAGAATGAATATATTTAAATGAAGTTGAATTATTCCAGTGCTACTTAAACACATTACACAAATTTTGGTGAGAATTATCTGAGTCTATTGAGATGTAATGCAGATCAATTTTGATTTTTAAAAATCAAAAGCCTACAATAACTCTGACTCACAGCAACTTCCTCGGCGTTGTTGCACCTGACGTGGAGAGAGCTTGTAGGCTTCCCCAGTGCCTCAGCCGCTTCCTGGTGGAAGTTAGGTGCTAATGGAGGTGTGTTCACCTTTTTAGTGATATCACTGCAGGCCTTTGAGGGGCCTGAGAGTGAATCAGAGGCATTAGAGACACCGGTGCAGTTATCTGGAGCACAATTTCTTTGCAGGGCAGCAGAATCAGAAGCCAGACTTGGCCATGTGAACCTCGGAACTGGGTTTCCCGGCCACCATCAACCGCCACCCTTACTGCCTAGTCACACATGTCAGGGAGGCTGCCCTCAGTGGAGTTGGGGTTCAGACCCCAGGGTGGGACTTCACGGTTTTGCCAGCAATCTCTACCTTCTGACTTCCGCCTCGCAGAGAGGAAGGAGAAGGGAGCAGCTGGCAAGGGGCCCATTTCTCAGCACAGTACATTTCCTGTCTCAGCTCTGGAAGACTATGCACCCAAGCACCAAACTTCCAACCAGAGAGACAGACGTCCTCCGATAACAAAAATCCTTGCTTCCTCTGTCTGTGACTTTACACACAGTTGTTCAAAGTTGTTTAATACCAAGACCAATCACATCCCTAGGACATACCTCCCAACTCTCCTGACTCTTATGTTACTGAAAAAAACAAAATCAAACAAACAAAAAAAACTCCTTTATGATGATTCAACTTAACTGGGGTTTTTTGTTGTTTTTTTTTCCACTTTGGTCCTGGATATAATGAAATGATTCATATTAAGACAAATTTGCACTGTGTATAGTAGCAATACGAACACACATGCCAATGTATCTTAACATATCTATTTGGTTACATTTTGGATTACAATAATTAACCTTGATTCATATATTAGGAAGCTATAGGGACTATGTAATGCCTGCTTATCATATTGGAAAATTATGTCCATGATTCTGAGCTCCCTTCTTCAAAAGTTTCCTCCTGGGTTTTCTATGTTCCCTTTTTATTCTGAAATACATTTATTAGGTTGTGAGGTATGTTTAAGGGTAGAAGCCAGGGGTATGCTTTCAGCATTTATTGCAACCAAAAGTTAACCCCATCACAGTTAATGAGCACCTTTGGTCTCTTGCGGAATTTGAACTAAATCTATGAGCCTTATTCAATATCTATAATTCTATGATTTTTTTAAATTATGGGAAATTAATGAAAGATGTTTACATGAATAATGTTTGCCCTTACTGTGTTATGAATGAGTTTTTTGTAGTGTGTCTGGGTGCATGATGCAAGAGAGTAGGAAAAATGTTTCTGAAACAAAACTTGACAAATATTTGTTATGAAAGTAAATTTAAAGACTGCTATAATTGCGCTATAGAAACAATGCAAGTATTAAACAAAATATACAATCATCTGTCGTTGTCTTCCTTTGGTCATCCAGGTTAAAAAAGCAGTAATGGTTTTCGTATAATGTGTCTATCTGTATATTTAAGTTACTAAGTGAACTTCCCATTTTAAGTTTTTTTAAAATATTATTATCCATTTATCATTTTCAGAGCATTCTATTAAGAGCTGAGGGTGAGTCTGAAAAGCTTGGAGCTTGCTATGCATTTGATATGACTCCACATACACCCATAAATCCAGAAGGATTAGCCACACCAACAGAAAGTGTTTGACTAAATTCATACGTGTTAGGGGTATGGATTGCAAATGAGATGATCAGGGAAAATAGCTGAAATACAGGAAATTTCAATCCATGATTTAAAGAAAATAGATTTTGTTACACGTTGTGGTAGATTTTGGCAGTCTGAGCGTGAGTCTGAGCTTAGGACCCCGGCAATCCTTATTCCTGCCCTAATCACAGTCAACAGTTTTTTTTTGTTTTGTTTTGTTGTTTTGTTTTGTTTTGTTTTGTTTTGTTTTGTTTTGTTTGAGATAGAGTTTTGCTCTTGTTTCCCAGGTTGGAGTGCAATGACACAATCTCAGCTCACTGCAACCTCTGCCTCCCAGGTTCAAGCAATTCTCCTGCCTCAGCCTCCTAAGTAGCTGGGATTACTGTTACGCGCCACCACACCGGCTAATTTTGTATTTCTAGTAGCGATGGGATTTCTCCATGTTTACCTCAAACTCCCGACCTGAGGTTATCCACCCGCCTCGGCCTCCCAAAGTTCTGGGATTACAGGCGTGGGCCACCGCGCCTGGCAATTTTTTTTTTTTTTTTTTTAATCTGAGATGAAGACTCATTCTGTTGCCCAGGCTGGAGTGCAGTGGTGCAATCTTGGTTCACTGCAGCCTCCACCTCTGAAATTCAAATGATTCTCCTGCCTCAGCCTACCAAGTAGCTAGGATTACAGGGGCATACACCCAGCTAATTTTTGTATTAGTAAAGACGGGGGTTTCACCATGTTGGCAAGGGTGGTCTCAAACTCCTGACCTCAAATGAACCACTCATCTTGGTCTCCCGCATCCTGTAATAGACATGAGCCACCGCACCCAGCCAGTATACATTTCTAAAGCACAAAAGCCAATGACAAAGGGAGTCAGCATAGTACCTCATTATTAGCTGGGCCTTCTGCCCAGGACCCCAAAGCAGTGAACTCTAGGAAGTTTGGCAGGGCTACACAAGGCACAGTTAGGCCTCAAACTGAAGCAGGCCATGAGATCTCCTGCTTTATTTTACCTCCCTGAGTTGCCCAGTCCTTGATTTTATTATGCTGCCTTCAATGGATGGAAGGAAACAGAAACGAATGAGTTGACTGAGTCCAAACTGATGTCGGATTACCTTTTGCACCTGCACAGGCACATCCACATGCTAGATCTTTCAGGCAGGGCTTCACCCTCTAATACATATGGGTCACATCACAATATGAATATTCTTCCTCCTTGTGGGAAAGGGGAATACAGGATTAAAGTTTTAATACAAATTGAGGTAAGCTTAAGAGGCTAGCCTTGAAAGTGAAAGATTGGGCAACTTCATGGGTTAAGATGATTGATTTGGGCCCAAGGGTTGTAGAATGAAGTAATGCGAAAATCAAGATCAAACTATGTTAGACAAAATTAGTAACCATTCCGTTAGTATAAATGGGATGGTTACTAATGTCTGCCTTTGGGTTTAAATGTTCGGAATCATTCAGCCTGCTAGTTTATATTAAATGTGAAATTATTTCAGCAGTCATGTCTAGAACTAGGTAACAGCCATCAGAAGGATGGTATGCTATAGTTTCATTTCGTTTCAACTCAGCATCAGTGATTTGGGGTTGCTCAATTAAAAGGCTCTCTTTGAAAAATGAGAGAAAGAAGAAAAAATTCTGTTCCTCTTCTTGAAGCTAAGAAAAAAGAAAAAACAGAAAAGATGGTTCTGCTCCGAAAGTGTTTCAGAAAATGACTGTTACCCTGCATATATATATATATATATATATATAATGATAAATATAATTCCCCCGCAACATAGCAGTATGCTCGGTAAATGTGTTTTTCCTTCAGTTTTGTTTATTTGCAAAAACCAAAGCCAGGGTTTTGAATTTAGAGTTTCACTTCTTATAATATATGTAGAAAAAAATTAATGGATCCATCTAGATTGCTACCAAATTTTTACTTCTGTAAGTATCAGAATGCTTCCAGCTTCAAGAAACATCAAAGCCCAACTAAATACGGCCTAAGGAACAAAGAAGGTTTACTGTCTCACATAACAAGAAGTGCTGGGTGGCCCTACAGTTAATTCAGCGGCTCCACTAAGTTCTTCCTGCCTTTCTGCTCTGCCATTCTCAGCTTGTCTGCTTTGCCTTCCACGGCTAGCTCACCTCACAGCCACAACATGGCTGCCTGGGTTTCAGACATCACAGCCAGATTTGGCAGCATCCAATGGATGAAAAGGAAAGTCTCTTCTATGGCCTCTATCATTGAGGAAACCTAAGCCAATCACTGGCAATGGCTATAGGGGCACTATGATTATATGAGTGAAGCATATGGCTGTGTGGCCTGAACCAGTTTGGGGCTCTCCCAGCAAGTAGGAAAGGGAAGTGATAGTTGGGCTGACCACCCACAGCGTCTGCCTGAGCTGCGTCATGGGTTTTATTTTCTTATTTTCCTCGGAGAAGAATGAAGGTTAGCCTCTTCAAAGAAATTAAATAAATGGATTTTTAAAAATAATTCACATCAATTTAGAGAATTTATCAGCAGGGACTGTGGAGGAGTGTCTACAAAAAGTTATTTTTCTAGAATTTATCAGGCAGTTTTAAGTGTTTATTCATTTAATCTTTTCAGCAACCATATGATATAGATACTGTTATCACACCATTTTACAGAAAGAAAAACTGGCCAGGCACAGTGGCTCATGCCTATAATCCCAGCACTTTGGGAGGCCAAGGTGGGCAGATCACGAGGTCAAGAGATTGAAACCAAACTAACCAACATGGTGAAACCCTGTTTCTAAGACAAATACCAAAATTAGCCAGGCATGGTGGTGCAAGCCTGTAGTCCCAGCTCTTGGGAGGCTGAAGCAGGAGAATCGCTTGAACCTGGAGGTGGAGATTACAGTGAGCCAAGATTGTGCCACTGCACTCCAGCCTAGTGACAGAGCGAGACTCTGTCAAAGAAGGAAGGAGGGAGGGAAGGAAGGCAGGAAGGCAGGAAGGCAGGCAGGCAGGCAGGCAGGCAGGCAGGAAGCAAGGAAGGTGGGCAGGAAGGAAGACAGGAAGGAAGGGCAGCTAGGCTCTCGGCTGCTCTCCTAACCATACTTATGGGAGCACTCTCTCCTCCTGCCCTTCCCTCCTCTTGCTCTCCATGGGTTTAGGCCAACCTTTAATATCCTGTGTCTTCCTTTCCCTTGATCATCATCCACTTAGCCTGCCAATCCACTGATCTCTGTAATTGGGTCCCTCTTTGATCCAATCCATGCAACACACAGACCAGCTTCTTATAATTTTATTCTCAGCCAATTTCTATCCTGCCCCCAAACTTCCACCTCCTCTGCCGGGGTTTCCAGCATAGCCTCTCCGTCCCATCTTATTTCTCACTGTTTCCCTCCACCACGTGAAGCATCCCCTGTGATGAAGTTTCACTCTGCCCACCTCTGCTTCTCTCTTCCTGCCTCTCTGCAGTGGCAGAGGGAAGGTTGTGTGGTGGAAAGGACTTGGGATCTGGAGTCAAACTGGTTTCACTTGGCTTTGCCACTGTCTGTGTGACACTGGGCTTTCAGCTGCTCTCTGGCAAACAAGGATTACACTTGCTGCACAGGATGCTGTGGCGTTCAGAAGACTGAGTGTCTGCATGCCCTCTCTCCCTCTTCCTTCCTGTGCTCCAGCGACACCCATCCCCTTGCAGTCCAGGAGAGCCAGGCTTGCTCCCCTCCCAGGTGTGTCTTTCTCCCAGAGAGCCACAGGCTCTGCCCTTGTGCCCTTCGAGTCTTTGCTGCAGGAGGACTTCACTGACCACCCCACTTAAAAAGTGCAACATTCTCCTCCCCGAGCATTCTGAGTCCACTTCACCTTCCTTTGTTTTTCACCATGCTTTTCATTACCTTCTAGCATACTGTAGAACTTGGTTATATTATGTTTATTACTTACTGTCTTTCTCCTCCCTCTAGAATAGACAGGGATTTTAGTTTGTTTCATTCACTAACATATCCTTAACATGTGGTACACAGTAAGCACTCAATAAATACTTGTAGACTGAATGCTTGAATGGGAGTCAGTAGATTGTAATGATTAGGAGAATTCTGGCAACCATCTTAGGTTGAAATCCCAGCCTTGCAATTTTTAGCTGTGTGACATAACTTTCTGGTGCCTCAGTTTTTCTATTTGCAAAATTAAACTATAATGATAACTAGGGGGAAGAAAGATTGAGTTTTGACCCATGGAGTGAGCTCACTAACTTTGTCCCACCTGCTCTGGGATGCCACCTTTCCAGGCATAGCCTCCTTCCAAGAAGTTCCCCATGAAAACCCCCTGCCCCAGGAAGCCTGGCCTGACTCTTCGGGACCTGCCCTGTCCCACTTGCTCTGCAACACATGGATGGACACTGCCAGGCCATTATTATGTGTTCTTGATTGTTTAATGAATGAAGCACCTAATTTGCCTCTCTCTTAGATGATATGCTTTGTGGGTATTACTAAGCATATCTTCCTGGATGCACACAAGCACTCTACAAGCATGTAATGTGGGAACTGAGCTAGAGCCTTCCCCTCCCTTCCTCTCCCCTCCCCTCTTCTCCCCTCTTTCCTTCAGTCTCCCAGGCTGGAGTACAGTGGTATGATCTAAGCTCACTGCAACCTCTGCCTCCCAGGTTCAAGCGATTCTCCTGCCTCAGTCTCCTGAGTAGCTGGGATTGCAGACACGTGCCACGAAGCACGGCTAATTTTTGTATTTTTAGTAGAGATGGGGTTTCACCATGTTGGCCAGGCTGGTCTTGAACTCCTGACCTCGTGATCCACCCACCTCGGCCTCCCAAAGTGCTGGGATTACAGGTGTGAGCCACCATGCCTGGCCTGGAGTACCTTTTTATTTAAAAAAAAAAAATTATTTCAATAGCTTTTAGGGTACAAGTGGTGAATTTTTAGTGCACCTATCTATCACCTATGTAATGTACATTGCACCTAATACGTAGATTTTTATCCCTAGATCCTGCCACCCTCCCCCTTCTGAGTCTCTGAAGTCCATTCTATCACTCAGGCTGCCTCTGTGTACTAATAGCTTAACTCCCACTTGTAAGTGAAAACATAACGGGTTTTAGTTTTTCACTCCTGAGTTACTTCACTTAGAATAATGGCCTCCAGCTTTATCCAAATTCAGCACATATTTCTTAAGCTTTACCATATAGCAGACCCTCTTCTGGGCCATTAGCAAATTAGCAGTGAATAAAAACAAAATTCCTGCCTTTGTGGAGCTTGCATTTTAGTGGCAGAAACTGATAAGAAGCAAGTAAATGACTGTATGTGCTCGGGTAAGTGGTATGGGGCAAATAGAGGGGAATAAGGAGGGTGGGAAGGTGTACAGGGCCAAGAGGGGTGCTATTTTTTTGTTGGGGAAGTTCAGGGAAGATTTCACTTCCTGAGAAAGTGAACAGATTATGGGGATTCTGGGAAAAACATTTCAGGCTGAATTAGGCCGCAGAGAGCCACCACCTGAGGTGGGTGGGAATGCCCAGGGAAGCTCAGGAGGCCAGGGGATTGGCCAATGGGGAAAGCAGAGAATCAAATTCTACATGAGGCCCGAACATCATTCTAAGGACTTTGTTTTAAACTCAGAAGTGAGAGGGGAAGCCAACTAGTGAAGTAAAAATACTTTTCTTTGTTTTTAAGAACACTGACCAGGTGCAGTGGCTCATACCTGTAATCACAGCACTTTGGGAGACTAAGGCAGGCAGATTGCCTGTGGTCAGGAGTTCGAGACCAGGCTTACCAACATGGCCAAACCTAGTCTCTACTAAAAATACAAAAATTAGCCAGGTGTGGTGGCATACTCCTGTAATCCCTGCTACTCAGGAGGCTGAGACAGAGTCGCTTAAACCTGGGAGGCAGAGGTTGCAGTGAGCTGAGATCGCACCACAGCACTCCAGCCTGGGTGACAGAGCACAACTCCATCTCAAAAGAACAAAACAAAGCAAAACAAAAAACATCAGCTTTGTTTACTGCAGTTTCTGAAAATACTTTTGAAATTTTAATTGCTATTAGTTCTTTCATTGGAGGGATCTAAAGAGAAGAGTAACAAAATCTTCCTCGCATGTGTAAGAGGATCACTCAGACTGTTGCGCTGAGAATAGGCTGGAGTGGGAGTAGGGACCCAGGTCAAAGCCGGGGGTTCATGATGACGGTGGGCAGGACAGAGGGGCCAAGGTGAGGAGAAGGGGTTGAATTGGGGTGCATCCTAGGAAGGAACAATAGAATGTGCTGAGGTGTGGCATTAGGCATTTCAATTATTATTTAGGTGTGGTAAGGCCAACAGATTAGGAGACAAATGCCGCTGAAAAATAGTGTAGACCGGTTGCAGTGGCTCACGCCTGTAATCCCAGCACTTTGGGAGACCGAGGTGGGTGGATCATGAGGTCAGGAGTTCAAGACCATCCTGACCAAGATGGATGAAACCCTGTCTCCACTAAAAATACAAAAATTAGCCGGGCGTGGTGGGGGGGCGCCTGTAACCCCAGCTACTCGGGAGACTGAGGTAGAGTTACTTGAACCGGGAGGTGGAGGTTGCAGTGAGCCGAGATTTCGTCACTGCACTCCAGTTTGGGTGACAGAGGAGACTACTCCATCTCAGAAAAAAAAAAAGAAAGAAAAATAGGGCAAAATTCCCTTTGGCCCTCTGAAACTTGCTGAAAAATAAACTCGAAATCAAAAGGCAGACTAATTGGAGAAAAAACACACATTTATTTAATGTGTATACACAGGAGCCTTTAGAATGAAGATGCAAAGATACAGGGGAAATTGGCCATTTTTATGCTTAGGTTCAATGAAGTATGACATACCATTGGACAAAAAGGATAGGATTTAATGCTAACAGACTGAGTGGGGAAACCTAGCAAAGCGTCTCTGTCTAGGTTCTTCTTGGCCTCTCTAAGCAGGCATTCCTTGCTGCTGGGTATGGGGCAGGGTTACCACAACCCGATGGGTTCTTCTTGCCCACTGTCCTGAAAAAAACAATGCACTGAGAACAGCAGATGTTGCAGCAAAGAAAGAATTTAATTATCACAGGGCCAGCCAAGCAGGAGGAAAGGAGACATTTCTCAAATCTGCCTCCCCAAGAATTCAAAGGCTAGGGTTTTTCAGGGTACTTTGACGGGAAGGGGGCTGGTGAACCGAAAGGCTTGACTGGCTGTGGATAAATTCACAGGTGTGTCTAAACTGTCTTCATGCAGCTGAATCAGTTCCTGGAGAGGGGTGATCTTTGAACCAAGTGGCATCTCTTGATCTGCTGAATTGCTAAATCTGAAAAATATCTCAAAGACCAGTTCTTCCGGTTTCACAGTAGTAATGTTATTTATAGAAGTAGTTGGGGAAGTTATAAATCTTGTGATTCTGGGGCAGTGAGCAACTTATAGAAGTGGTCATTTTTATAACCTAACTTATAGAAAAACAAGCTTGACAAGAGCAGGTTATTGTTTAACTCAGCCTATTCTTTAGCAAAGTTCAAGCCTGTACCATAATTCTAACCTCGTGTCTGTTCGTTAGTCTTTACAAATTAGATTTCCATTTTTAAACAAGGAGGGGACCAGTTCAAGGAAAGGACTTTTATGGCCTCCACACAAGAATGAGCAAAAGCAGGTTATCCTGGTAGAAGCAAGATAGTTATGTCAGATTTCCCTGACTATAATTTTCACAAAGGCAACTTCCGGGGGTCTTCTGACTATAGTCAAACAAGGTAGGTCAGATAATTTCTTTCCTTCTTCTTCTTTTCTTTTCTTTTCTTTTTTTTTTTTTTTTTTTTTTTTTTGAGATGGCGTCTTGCTTTGTTACTCAGGCTGGAGTGCAGTGGCACAATCATGGCTCACAGCAACCTCCAACTCCCGGGTTCAAATAATTATCGTGCCTAATTTTTGTATTTGTAGTAGAAATGGGATTTCGCCATGTTGGCCAGGCTGGTTGGAACTCCTGGCTAAAGCGATCCACCCACCTTGACCTCCAAAAGTGCTGGGATTACAGACGTGAGAGAATTTATTTATGGTCAGTTTCTACACAGAAAGGCAGAAGGAAAGTTAGAGTACTATTTTTAGGTTTTACAGCTGGCTTTGGGGAAAAATCGTTCTGGTTGCCATGACCTGCCATGGGGTCTATAGGCAGCCTCTGGGAAGGATGGGACTCAGAGACAGGAGAGTAGGAAAAAGTCAGAGAAAAACTTTTGCTCCTGAGGCTGCCTCTGAGGCCTTCATTTTTGGGTATTATTTTCTTTTTATTTTTCCCCATTTATTTATTTTTATTGCCTTTTAGGTTTTGGGGTACATGTGAAGAACATGCAAGATTGTTGCATAGGTACACACGTGGCAGTGTGATTTGCTGCCTTCCTCCCCTTCACCTACATCTGGCATCTCTCCCCTTGCTCTCTCTCCCCAAGCTCCCCACCTCCCACCGTCCCTCCCCCATTTCCCCCCAACTGACCCCAGTGTGTAGTGCTCCCCTGCCTGCATCCATGTGTTCTCATTGTTCAACACCCGCCTATGAGTGAGAACATGTGGTGTTTGATCTTCTGCTCTTCTGTCAGTTTGCTGAGAATGATGGTTTCCAGGTTCATCCATGTCCCTACAAAGGACACAAACTCATCGTTTTTGATGGCTGCATAATATTCCATGGTGTATATATGCCACATTTTCCCTGTCCAGTCTATCATCAATGGGCATTTGGGTTGGTTCCAGGTCTTTGCTATTGTAAACAGTGCTGCAATGAACATTCGTATGCACGTGTCCCTATAGTAGAACGATTTATAACCCTTTGGATATATACCCAGTAATGGGATTGCTGGGTCAAATGGAATTTCTATTTCTAGGTCCTTGAGGAATCGCCACACTGTCTTTCACAATGGTTGAACTAATTTGCACTCCCACCAACAGTGTAAAAGTGTTCCTATTTCTCCACATCCTCTCCAGCATCTGTTGTCTCCAGATTTTTTAATGATCGTCGTTCTAACTGGCGTGAGATGGTATCTCAATGTTTTTCATTGAGACAACATTGGGTATTGTTTTCTGAACCCCAACATAGTTTGTTACTCACAGTTCCCAAAAGGAAGGGGCACACCATGTTACAGGGCCACATGGAGCGGCACCAGGATCAGGTAGGAGGTAGATGGAGTGAAGAGAAGACATGGGCAAGAGCCTGCATTGTGGTGTCTGCTGGAAGGAACGGAGAGGCAGAGCCAGCAGGCCTGGGATTGGCCAGCTTGAATAACTTCAGTAGACTCTGGGGTGTACAGGCTATCTTTAGCTGTCTGGTACTTGGGCCTGGGGTGATGGTGGCATGGAATGGAAGAGGCCTAGGAAGGAAGTGGTTGCAGGCGCAGAGGCTGATTTGGTTAGGTTGCGCGTGAAAGGCACTAGGCCTTTGCTATCTCCAGGAATCAGTTAGTCCCTCCAGAGTCCGCAAGACCCTAGATGTCAATGCGTCAGCATTAAAAGACAAGCTTAATATAACAGGAAGTAAGGAATCAAGGATGAACTCCACAGTTTTGGTCTGAGTAACTGAAAGAATGAAGTCATCACTCAGTGCAAATAACTGTCAGCACTGATGATACTGGTGATCTTACCGTAAATCTCCTGCACTTTCCCAGTTTTTATTTCTATTTCCAAAACAATCCATTAATTTCTTCATGGTCCAGCTCCCTCTTGTGGTGAGGATTTATTCTCATACTGTTTCTGACATGCTGTAAGACAAAGAACTCCAGGGAAAGGATGACAACACTTTGAAAAAACAAACATGAAAACTCAGCTGATGTTCTTTCCTATCATCAGTTGAACTTTGATTAACTAAATTAATACACCATTTCTAGGGATTTCTATTTTTTTTTCTATTTATTTATTTATTTGAGATAGAGTTTCTCTTTTGTTGCCCAGGCTGGAGTGCAATGGCATGCTCTGGACTCATCACAACCTCCGCCTCCCAGTTGTTCAAGCAATTCTCCTGCCTCAGCCTCCTGAGTAGCTGAGATTACAGGCATGTGCCACCATGCCAGCTAAGTTTGCATTTTTAGTAGAGAGAAGTTTCCTCCATGTTGGTCAGGCTGGTCTCGAACTCCCGACCTCAGATGATCCACCTGCCTCTGCCTCCCAAAGTGTTGGGATTACAAGCGCAAGCCGCTGCACCTGTTCTTTATTTTTAAATAAGCTCAAATTGTAAGAGGCCTAATAGCACTTCTAGAGCCTGCCGTAAACGAAGTTGAACAAAACTGGTTTATCTTTTAAAACAAACAGAAGCATTTTTGTGTCATATAGTTCTTTATAATCTCTCTGCCTGGAGCACAGTTGTCTGTAAAACATGGGTTACAAAATCATTAGTACTGGTCAGGTGCGGTGGCTCACACCTGTAATCCCAGCGCTTTGGGAGGCTGAGGCAGATGGATCACCTCAGGTGAGGAGTTCGAGACCAGCCTGGCCAGCATCGTGAAACCCTGTCTCTACTCAAAATTTTCCAGGCATGGTGGCAGGCACCTGTAATCCCAGCTACCCAGGAGACTGGTGCAAGAGGATTACTTGAACCCAGGAGGTGGAGGTTGCAGTGAGCCGAGATGGCGCCACTGCGCTCCAGCCTGGGCAACGAGAGAAAGACTCCTTCTCAAAAAAAAAAAAAAAAAATTATTACTACTAAATTAATCTAATTGTGTATTCTGACCTATCACATTTTTCCTCATTTATTTATATATTTTGAGATGGTGTCTTGCTATGTTATCCAAGTTGGTCTCAAACTCCTGGCCTCAAGTCATTCTCATGCCTCATTTTCCTGAGTAGATGGGATTACAGGCATGCAGGACTGCACGTGGCTGTTCCATGTTTTAAAATGTCAACCATGGTGTAGTGAAAGTGTTGAGGCTCCTCGGGGGAAGTTACCGTCTAGTTAATCATTTGCACAAAGTATACAGAATTAAATCAAGTATGTGGATGACTTTACCCACCAGCTAGCTGAGTTTCTTTTTAGACTCTAGAGTCCAACTCCTATCTGGAACAGATAAATAAAGTTTCTCCAAAACAGAGAAGTCTTAAGTACCTTAAAATGGAACCTGAAATTAAAAATGGGTTCATATTCAAGCTTACCATGTGAGTGGGACATATACTGGGGAAGATGTGTCCACCCCATACTGACTGATGTTGACCCCTAACAGGATACTAACTCTTATCCCAATAGAATGGAGATACTAGAAACATTTCTTGAAATTTATTTTTTTCTTCTCTTTTCTTAAGAGACAAGGTCTTGCTCTGTCGTCCAGGCTGGAGTGCAGTGGCATGATCATAACTCATGGCAACCTCCACCTCTTAGGCTCAAGGGATCCTCCTGTCTCAGCCTGCTAAGTAGCAAGGACTACAGGTGCATGCCACCGTGCCTGGCTATTTTTTTTTTTTTTTTTTTTTTTTTTTTTAGAGATAGGGCCTTGCCATGGTTCCCAGGCTTGTCTTGAACTCCTGGCCTCAAGTGATCCTCCCACCTCAGCTCCCAAAGTGCTGGGATTATAGGCCACTGTGCTTGGCCTCTGACATTTTTTTACACATTAGAATTATTAGAATTATTATAGTACTCTCTCTCTCCCCCCACCCCGTGTGTGTGTGTGTGTAAAGGAACACAACTTAACTAGGTAAGATTTACAGAACCCACAGCTATGTGGAACACAGCCAGAAACCTGAAATTGAGTGACTTCCGAGCAGTCAATAGCTATTTCAGTTCATGCACTTTACTCTGTAGAAGAACAGCCATAACACAGTCCACGTGGAACATCAGGTTCCAACCTTAGAGCCTCTGACCCAGTGAAAAGTCAGAGCCAGCAAAAGAGAGTGGGTGGAGAAGATTTAGAAAAATGCAGTTGGGTTTCTAAAAGTCTCTTTTATGGCTTTTCAACATCATGGCTTGAGATCTATGTACCTTAATAATCTCTGAAAACATTCTCAGCCAATTGCCTCTCCAACTTCAGTGCCCAGAAGAATCACCTGGGAATGTGTAAAAGATGCAGATTTTCAGGTCTGAATCAGATGAGAAAAAAATAAAAATAAATTTTTTTTAAAATGCAGATTTTTGGGCTCTACTCCCAAAGATCCCACATTTGGATCAAGAGCTCTGGGCAGAACACAGAAAAGCTGGCATCCTTCTTTACAGTGCAGTTCAAGGGCTGAGGCCCATAATGATGTTCCTGAGTAATTAAGAAAAGATAAGAGTGAATGGAATGCACTCTGCCTAATGATAATGGTAATTGTCAGACACGGGCTTCCCCCAAGAACTCAAAATCACACTCTGGGAGCCATTTTAAGATCTGAAAAGAGATACCTAATAAATCGCAAGAGAGAAATCAATAAATAAAGTCATCAGAGGAGGGAAACTGACTCTCAAACCAGCAGGACTTGATTAGATAAAAATATCTTTAAAAACAATCAGGATATTTGGAATTTTCTTCAGACTAATATGGGAGGTGAGGGAAGTGAAGCGTGGGCGTAGATAAAACCAGACTTACTATATGTGGTTAAGGGTTTCAGCTGGGTAATGAGTACAAGGGAGTTTATGATCTTATACGTGTGTTTTTATGTTTTTGAAATCTCCACAATAAAAAATTACAAAAAAAAATTTAAACCCAGGTTATTAGGTATAAATATACCAAAAAACAGTGTCACAGAGGCAAGCATTACCTAACTCTGCCCAAGCAATCACCCTCCTTGAATTTTCTGGCCCCACCATCAACTAATCTTTGTTATAAAGTGGATATATCAGAGATCATTAAACATTACATTTATATAAGTAAAAACTCCCTGATATGGTTTGGATCAGTGTCCCCACCCAAATCTCATCTTGGATTGTAATCCCCACATGGTGGGAGGGATCTGAGGAGAGATAACTGGATCATGAGGGCAGTTTCTCCCATGCTATTCTCATGATAGGGAGTTCTCATGTGATCTGATGGTTTAAAAGTAGCAGTTTCCCCTGCTCTCTCTCTCTCCCACTGCCTTGTGAAGAAGGTGTCTTCTTCCCCTTTGCCTTCCACCATGATTGTAAGTTTCCTGAGGCTTCCCCAGCCATGCAGAACTGTGAGTAAATTAAGTATCTTTTGTTTATAAATTACCCAGTCTCTGGTAGTATCTTTATAGCAGTGTGGAAATGGACTAATACACTGCCCCTGGTTCTGATTTCTTACTCACCAAGTACTTCTCTGATTGCAGAGGAAAATTTTCCAAGGTAATGAACGTGTCCTGATGTAACCTCGAAAGAAGACAGCCAGTTGAATAAATACCCCATCAGCTTGTGGTTGCCTTCCTTGAATTTCTGGAGAAACAATAGCTATAACTGATTGAACGCTTACTCTGTAGCAAGCACTGAACTGGGTACTTTTTATTAATTAATTCATTTTATTTTCACAGTAGAAATGGTATTACTTGGAAAGATTCTCATCCAAACTGTTTAAAAGAAAAAATGTACAAAAGAATGAATGAAAGAGATTGTGCATTAATCTGGAAAAATATATCCATTTTGGATACTTATAATCTATAACATCATATTCTGGCTATAGTGCCGTTATATATAACATTTACATATATATCTTACACGATTAAATATTGTTTTTCTAAGTAGAATTTCCTATGCATTCTCCAGCTCATTACAAAGAATTATAGTTTGCCATTTAAGATGATGTTATGGTAAATCCACTTAACCAAGCTCTTCATAAACTCATATTGTCATAATCCATGAAAGTGAGTGAACAGTGAGGATGCTGCTGTTAACCTCTCCATGCTGTAATATCAGAATTCCTGAATTTCATAGGTGTAAGGTATGTGCCCATCCAACATCCAGTGTCAATTTATGTATAAGACATTAATAATATTGAATGTGTCTATGTTAATATCATCTCTATCCTTACACAGAATTCTAACACTTTTCCCATACTCCAGTGGAATGTCTTTCATATCCCCTGGGGTACATGCTCCACATTTTATCATTCTGCTTGGTGGAACAATATTTCCTAGTGTAACAGAAGACTGTTTATTGATTTACTTTTTTTTCCCATATTTTAGAAGGCTCCTGTCCATTCTAAAGTTAGGATCAATAACCCAGCGTCCTCCCAGTGCCCATTCAGTCATAACAATTGCTCAGGTATGCTGGATATTGAAGACAGAGTTGAAAGAATGGTTCACCAGTAGACAAGGCAGGACATGTGTGACCAGAATCAGCTCATTGCGGGGCCTGGAGTTAATGAAAGGTAGTGAGAGAGTACATTGAATTTGAGATGAAAAGATCTGGACTCAAGCCCTTGCTCTATTACCTATGAGCTTTGTACTCTAACCATCTTCCCTCTTTATAAATTAATCAAATAAGAATTGCTTCATCTATTTCACAGGGTTGTTTTAGATACAGTGCAGATGACCCTAGTGGCAGATACTGTGGATTGCCTACCCAAAAGACATTCACAAGCCATTTTCCCTTTGTCTTCCTGTGCCTAAAATAGTTATATTCCAAGGACCTCTTGCAGCTAAGGTTGGCCACCAGATTCAGTTTTGGCCAACGAGAGGTCAGGCAAGGGAGGCAGACGGTCACTGAGTGAGCCTCCAGAAAAGCTATGTGCAAGAAATAGACTTCATTGGCATGCTGCCCTCATTGCTTACCCTCCAACCCACTTTTCACAAAGCAACCAAAGTAATGTAAAACAGTAAAGGAGCCCACGACAGTGGCTTACACCTATAATTTCAGCACTCTGGGAGGCCAAGGCCAGGTAGATCACTTGAGCCCAGAATTTTGAGACCAGCCTGGGAAACATAGCAAAACACCATCTCTACAAGAAATACAAAAATTAGCCAGGCATGGTGCCACACGCCGTAGTCCCAGCTACTGGGGAGGCTGAGGTGGGAGGATCACTTGAGCGCAGGAAGCCAAGGCTGCAGTGAGCTGTGATTGTGCCACTGCACTCCAGCCTTGGGCAACAAAGTGAGACCCTATCTCAAAAAGAAAAAAAGTAAAGCGCATTGTGCCATCACCCTGCTGAAACTCTTCAATGGCTTTCCATTACAGCTAGAATAAAATTGAAACCATTTACAATGGACTGGCTCCTGCCCCCTCACCAGTATGATTCAATCAGTTCTCCCCCACCCATTGTGCTCCAGCCAGACCTTCTGTTCCTCAAACTTGCCAAGCGTTTTCCTGGCTCCAGGCCTTTATACCTGCTGATTCCTCTGCCAAGTGTTTGCCTCTAGCTCTTTCCATGGCTTCTGTCTCTTGACCTTCAGCCCTTGACTTACACAGCCCTCATCAGAGATGCCTTCCCTGACCTTCATGTCTCAGAAGCCCTCCTTGACTTACCTGCTGTCTTACCTCTCAGTTTGTTTCACTGTTATCCCTAATCCATTGCTATCCCTAAATATTTTGTGTATTTGTTATTTGTCTGTCTTCTAACACTAGAATATAAGCATCACTGGGGAACAGGCTTTGTCTGTCTTGTTTATTGCTACATCCTTAGACCCTTGCACAGTGCCTGAAACATAGGGAATGCTCGTTTAATATCTGTAAAATAAAAGAATGAAGCTTCCCTCTGAATCTCCATCCCTTATTGATTCCTCTTCATCAAAGGAAATATAAGGCTAAACAAGAGTGCGTAATGGGAATAACAAGTGTTAACACAGGACTTGCGGGATGGGTGGATGACTTCAAGGAAAAAGCAATCAGAGGAACCAATTTGGTGGCAAAAAAGGAAGGAAGGAAGGAAGGGAGGAAGGGAGGAAGGGAGGGTGGGAGGGAGGGAGGATGGCAGGGGAGCAATCGTGATTGGATGAGAGCAGAAAGTAGTGGAAAATGCTGATTACCAGCCAATAGCTATTTGGATTGTCACAGCTACAGACACCTCAGCAGGTTTTGGAAAAAGACATTTGGAGGAGAAGGCAGTCTAGTCAAGGTGACATGCCTGCTTCCTGCAAATTCAAAATCACATGCCAGGGGTGAGGTTGACGCTCACCGTCCATTTGAATTTCCATTTCTTTTCACTTCTTTACCTACCTTCTCTATCCTATCTCCAGCTGCTCTCATTCATCTCCTTTAAGGTTGCCTGTACTGGATAAATTATAACCCAAGGATTAGGCAGCAAAGTTTTCTGGGAAGAGCAGAGGCTGCAGAATCAGACAAGCCTAGCTCTAAATCCTTGCTGTATTCAATTGCTCTATTCCTTCTAGCAATATTATTTTAGTAAAGTTACTTAACTTCTCTAACAGAAGCAATAATACCTGTCTCATAAAAGTTATTGTGAAGATTAAATGAGATGCTATATAAGGCACCTGCCCCACTATGGAGCAGAGTAATAAAGTTATATAACTTCAAAACAAGCAGAGTGAGGCTAGGGAGAAGAGGGGTGGTTAATAAGAAAAAGGAAAAAACAGTGTTTGTTAAAAACCCACAGCAGACCTCATTTTTAATAGTGAAATGTCAAAAGCATTCTACTTTAGATAAAGAACAAGACATGGATGTCAGCTGTCACCCCTCTTATTTAATAATATGCTGGACATCTTGCCCAGTGCAATAAAACAAGAGAAATGTAAAAAAATTGATAGGAGTTGGAAAGAATGAAAATAAAATTTTATTTGAAGGTGATATAATTTTTATAGAACACCAAAAAGAATCTCCAAGTAAATAATTAGAATTATTAAATGTTTCACTTGGTTCTTCAATACAAAATTAATATATAAAAATTGGCCAGGCATGGCGGCTCACACCTATAATCCCAGCACTTTGGGAGGCCAAGGCAGAAGGATTACTTGAGGCCAGGAGTTCTAGACCAGCCTGGCCAACATGGTGAAACTTTGTCTCTACTAAAAACACAAAAATTAGCTGGACGTTGTGGCACACACCTGTAATCTCAGCTACTCGGGAGGCTGAGGCATGACAATCACTTGATTCCAGGAGGCAGAGGTTGCAGTGAAATGAGGTGAGATCACACCACTGCACTCTAGCCTGGGCAATAGAGTGAGACTGTCTCAAATAATTAATAATAATAATAATTCAATCACACCCTTTAAAAAGAAAATTAGAAAATTATAAAACCTTAGTGAAAGATATTAAAGAGGCAGGGGTTAGTGGCTCATACCTCTAACCCCAACACTTTGGGAGGTGGAGGTGGGAGGTTTGCTTGAGCCCAGGAGTTCGCAACCAGCCTGAGCAATATAGCAACAGCCTGTCTCTACAAAAAGTAAAACAGGCCGGGCGCGGTGGCTCACGCCTGTAATCCCAGCACTTTGGGAGGCCGAGGCGGGTGGATCACGAGGTCAAGAGATCGAGACCATCCTGGTCAACACGGTGAAACCTCGTCTCTACTAAAAATACAAAAAATTAGCTGGGCATGGTGGCACGTGCCTGTAATCCCAGTTACTCAGGAGGCTGAGGCAGGAGAATTGCCTGAACCCAGGAGGCGGAGGTTGCGGTGAGCCGAGATCACGCCATTGCACTCCAGCCTGGGTAACAAGAGCGAAACTCCGTCTCAAAAAAAAAAAAAAAAAAAAAAGTAAAACAATTAGCCAGTCATGGTGGGGTGCGCCGATAGTCCTAGCTACTTGGAAAGCTAAACCAGGAAGATTACTTGAGCCCAGGAGTTCAGGTCTGCAATAAGCTATGATTAGACCACTGCACTCAACAGAGTGAGATCCTCTCTTACAAAGAAAGAAAGAAAGACTTAAAGAAAACCTGCATAAATGGAAAGATTTACCATATTCTTGGCCAGGAAAACTCAATATTGTTAAGATACTGATTCTGCTAGGTGGACTGATAAATTTAAAGTGTTCCAACCAAATCTCAACATTTATTTTTATAAAATTTGACAAGTTGAATCTAAAATTTAGGTTAAAAAACTGAGACCCAAGAATTATCAAAACTGTGGATGAAGAGCAAGATGTGGGACTTGACCTACCAAATATCAAGACAGAAAGCTTTAGGAATGAAGGATGTGTGGTATTGGCCCAGAAAAAGACAAATAGGCCAATGAAATGAAATAGCCCAGGAACAAACGCAGGCATATATGGAGCCTTCATTGATGATAGAGTGGTCACTATCGTTCAATAGGAAAAGAGTAGGTGACTTAATAAATGGTACTAGGACAATTAGATATTCATATAAGAAAATACAAAATTAGATCCTTAATTCATACTATAAAAAATCAATTATAGGTGGATTAAAGACTTTAATGTGAAAAATACAGCCATAAGACATTTAGAATAACATATAAATAGAGCAGTTTTTTTTTTTTAAGTGAATAAGAGGTTCTTATGTTGCCCAGTCTGGCCTCGAACGCGTAGCGTTTCCTCAGGCACCAGGACAACTGACCTGAGCCATGGTGGCTCCCAAATGGAGCAGTTTTTTACTTCAGAGTAAGAAAAATGTTATTAAACAAGACACAAAAACACACACCAGAAATAAAATTATCAATAAATTCAGTTGTATTAAAATTAAGAACATCTGTTCTGGCCAGGCACGGTGTCTCACACCTGTAAACCCAGCACTTTGGAAGCTGAGGTGAGTGGATCACCTGAGGTCAGGAGTTTGAGACCAGCCTGGGCAACATGGAGAAACCTCATCTCTTCTACTAAAAATACAAAAATTAGCCAGGTGTGGGATTACAGGTAGCACCTGTAATCCCAGCTACTTGGGAGGCTTAGGCAGGAAAATTGCTTGAACCCAGGAGGCAGACGTTGCAGTGAGCCAAAATTACCCCACTACAACACTCCACCCTGGGGGACAGATGAGAATCCTATCTAAAAAAAAAAACAAAAAAAAAACAAAAAAAAAACACTGTAAAAAGAGTGAAGAGACAACCTATAAACAGAGAGAAGATATTTGCCTCACGTATGATCAGCAAAGGAATCATATCAGAACATACAGAACTTGTACAAATCAGTAAGAAAAAGACAAAGAACCCAACAGAAAAATAAAAGACCTGACAAGAATTTCAAGAAAACAAAGACATGACAAGAATTTAACAAATAAATGAAAAGTTGTTCGTTAGTAAATAGAAAAGTACAAACTAAAATCATTAGAATCCATTCTACTCTCACCAGATTAACAAAACATCATTTAGTTGGATAATATCAAGTGTTATGTCCTGCCTCAGGACCTTTGCACATGCTTTCTTTCTGAACCTGGAATACTCTTCCTTCAAATCTTCATGGGGCTTGTTCCTTCACTTCATTCAGATCTGGTTCAGTTGTTGCCCCTCTAAGAAGCTTTTCCTGACCATGCTATCCAAATAATCCCCCTTCAGCCTCCAACATTCTGTAGCCTGTAACCTGCTTCATTATTGTTTTCAAAGCACTTGTTAACATTTTGCCACATTTATTCTGTGTGTGTGTGTGTATGTGTAGTACAGTATATGTACACATACAGGATTCACACATACATTTGTTATTATCATTTTGCAGAACCTTTTGAAAGTAGGTAGCTGACATACTAAGTGATTTTCAGATGGCAAACACTTTGGGGGAAAGGAGATTGTGTAGAAAAAGAGTAACACTCAAATAGAACATGCTGACTCTGAAGAGGTAGAAATTATTATAAATATTCAAGGCTACTATAAGCAGAATTAAGGAAACTAGTTCCCCCTCACTGTATAGTTGTTATTTTGCAGAACATTCTGAAAGCAGATTGTTGACATCAGGACACTTCACCCCAAGTACTTCCACATGTATCTTCTAAGATTCTCCCACTTAACCTCAATACTGTTATCACAAGTAGGACAATTGACAATCATTCCCTAATACCATCTAACCCATAGCCTGTATTCAAATTTCCAAGTACTCCTTCTTTTAAAGGTCGTAATCATAGCAACTATATTGAAATACAACCACGGGTACACTAAGGTTTTTCTAAAAATTTTTTTTTAAATGCTTCTGGAATGATATAAGCAATCCTTTAATTTGTAATCTGTTATAGTTTCTCAGCAAGCATAATACATGCTTGAAAACTTTTTTGAAGGAAAATAATCTAATCCACTAATTGTTTTCAAGTGTAATTACTATTATATTTTTAGGAATACTAACATTTTATCAACTACTAATGTCAGCATTAATTTTTAGTTTACAGACATTTAATTAAATGCTCTTTAATTCTGTTTTATTCACTTTTATTTTCATATTTTGGGATCAATTCTTTTTTTTTTTTTTTTCAGGTCTCAAGAATTTTTATAGGCCATCTGAAAATTCCTTGATCCTAGGCATGGTACAGAAGCTGCCTGTTAGATGAAGAGACCTTGCCGAGGGCAGGAGATAGCTTTCAGTGGGTGGCGTTTGAATAGAAACTGACTTCAGCTCAAAACTTTCTCCCCACTAAGGCAGCTGCCGTGGTCCAAGTTCTAAAAACTGGATGGCAGTGAGACTTCCTGAGGCTCAGAGGGGAAGAAAGAGAGAAAGGTAAAAGTGGCTTCTGGAGACATTGCTTTTCTGCCTGTGTAGCTTTAATGTGTCACCCATAGTAGAAATTGTCTTTGAGAAGGTAGCAGAACATCTTCTGAGCAAAACTGGTCAGAAACTCCTGATTGAGGCACATAGTTTGGAGCATCTGCTGCCTTATGTTTGTTTTGTTTCTGCTAAGTAGTATATTTGAAATTGAGAGTATTTAATTAGAACTCATTCAAGGCCATATAAGGTTCTGGCTGCAGTAAATTGAGGATAATGAGAGATAATACATAATACAATAGAAAGTACAGAAGTTTGTATTAGAAACTAGTTTGTCAGTTGCAGAATAATGAAGTCCTACTTATTTTTCTAAGAGGATTTAATTAGTATAAGTCAAGCTGGTAATAAATGTCTTAAAGCTTAAAAGGGGGCAGGTATTGTTATCATCCCCACTTTGCAGGTGGGAAAACGGGCTGAGCAAGAGTTGCAGCTGTTTGCAGGAGTCTTGGCTGAGACACAGCTGGCAGAACTAGGTCTTGTTTCCTATCCTGATACAAGAGAAGAGATGTGGAATTAAGATTTTTTGTTTTTTGTTTGTTTGTTTGTTTTTTGAGATGGAGTCTCTCTGTCGCCCAGGATAGAGTGCAGTGATGTGATCTTGGCTCACTGCAATCTCCGCCTCCCAGGTTCAAGCAATTCTCTGCCTCAGCCTCCCAAGTAGCTGGGATTACAGGCGCTTGCCACCACTCTCAGCTAATTTTTGTATTTTTAGTAGAGATGAGGTTTCACCATCTTGGCCAAGCTGGTCTTGAACTCCTTAATCTCGTGATCCACCCACCTTGGCCTCACAAAGTGCTAGCATTATAGGCGTGAAGCACCGAGCTTGGCCAGAATTCAGTATTTTAAGTTCATTGTATTTTTTAAATCCAGAAATGCAGCTTTGTTTTCTTAAGCTTAGCAGAGACGTTACAAGCAAGGTAACTTTTAATTTTTTTACAATCATGTAACAAAACTCTCAGAAGACACGTATTCCAGGCAAAGTCTTAGTGCCATTTGGACATACATCATGCTAGGCATAAATTGCTCATTTTCACAAACCATGACTCACCCATCAATCATGTCAGGAACATTTTCCTCCTGTAAAGCTCTTGGAGCCAAATGGTTAAAGAATCAAGAGGAATCCCTTCAGGATATGAGTGATTTTTCTTTCTTTCTTTCTTTCTTTTTGGATTGGAAGTTCATATTTTATTTCTCTAGTGACATATTTACAGTTCAATATAGATTAAAGTCCTGCTTGTACACTAAACCCAAGTCCCTTGGGTGGTTCAGTCAAAGAGATAAGACCTCCAGCTGGCTCACAAGCGAAGCATTCCAGATTTGGGGATTTTGCCAGCCTTGAGCTCATCAACAATTTCTTCAATATCCGTAGGTGTCAAATCCTCACAGTAGTTATTTATTTGAACCATTGGTGCGCTCACACAGGCTCCTAAACATTCCAATGTTTTTTGTTTTTTGGTTTTTTTTTTTTTGAGACGGAGTCTTGCTCTGTCACCTAGGCTGGAATGCAGTGGGGCGATCTCAGCTCACTGCAACCTCCACCTCCCGGGTTCGAGTGATTCCCCTGCCTCAGCCTCCCCAGTAGCGAGAACTACGGGCACGTACCACCACGCCCAGCTAATTTTTGTGTTTTTAGTACAGACAGGGTTTCACCATGTTGGCCAGGATGATCTCGAGCTCTTGACCTCATGATCCGCCTCGGCCTCCCAAGGTGTTGCGATTACAGGCGTGAGCCACAGCGCCCGGCTACCCCCAAATGATTTTCAAATGGCAAACACTTTGGGGAAGAGAATGATTGTGTAGGAAACAAGTGACATTCAGTTACAAGATATTGACCACAAAGATGTGGAGACTATTTAACCTAATGAAGGCTACTATAAGCAGAATTAACGAAGCTAGGTGCTCCTTTTCCCCACCAGAATACTCTAAGGGAATTGGGGCAAAGGGAAGATACTTAGTATTATACATCCTCAAGCAGTGGCTCCTGGTTCTGCCTCTTCACACGCAGCAAAGAGGCCATGAAGCCATGGAGCCACGAAGCTGAAGAGGACACAACTGCCCCCTGCAAAGGGCTGTCGTACAGACCACTGACACTCTTTAGATCACACTCTTGTCAGAAAGTTTTTGAGCAAGAAATTCCAATTCATGTTCCTTGGTTCACCTAAAATTATAATCAGAAACCGTACTAGCTAGTAGATTAAAAAACATTTACAAAATAGAAATTTAAAAGGATAAAAAGATGAAATGAATACTTTTTTTAAAATAATTTGTATTTCTTTTCACTGACCAGTCTAAAAAATAAAACCTGTTTATTCACAGATACACCAGCCTATTTTGTTGATAATATTTTTCTTTTTCTTTTCTTTTCTTTTTTTTTTTTTTGTAGGGGAGGACAGAGTGTCAGTCTGCTGCCCAGGCTGGAGTGCAGGGCATTATCTCAGCTCACTGCAACCTCTGCTTTCCAGGTTCAAGCAATTCTTCTGCCTCATCCTCTGGAGTAGCTGTGATTACTGGTGTGTGCCACCACGCCTGGTCTTGAACTCCCAACCTCAGGTGGTCCGCCCTCCTTGGCCTCCCAAAGTGGGATGACAGGTGTGAGCCTCTGCACCTCTGCACCTGGCCGATAATATTTTTCAAAGTCAATTTTTGAAATTAAATATGCTTCATTATTTTGAAATTTTTGATTTACTACTTCATGATGAAGCAAGGGGAAGGTTTGTTTTTAAATGCATTATGTTGATGCTGGCATTTAGTAATGATCAATGATGAGAACAAATTAGCTTACAAAGATCCTCAGATCCAAATAGAAGAAAAGCATCATCAGCCAGGCTTGTTGAACCCTGATCCAGAGTTTTCAATTCCACCTGCCAGCTATGCAGAGGTTTCTATTGGAATTCACTTACTAGATTGCCATCTCCCCAAATTGTTCTTGCAAATCAATTAAGCATTATATTTATATTTTTAACAAAAAGATCCAAAGCCTAGTATTAGTTTAAAAGAATTTTAAACAGGATGGAAAATGCTAACTCTTAAAATGCTTGAGTAGGAGAATTTTTGTAGGTGACACAGACTTTAGAAAAAAAAAAACACCCACATCAGATGGAAATATTTTCAAACATCCACTAGAAAGAGATAGATTGTTTATCTAAAAATAACTATTAAGATAGCATATTCCTTAGCATGAAATACATTTCCAACACTTGCCATTACAGAAATGGCCAACAATTTGAATCAGGTCTCTGTGGAAAAAAAAAAATGTATAGCACATTTTTCAGTTTAATAAGTCTTTTAATTTCTCTATCATGAGATAAATGGAACCATCCAAATAGTACAAAACATTTTCATAGTCACTCTCTGTGATTGTTTGTAGAAAGGTACACAGGTTTTCTGATGGGCTTCTCATTCACAGAGTTTTCATCTCCTCCCCTTAAACCAAGCAGGATTTTGTGATTGCTGTTCTACATGGATACAGAGTGACCTTTGAGCAAAGTTAGAAAAGGGTCCAGGGCTTTCGCAGGTTTATCTTGGGCCAGTTGGTCTGGGTGTTTGCAGCCGCCATGTAAGAAGTCCTGCTACCTTGAGGCTGCCATACGGAGCAGCACACAGAGAGAGAGAGAGAGAGAGAGAGAGAGAGAGAGAGAGAGAGAGAGAGA